>NC_082726.1:9536440-9836440 GCF_030144855.1 Hypanus sabinus | reverse complement strand
TCAGCCAGTGTGTTCCACTGTTTAAAAATAACTCTCTCACCCCCCCCCCCCCGACCCCAGCCCCATCTCCATTGCCCTTCTCTTCCCCTGAATGGTGCTGTAGTTTGTCAGGAAATGGGTTCAGGGAGAACAGCAAGAACAAAATGAGTTACATTTGTTTTAATGTTTCTCATTTTAGGATATTTAACTGTTTATTTCACTACAAAGCACTGAAGCATCTGGCAGATGTGGTCACTAATGAAGTAAGCAATTTGTTGATTTTATTTGAGAGAGAATTGATTGGGTGGGGTGGTGTTGATTGGACCATCCTGTGAACTTTACCACTTGGCAGCAGGAGCTCTTTAAAATAACTGTCCAGTTAATCCCGTTACCTCCATGGAGTTATGGAGTTTCATATTACAGTACAGGTGGCCCCCGTTTTTCGAATGTTCACTTTATGACAGCTTGCTGTTACAAAAGACCTACATTAGTACCCGTTTTCGCTAACCAGAGGATTTTCACTTTTATGAAAAAAAGACACCTGCTTTATACGTGTGTTTACCCCGAGAAAGACTACCATGAGCGTGAAGCCTTGTGCGGGCAGTTGTGTGCGCATGCGTGTAGGTGTGTAGGCGTGTACGTGCCGATTTTTTTTTTCTCCAAATCGATTTTGGCTCATTGTCTTCCGGATTTTGATAAGTGAAACTACACCATACATATAATATTTCTACTTTATATAGGCTCTATATTTATCATATCATTCCTGCTTTTACTATATGTTTGTGTTATTTTAGGTTTTATGTGTTATTTGGTTTGATTTGGTAGGTTATTTTTTGAATCCGGGAACACTCAAAAATGTTCCCATATAAATTAATGGTAATTGCTTCTTCGCTTTACGCCATTTCAGCTTACAAGCTGTTTCATAGGAATGCTCTACCTTCGGATAACGGGGGAAACCTGTACTACCTAGTTCCATTGACCTGCACCTGGACTATACCCCTCCCATCTTTGTACATATCCAAACTTCTCTTAAATGTTGAAATCGACCCCTCATACACCACTTCCATTGGTTCCACACTCCCACCATCCTCTGGATGAAGAATTTCACCCTCATGTTCCCCTTAAACATTTCACCTTTCATCATTAGCCCATGACCTCTAAGTTCTAGCCTCACCCAACCTTAATGGGAAAAAGCCTGCTTGCATTTACCCTATCTATAATCCTCATAATTTTGTACACCTCTATCAAATCTTCCTCGATCTTCTACGTGCTAAGGAATGAAGTCCTAACCTATTCAATCTTTCCTTTATAATTCAGGTCCTCCAGTTCTTGCAACTTCCGTATAAATTTTCTCTGTACTCTTTCAACTTTGTTTACATCTTTCCTGTAGGTATGTCACTAGAATTGCACATGATGCTGAACAACATCTTATACAATTTCTGCACTTAATACTTTGACTTACGAAGGCCAGTGTGCCAAAAGCTGTTTTTACAACCCGTGACACCATTTTCAAGCGTTTATGGGTCTATATTCCTGGATCCTTCTGTCATGTTGCACTCCGTGATGCCCTGCCACTCACTGTGCAAGTCCTACCCTGGTTTGTCCTCCCAAAATACAACACCTCACACATCTGCATTAAATTGCATCTGCCGCTTTTCAGCCCATTCTTCCAGCTGATTTGATAGCCTTCCTCATTGTCTACTATGTTCCAACCTTGGTGTCATCCACAAATCTGCTTATTCAGTTTATCATATTATCATCCAGATTATTGATGTCGAACAACAACGAACCCAGCTGCAATCCCTGGGCACACTACTAGTCACAAGGTTCCAGTCAGAGAGCCAACCATCTACAATCACTCTTTGACCTCTCCCACAAAGCCAATGTCAAATCTAATTTACTTAACTCATCCTGAATGCCAAGCAACTGAACCTTCTCGACCAACCTCCCATATAGGACCTTGTCAAAGGCCTTTTTAAAGTCCATATAGACTGCATCCATTGACTTTCCTTCATCAGGTTTCCTAATAATCTCAAAAAATGATAAGATTGGTTAGATATGACATTCTGTAGACAAAGCCATGTTGATTGTCCATAATTAGGCCCTGTTTAACCAAATAATTATCTGTCCTTTCCCTTAGATACTCACAGTTTCCCTCCAGTTACTCACTACTGACACCAGGCTCACTGGCCAATGATTTCTGTGGCCCTTTTTTGCTTTTCCTGGAAAATACGTAATTGCCTTTCAAAAGCTATTTTTGAAATATCTTCCTTTTCAGTGTGCTTCAACATTTTTTAAAGTATAAAGCCATAAGATATTGGAACAGAATTAGGATACTCGGCTTATCAAGACTACTCTACCATGCGAGCATGGCTGATCTATTTTCCCTCTCCACCACTTTGTTCTTGCTTCTCCACATAACACCACTAGTCACCAGCAGCTAACCAGAAAAGTCTCTCTTTATTACCAGTCTTTGCCTCTGCCAGTCAGCCAATGTTCTCATTATTTTTCCTGGAATACCATGGCCTCTGTTCTTTTTAGCAGCCTTATGTGCGGTACCTTGTCAAAGCTTTCTGAAAATCCAAGTAAACAATATCCACTGACTCTACTTATTCTACCTGTTACTTCCTTAAAGAATTCCAACTGATTTGTCAGGCAAGATTTCCCCTTAAGGAAACCATGTTGTCTTGGGCCTATTTTATCATGTGTCTCTAAATACACTGTAACCTCATCCTTAATAATAGACTCCAACATCTGTCCAACCACTGAAGTCAAGAGAACTGGCTTATAATTTCCCGTCTTCTACCCCTCAGTCTTCCTAAAGAGTGGAGTGACATTTGCGATTTTCCAGTTCTCCAGAACAATTCCAGAATCTGGTGATTCTTGAAAGGTCATTACTAATGCCTCCACAATCTCTTCAGCTACCTCTTCCTGAACCCTGGGGTTGTAGTCCATCTGGTCCAGCAACTTATCTTCTTCTGAACATTTCAACTTCCCAAGCACCTTCTCCGTAGTGATAGCAACGGCCTCATTTCTGCCTCCTGACGCTCAAAGACTGACACAAAATACCTTTTCAGTTTATTGGCAATTTCTCTCTTCCCCATGACCACCTCTCCAGTGTCATTTTCCAACAGCTGGATGTCCACTCTTGCCTCTAACATTCTTCATACATCTGAAAAAACTTTCGGCATCCTCCTTTATAATATAGCTGAACTTATCTTTATATTTCGTCTTTTCTCTCCATATTGCTTTATTAGTTGCCTTGTGTTGTTTTTTAAAAACTTCCCAATCCTCTTGCTTCCCATTACTGTTGTGATACTGCATGCCCTCTCTATTGCTTTTATGCTGTCTTGGAGTTCCCTCTTCTGCCACGGTTGCTTCATCTTCCCTGTAGAATGCTGCTTCACTGCTTCAATGCATCTTCCAAATTTCTTCCAGGAACCTCTGCCATGGCTGCTCTACCATTATCCCTGCTCATATTCCCTTCCAATCAACTTTGGCCAGCTCCTCTCTTGGGCCTTTTGTAGTTACCTTTACTCAATTGTAATACTAATATATCCAATTTTCAAACTGCAGGATGAATTCTATCATAATATGATGACTACCTCCCAAAGGTTCCTTTACTTTAAGCTCCCTGATCAAATCTGGTTCTTTACATCACATCCAAGAGAGAATTGTCTTTTCTTAGTGGGCTCCACCACAATCGGTTCTAAAAAGCCACCGAGTAGGTTTTCTACAAATTCCATCTCTTGGGATCTGCCACCAACTTAATTTTCCTAATTAATAGAAAGCGTGTAGAGTAGGAGTGGTGAACCTCTGGCATGAGAAAGAAACTTTGTTGGCACATGACATGCAGTGTCACCCTTGACACTTTAAGCCCTACCCATAATAGAAAGATACATAACGATGATCTTTACTGCCAAATGAAGCAAAATATTATCTTTTTACAACCAGAGAGCAGTTTTCAGAGGAAACATCTCATGCTGGCTTGGCGCCAGCTAGACGGTTGCAGGCACTCATCATGGGAAACCCTTACATTTTGAAACCCTTGCAGATCTGGTTTACGCATCAGTATTTGGATAGTAAACAGTTGGGCCAATTGCCATTGGCTTTGCTCTGCTTATATTTTTCTTCTGTTTGTGAGTGAGCACTGTAAACACCGTCTGTAGTTGAGTGCCGCCATGAATATTTATTTTTCAGAGCATTAAGTGTGTGGAATACACTTCCAGAACCGGTGGTAGAGGCAGATATGGGATGTTTAAGAGACCCTTGAATAGATACATAGATGAAAGGTCTATCTGGGAGGGAAGAGTCAGATTAATCTTAGAGTGGGTTCAAAGATCGGCACAGCATCATGAGCTGAGGACCTGTTCTGTGCTATACTGTTCTATGTTCGAAGTGTCTTTCTAAAAGGTTAATATTAATTTTTGAACAGGTTTTCTGAAATTTTTTTTTCAAAGTGTTTGTTGTACTTTTATTCAGAGTGAAAACAATGAATGCACATAAGTAGGCAACAGGATTCGTCCTTTTCCCTATAAAAAAAAACGTTAGTACTGTTTCTAATTCACTAGTCAAAGATTATCTCAGCTCCAAATTACAATGGTACACGAGAGAAAATTGGAGAAGTGTATCATCACATGCTCTCTGAGAGATTTGCCAGTTCTGAATATGAAGGGCCCCCGGAGCTATTTATTTCACTGAGTTCTCCTGGAGGTGGGGAATTGTGTTCTCAAGTACAGACCAGTTGGAAGGGGAAGGGGCCAGTGAATGAGGTTGGAGCACACTCTCCCTTTCGCAGAAATTTATTCCTCCCTTTGATTCTAACCCACCTCCACTCAAAGGTAGTGTAAGCACCAAACACTTAACCCAATATTTGAGATTCCAGTCAGAAGGATTTCACGGAACGTTTTGCCTTCCGCAGGCATAGAGTGGGTGGATCCTGAAGATCCGACGGTTATTGCCGAGGCAGAGCTGCTGGGAGCAGCGGCGTCCATCGAGGCTGCTGCCAAGAAGCTGGAGCAGCTGAAACCAAGGGCCAAGCCCAGGGTGAGTAACAGGCCTTGTGCCCAAAGACTGGGCCTTCATGCCATGCACAGTAGCTGCTCAAACATGAATCTGCATAGTTTGGTGAGGATCTCCAGACTATCCAGTCAACTGGTTACCACAGTTATCCTCAGCTGTTCTCAGCCATTGCTGTCGTGCCACAGCTTGTGCTGGGGATGTGATGTTAGACATGTATCTTTCCCTCTTGGAGCTGAATAAAATGTCGATGCTTCCTGCAAGACGCTGTGTGATATGTTTGATATATTAGGTTGTTACTAAAGTCAACTATATATCAAACATATTGCTATAGTGTCCTGCCCTGTCTCCTGGGTACAGAGATTTGTCACAGCAATAAAAAGGAATAGCAATTGGATGGTTTTTGTTCTTGAGCAGAGAGAAAAAAAATTAGAGTAATTATGACTTGATTCCTGTGTAAGTAACCCAGATAAACCTGCTGGCATTGTGTGCTCAAGGTGTGGAGGGCAACAGTTTATTTGTAGAGTTTAAAGGAGAAACTATACACAAAATAGTGCTGTGACTGGGTCTATGTTATTCTGTTCTGTAGATAGCAAGCAACTTAAAGAGAAGTCAGGTTTTGATCATTTTGTGTGGAATGGCAGCATGAATTCCAGCGAATGGGCTGCTGAACAGGTTGCTCTGTGGTGCCTGGGAACCTGTGCCACAGTAATCTGCAGTGCATGGGAGTTGTCACGATTATAGGCATAGTGCATGGGAATTTGTTACACAAAGGACTGCTCTGCATGGCTCTTTCCACTGAAGTGCATGGGGCCGTGGGGCCATGGTGCATGGGGTTCTGTCCAGCGCAGGTCTGCTGTACCAAGAAGCCAGATACCGTGTGTACTGTTGTGCAGGGGAGTTTGCTGCAACGAGGAATGTTTTGCATGGAGTCCAGTGCAGTTGTAGATGCGGCGCACAGTTGATGTGCTGAGTTGTAAGGAGTTCTGTCATATCTCACTCCATTATTATGGGGGACTGTGGCAGAGGGACCCACAGCGTGCTTTGGTGCTTGGAGCCTGGCGCTGTTCACTGCGCTGTTTTGTGCAGTGTATGGAGTCTGTCAGAGCATGTACAATGCACGCTAGAGCTGGGTCAGTCCTCCAGTTCCTCTGCGCTCGGAGGGTGCGTCACAGTCGGTCTCCCTGTGCCCCATTGCGTGGGAGCCCGTGTGAGTCAATAGCGCAGTGTGCAGTTTGCATAGGGACTGTCACGCCATGCGCAGGGCTTCCTGGGAATCCAGAGAGCTGCATGTTACAGTGTCTGGGTGCCAGTGCAGCATACTGTGCCTGGTGCTCTGGCTGGAACTTGCTGAACTGATTCTGCTCTGTGACGTCTTTCCTTGTTGCCGGCTCTCTGTAATGAATTGTTCACTTCCTCTGTAGCAAGCAGATGAGACCCTGGACTTTGAGGAGCAGATTCTTGAAGCTGCTAAATCGATTGCGGCTGCCACCAGCGCGCTGGTGAAGTCTGCTTCTGCCGCTCAGCGGGAGCTGGTTGCCCAGGGAAAGGTGAGTGTGAGCTAACTTATGCTGAAGAAGCCATCCTGTTCTCCTGCAGCTGGGTGCCACAGGCTAACTGGAGTTTCTGTATCTGCCTGCAGGTGGGAGCTATCCTTGCCAATGCTGTGGATGACGGCCAGTGGTCTCAAGGTCTCATCTCTGCAGTAGGTATTCTTTTTACAGTCTTGAGGGCTGAGTATATTGAACCACTTAAATTTCATGGTACTGTTGTGGATAGATTTCTTGCTTCCATTGTGCACTATCTTCTATTAGGTTCCTACTTCAGCCTTTCCACCTATCACCTTCCAAATTCTTACTTCACCTTCCCCCCCCCCCACCTATCTTCCCCTCACTTGGTCTCACCCACCACCAGCCAGACCCTCCGCCTCACCCCCACCTTCTTATTCTGGCTTCTATGCCCTTCCTTTCCATCCTGATGGAAGTTCTCAGCCCAAATCATCAACCGTTTATTCCCCTCCACAGATGCTGCCTGACTTGCTGAGTTCTTCCAATGTTGGTTAAGGTTTCCAGTTAGATCACTACGTGGGTGAGGATGGAACCAGTGGGGGGAGGGTGGTGAGTCTCAGCAAAGAGCGGAGGAGGAATGGAAAAGGGGAACAAAGGGAGAGTGATCCTGGGTGTCCCAATGGGAGCGTGAAGGAAACTTGGGGAGTGGGTTTATCTGCAACTGGAAAATGCAGTATTCAACCCAAGGACTGTCAGCTACGACTTGGGTTCTGTGTCTCAGCTTGCTGTCGTTTACTCAGCTCCTGCCCTTTTAGATTGTCATCGAAAAGTCCCTCATCGTGTGTTTCCAGTCAGCAGTGTTGAACCAATAGTGAACTCATATCTCCTGCCAAGATGACTAACCACTGGTTGTAAGTTTTCTCTCTCTCCTTCCCTGTCTGACTCCACTCTCTCCCCCCCCCCCCACTCCCACCCTCCCCCCCAACTCCCACCCTCTCCCCCGATTCCCACCCTCCCCCCACTCCCCGCAACTCCCTTCCTCTCCCCCAACTCCCGCCCTCTCCCCCCACTCCCACCCCGTCCTCTTGTCTCCCCCCACTCCCACCCCGTCCTCTTGTCTCCCCGTACTCCCAACCCACCCTCTTGTCTCCCCCAACTCCCACCCCACCCTCTTGTCTCCCCGTACTCCCACCCCACCCTCTTGTCTCCCCCCACTCCCACCCCGTCCTCTTGTCTCCCCGTACTCCCACCCCGTCCTCTTGTCTCCCCCCACTCCCACCCCGTCCTCTTGTCTCCCCCCACTCCAACCCCGCCCTCTTGTCTCCCCCCACTCCCACCCCACCCTCTTGTCTCCCCGTACTCCCACCCCGTCCTCTTGTCTCCCTGTACTCCCACCCCGTCCTCTTGTCTCCCCCCACTCCAACCCGTCCTCTTGTCTCCCCCCACTCCCACCCCGTCCTCTTGTCTCCCCGTACTCCCACCCCACCCTCTTGTCTCCCCCCACTCCAACCCGTCCTCTTGTCTCCCCCCACTCCCACCCCACCCTCTTGTCTCCCCCCACTCCCACCCCGTCCTCTTGTCTCCCCGTACTCCCAACCCACCCTCTTGTCTCCCCCAACTCCCACCCCACCCTCTTGTCTCCCCGTACTCCCACCCCACCCTCTTGTCTCCCCCCACTCCCACCCCGTCCTCTTGTCTCCCCGTACTCCCACCCCGTCCTCTTGTCTCCCCCCACTCCCACCCCGTCCTCTTGTCTCCCCCCACTCCAACCCCGCCCTCTTGTCTCCCCCCACTCCCACCCCACCCTCTTGTCTCCCCGTACTCCCACCCCGTCCTCTTGTCTCCCTGTACTCCCACCCCGTCCTCTTGTCTCCCCCCACTCCAACCCGTCCTCTTGTCTCCCCCCACTCCCACCCCGTCCTCTTGTCTCCCCGTACTCCCACCCCACCCTCTTGTCTCCCCCCACTCCAACCCGTCCTCTTGTCTCCCCCCACTCCCACCCCACCCTCTTGTCTCCCCCCACTCCCACCCCGTCCTCCTGTCTCCCCGTACTCCCACCCCGTCCTCTTGTCTCCCCCCACTCCCACCCCGTCCTCTTGTCTCCCCGTACTCCCAACCCACCCTCTTGTCTCCCCCAACTCCCACCCCACCCTCTTGTCTCCCCGTACTCCCACCCCACCCTCTTGTCTCCCCCCACTCCCACCCCGTCCTCTTGTCTCCCCGTACTCCCACCCCGTCCTCTTGTCTCCCCCCACTCCCACCCCGTCCTCTTGTCTCCCCCCACTCCAACCCCGCCCTCTTGTCTCCCCCCACTCCCACCCCACCCTCTTGTCTCCCCGTACTCCCACCCCGTCCTCTTGTCTCCCTGTACTCCCACCCCGTCCTCTTGTCTCCCCCCACTCCAACCCGTCCTCTTGTCTCCCCCCACTCCCACCCCGTCCTCTTGTCTCCCCGTACTCCCACCCCACCCTCTTGTCTCCCCCCACTCCAACCCGTCCTCTTGTCTCCCCCCACTCCCACCCCACCCTCTTGTCTCCCCCCACTCCCACCCCGTCCTCTTGTCTCCCCGTACTCCCAACCCACCCTCTTGTCTCCCCCAACTCCCACCCCACCCTCTTGTCTCCCCGTACTCCCACCCCACCCTCTTGTCTCCCCCCACTCCCACCCCGTCCTCTTGTCTCCCCGTACTCCCACCCCGTCCTCTTGTCTCCCCCCACTCCCACCCCGTCCTCTTGTCTCCCCCCACTCCAACCCCGCCCTCTTGTCTCCCCCCACTCCCACCCCACCCTCTTGTCTCCCCGTACTCCCACCCCGTCCTCTTGTCTCCCTGTACTCCCACCCCGTCCTCTTGTCTCCCCCCACTCCAACCCGTCCTCTTGTCTCCCCCCACTCCCACCCCGTCCTCTTGTCTCCCCGTACTCCCACCCCACCCTCTTGTCTCCCCCCACTCCAACCCGTCCTCTTGTCTCCCCCCACTCCCACCCCACCCTCTTGTCTCCCCCCACTCCCACCCCGTCCTCTTGTCTCCCCGTACTCCCACCCCGTCCTCTTGTCTCCCCCCACTCCCACCCCGTCCTCTTGTCTCCCCGTACTCCCATCCCACCCGCTTGTCTCCCCGTACTCCCACCCCACCCTCTTGTCTCCCCCCACTCCCACCCCACCCTCTTGTCTCCCCCCACTCCCACCCCGCCCTCTTGTCTCCCCCCACTCCCACCCCGTCCTCTTGTCTCCCCGTACTCCCACCCCGTCCTCTTGTCTCCCCCCACTCCCACCCCGTCCTCTTGTCGCCCCGTACTCCCATCCCACCCGCTTGTCTCCCCCCACTCCCACCCCGCCCTCTTGTCTCCCCCCCACTCCCACCCCGTCCTCTTGTCTCCCCCCCACTCCCACCCCGTCCTCTTGTCTCCCCCCACTCCCACCCCGTCCTCTTGTCTCCCCCCACTCCCACCCCGTCCTCTTGTCTCCCCCCACTCCCACCCCGCCCTCTTGTCTCCCCCCCACTCCCACCCCGTCCTCTTGTCTCCCCCCACTCCCACCCCGTCCTCTTGTCTCCCCCCACTCCCACCCCGTCCTCTTGTCTCCCCCCACTCCCACCCCGTCCTCTTGTCTCCCCGTACTCCCACCCCGTCCTCTTGTCTCCCCCCACTCCCACCCCGCCCTCTTGTCTCCCCCCACTCCCACCCCGCCCTCTTGTCTCCCCGTACTCCCACCCCGTCCTCTTGTCTCCCCCCACTCCCACCCCGCCCTCTTGTCTCCCCCCACTCCCACCCCGTCCTCTTGTCTCCCCCCACTCCCACCCCGTCCTCTTGTCTCCCCCCACTCCAACCCCGCCCTCTTGTCTCCCCCCACTCCCACCCCGCCCTCTTGTCTCCCCGTACTCCCACCCCGTCCTCTTGTCTCCCCCCACTCCCACCCCGCCCTCTTGTCTCCCCCCACTCCCACCCCGTCCTCTTGTCTCCCCCCACTCCCACCCCGTCCTCTTGTCTCCCCCCACTCCCACCCCGTCCTCTTGTCTCCCCCCACTCCAACCCCGTCCTCTTGTCTCCCCCCACTCCCACCCCACCCTCTTGTCTCCCCCCACTCCCACCCCGCCCTCTTGTCTCCCCCCACTCCCACCCCGTCCTCTTGTCTCCCCCCACTCCCACCCCACCCTCTTGTCTCCCCCCACTCCCACCCCGCCCTCTTGTCTCCCCCCACTCCCACCCCGTCCTCTTGTCTCCCCCCCACTCCCACCCCGTCCTCTTGTCTCCCCCCACTCCCACCCCGCCCTCTTGTCTCCCCCCCAGGCCCGGATGGTGGCTGCTGCAACAAGCAACCTGTGTGAGGCAGCCAACGCCTGTGTACAGGGTCACGCCAGCGAGGAGAAGCTCATCTCATCGGCCAAGCAGGTGGCCGCCTCGACCGCGCAGCTGCTGGTGGCCTGTAAGGTGAAGGCGGACTCGGACTCCGAGGCGATGCAGCGGCTCCAGGTAAGTCTCATCGCTTCATTCGGCCCAGGGCCCTCCCAGCTCACCCAGTGATTCATCTCCACACGTCAGCAGTTCGTAGTTCCATTTAATATCAGAGAACCCTCGAAAACTGAAGGGTACCCCGCAGAATGCGACAGTAGAAATGTTAGAACCCCAAAGCCCCCCCACTCCCTCCCTCCCACGCACAAGCATCAATCCTCCTCCAACAGCACCCTCCACCCACCACAGCCCCCAATAAAAACTAATCAATCATCCAACAATTCAACATACCACAGGCTCTCTAATAAAGACACAGAGAGGTGTCACACAGGGAACACTAACGAGACAAAAACAACACTGATCTGAGGTATTAAACTCTGCCACTTTTCCAAGTTCTCTCACTCAGTAATCGGCAACAAACTCTTCCCCACCAACGAGAGAGAGAGCAGTCGGAATACAGAGCCCTCTGACAGCCGATCCGATATTCCGTTTTCTCCCGCAATGTTTCAGTGGGTGGCTCCGGCATAGCATCGGCTTGTCCCCAGGGCCACAGAGCCTCGGAACCCCAGAGCCGCGTGCTTGGGTTATTGAAAAGCGACGGTTGGCAAGCCCCAAGAGCGGATACCGTCACCACAGAGAACCGGAGTTTGAGTGCAGCTGTGGGAAGTCCAACCATCTTGAAAAGGAAAAAGAGAGCCATTAAAAGTAGAAGTTAAGCTGTTTCCACAGATGAGGTCGAAGAAGCCGCTGTCTAGTGCCATTGTGAATATTACTCCTCCTTTGGCCCTTTATCTCTTCCACCTATCCCTTCTAACTTCATCCCACCTTCCCCCTCACATAATCTCACCTACTTCCTGCCAGCTCGTACTCCTCCTCTCCCCTGCTACTTGTTCTGGCTTCTGCCCCTTCCTTTCCAGTTCTGATGAAGGGTCTCGATCCAGAACACTGACTGCCATAGATGCAGCTGGACCTGCAGAGTATCTCCAGCATTTTGTGTGTGGTGCTCACCTCCCAAAGTGATGCTTCTGATGAGTGTGAGACCCAGTGACGATGGAATGAGACACGTCTGAGTGAATAGGAGGGGAACCTGCAGTTGGTGGTGTGCCCCTCAGCCTACAGTCCATATCCCTTTTGCTCCTGGGGGCTTCTGGGTTTAGGAGGTACTGGATTGGTCAGGAATATATAAAATCTAGGTAGTGCATGTGGCAGTTGTAGCGATGAGGGAGGGGTGAGAGTGTGGTGTGACCTGGATGGTGCGCTGTGTTTGGAGCTGCGTTTGTCCGGACCGCTGGAGAGTGTTCTGCTGTGTAGGTGATGCAACGCTTCAGGGTGTTTTCATCTGAGAGACTCACCTTCAGCTTTCGATACTGTTCCTAAGTGAGGTTCTTCTGACCACCGGGGATGGGTGTAGCTTCACCAGGGAGAAATAACATCAACTAATCTTGCAGAATTCTAAAGGGTGGCTTAACTGAGATGTTGAAGACAAAACAAATGGCAGTTCCTTTGATAATGGTTATTTTGTGGATGGACTGTTTCCAATATTGATGGGAGTTTAAGACGAGACAATGAGGCTAATTGAAATCGAGCTGCAGTGTTAGGGACGGTACCTGGAACCTTCTTTACACAAGATACGTTTCCTGGCACACTGACCATAAGCTGTTACACCTGTGACTATGAGCATTTAGGAATTCTACTCTTCCCCAGGTAATATGATGGTTGTGGCAGGAAAGCAGAATTTTTCAGAACTAAGACTGGTCTGGTTGTTGAGCTAGGGGAGCTGAGCTGAAAGGGAAGACACTTTTGGCCAAGAAAACACTGGGATGTCTTGGATTTACCAGCAGGAGTCCAGTTCTTAAATCAACCCGTGCGGAAGTTGGCATGCTTCCCTCCAGTACTTGAGGGATGGCCGCTAGCTGCACATGATTGCACATTGCTTTCTGCTGGGTGAGTGTAGGCTGGGATGTATTATGGCTCGGTGTGAATTGAAGAGATGACTGTCTCTACGTCGGTCAGAGTCTGGATTGTGTAGATGGTTCTGTGTTCTAGCAGAGGTTGAGAGAGGATGTGAGTAGGACACATCTACTTCTTCTCTGAGTATCCCCATAATCTAGTCTTCACAACCGTCTAGGGTCGAATATTCAAGACAGATGCTCTGCAGCAAGCCCTGGACACTAACGTTGTAAATAACTGTCCCCTAATCGTTTAACCAAGTGCCTCCTTCAAGACTCCTGGCAGTAGAAACATCTCAACGAGCTCACACTCATTCTTCTAAACTTCAGAGAATATTGATCAAATTTCTTTTGTCGACTGATAGTCCTCACCCAGGAATTAGCCTCATCAATCTGTTTTGGGCCATCTCCAATGCCCAGTACTTCCTCATTGCCATAGAGTATGGAATGGAAACAGGCCCTTTGGCCCATCTTGTCCATGCCAGCCAAGCAGTGTTACTAAGCTAGTCCCACTTGTCTGCAAAAGATCCCTATCCTTTTAAGCTTTTCCTATCCATGTACTTTTCTAAATGTCTTTTAAATGTTCTAGTTGTACCAGCCACTTTCACTGCCTCTGGCAGCTTGTTTCATGTACCCCCCCCACCCTTTGTGTGGAGAAGTTTTCCCTTTAAACCTTTCTCCCGTCAGACCCCTTTTAAACCTTCCCCACTTAATTCCAACATGTGTCCTCTAGTTTTAAACTCTACTACCCTGGGAAAAAGACTGTGACCATCCAGCTATAACTGTGCACCGTTGTCCAGGTGTGGCCTCACTATCACCCATAAAGTAATAATGATACTTCCCAATTTCTAATCAACAATCTTCTTGCAACAAAGGCCTGTGTGCCATTTGTCTCCCCAGTCACTGCCTGTTCTGAGTGGACATCCCTCTATTCTCAGGTTGTGCCTTCTGGTTGTAAACTCACCCACCATAGGAAACATACTCTCCACATCTACTCTGTCCAGGCTTTTCAATGTTGATAAGTATCATTGAGATTCCTCCCCCCCCCCCCCCCCATTCTTCTAAACTCCAGCGAGTACAGGTCCAGACCCATCTAATGCTCCCCATATGTTAACCCTTTCATTCCTGGAATCATTCTCATGAACCTCCTCTGGACCCTCTCCAATGCCAGCACATTATTTCCTAGATGAGGGGCCCAAAACTGCCCCAATACTCTACAAGTGCGGTCTGACATCAGCATTACACCGACTTTCATATTCTAGCCCTCCTGAAATGAATGCTATCACTGCATTTGCCTTCCTCACCACTGACTCAACTTGCAAGTTGACCTTTAGGAAATACTGCACATGGACTCCCAAGTCCCCTTATTTTTAAAATTTTCTCCCCATTTAGAAGTTAGTCTGTGCCATCGTGCATGGCCATACACTTCCCTACACTGTATTCCATCTCCTACTTCTTTGCCCATTTGCCCCAATCAGTCCAAGTCCTTCTGCAAACTCCCTGCTTTCTCTGCCCCTCCACCTATTGTCCACGAGCTTAGCCACAAAACCATTATTTCATCTCAATTGTTGACATAACGTGAAAAGAAGTCCCGATAATGGCTCCTGCAGAACGCCACTAGTCTCCAGCAGCCAACCAGAATAGGCCCCCTTTATTCTGACTTTTTGCCTCCTGCCAGTCAGCCAATCATCTATCCACGCTAGTATCTTTCATGTAATACCATGGCCTCTTATATAGTTAAGCAGCCTCATGTGAGGCACTTTGTCAAAGGCATCCTGAAAATCCAAGTACACAACATCCACTGACTCTCCCTTGTCTATTATGCCTGTTATTTCCTCAAAGAATTCTAACAGATTTGTCAGGCAAGATTTCCTTAAAGAAACCATGCTGACTTTGGCCAATGTTATTAAGTGCCACAAAGTACCCTGAAACTTGTTCTTTAGTAATGGTCTCCATCATCTTCCCAGTCACTGAAATCTGTCTAACTGGCCTACAATTTCCTCTTTTCTGCCTCCCTCCCTTCTTAGAGTGAATTTCTCCAGACCTCTGGAACCATTTCAGAATTTACTGATTCATGAAGGATCATTAGTAATACTTTCGCAATCTCTTCAACGACCTCTTTCAGAAACCTGGGGTATAGTCCACCCTTTCCAGGTTTCGTAACTACAACGAGCAGGTACACAGACGTAGCTAATAAAGTGGCTACTGAGTGTATACCCTCCATTATTTTATGACCCTCAAGAAGGTTTCCCCTCAGCCTCCTACATTCTAGTGAGAATAAGCAACCTCCCCTTTTAACTCCTTTCCGGACACATCCTGCGGGATTTCTTCTTCACGCTCTCTGTTGCCACCACATCATCCCAGAAGTGCGATGGGCCGAGCCCATCTAAGTGCAGTCTGACCAAAGTTTTGTAAAGCTGTAACATCACAACCCAACTCTTACCCTTAATCCCTTGGTTTATAAGGCAGACATCCTAAATCCTCCTTTACCCAGCCACTTCCAGCCTACGATGGACTTGCTCCTTAAGGTCTCTGTGCATCAGCCTCCCTGCGATCCCTACCATTCACTCTCTGTATACTACCAGAACATGACTTTACATGCCAGCTTTCTTTCAGATTTTATTTCTAAATCATTAATGATTTAGTCCCTGGTTCTTGTGAAATTCCTAATCTACTGGTCTTTCAATAGCCCTTACCATTTTTCTTTGTCTTTGCATTGATATTGTCTTTGATTAACTACCCCCCACATACCTTTGTTAACCACAGATCATTCACCCTTCTCCCTGTGATCAAGGGGGTAGATATCTGCTGAGCTATAGAAATACCTGCCACTGTTCATTTATTGGCCTTACCCTGATTCTATTTACCCCATCCATGCTAGACATCTCTACAGTCACACCTTCAACGGACCCTGGATGTTTGTCCTCAAACTGTTTGTGGAATTTCCCCATCTTGTGATCTTTCATCAACCCTGCTTCAAAGCAGCCTGTCCTTGTAGAGTACTGTTGTAAGGAATGATGTGTGGCAATACTGATATTAGCCCAAGAAGTTAGTGGAGCCAGTTGGTTCTCATGGCAGAGGCACTGATAAGAACCTGATTGTTTTGTTTGCAGACAGCAGGGAATGCTGTGAAGCGGGCGTCAGACAACCTCGTCAGAGCAGCTCAAAAGGCGGCGTTCGACAAACCCGATGAGGAAAATATTGTCGTCAAGACACGATTTGTGGGTGGAATTGCTCAGGTTCGTATCAGGAATTGCAACAGGGAGCAGTGGGCAGTGCATGGGTTTGCACCGGGATTTGCTTCACACACAGGTGTTCCAAGGTTCTTGCTTCACAATGTCCTGATTATTTTGCCCTCAGCCCCTGTAGTAGTGACTTCAGAGCAAGACATTTCACTGGGTCTTCCTGCAGCAATGCTTTGATCTTAAAAATCTCCTCCTTGTTCCACATGGCTTTGCCTCTGACCTTTTCCTGGCCTGTGGCCTCCAAGACAACTGTCCCTTTGGTTGTTTAGTCTTCCCGGTTTATAAATGTTCCACCCATTGTGGTAGTGGTGGGTCAAATTTCCTTCCTAATCTATACTGCCTCATCGATCAAGTCTACACACATTTCGTTCCAATCTGTGGCTGCTTGTCAAATTATGTTTTGTGATGAAAGTTCAGTAAAGGTGGAGCTTGAATTAGAACATCCCTGTGCCCTAACTAACAAAGGCTGGCATCCTTTGCTAACCACACTATCTACCTGATCTGCTACCTCCAAGAATCTTCGGACTTGCACACTAATATCCATCTGTTCCTCAATTTTCCCTAGGATCCTAGTGTATGTCCTAGCCTCATATTAATGCTCCCAAAGGATTCACCTCACATTAGGTTAATCACCTCAGGATTAAACTTCATCTGCCATTTTTCAGCTCCTATCAATCAGCCAATTACCCTAAGACCACCATTCTCCACTGTCAACGACCTACCAGTTTTCATGCTATTACTGATTCTGCCTCCCACATCCACATCTAGATCATTAACGTATATTACAAACAGCAAGAATTTCAGCATTGGTCCCCATGGAGCACTGCTAGTTACACCACATCCAATCAGTAAAACCCTGTCTCCTATTGCCAAGGCAGGTTTGGATCCAATTTGCCAAATTGCCCTAGATTCCATGTACCCTATTCTGTAGGACCAGTCTCCCATGTGAGACCTGGTCGAAGGCCTTGCTGAAGACCACATGCATCACATCTACTGCACTGCCCTGATCCAGTACACTTCAGAAAGTTCAGACTGATTTGTGAGACAGGACCTGTCCCTGACAAACCCGTGGTGACTGTCTCTGATTAGACCCTGCCATCAGTAAGCTTACAGGTCTGTAATTGCCAAGTTTCTCCCCGCTGCGCTTCTGGAAACAGGGGCTTCATTTTGCCTGCTCACTTATGCCTATGAGGATTTAAACAACCTCAGCAATCTCCTCCTTGTCTGCCACAGCAGCCTGATGTTGTGGCTTGCAAGTATTTTGCAATAAAGTGGAGGTAACTTGATGCAGGTGACGTGCTTGTCTTGTGTGCAGATCATCGCTGCCCAGGAGGAAATGCTGAGGAAGGAGAAAGAGCTGGAAGAAGCTCGAAAGAAACTCGCACAAATCCGCCAACAACAGTACAAGTTCCTGCCTTCAGAGCTGCGTGAAGAAGAGAGCTAAATGATGGACACTGTCAACCAAACACATGTTGTATCACAAGGATCTCAATACTTTCAGAATTTGAGCCATTGGGAACCTGATGGTTTGTACACTGAGGAGATGGAACATTGCATTACCTAGGATTTATCCAATTATAGATTGTAGCCCAGAATATGGTAGTTTAGTATTGACTTCCTGTACTCCCAAGGCTTGCATGCACTAAATACAAATCAGGGAAGTCTACAGAGCAAGATTAATATGGCCAGACCGCATGTTATAGTGTGCGGCAGAAAGCAATTTGTGTACAGAAAGTGTTACTGAAGTGTGAGTCTGCCCTACTAGACTAAAGTAGGAAGACAGAAAAACTGTGGATTCTCCAGGCATTGATAAAGAGAAGAGATTGGCAGCTGAGCAGAGGAATCTGTGCGTTACTGCGGAACTGATCAATGCTTTTTCACTACTGATTGTCTGCCGATCTGAGAGTGATGCTTAGAAGTTAATCTGCTTCCTCCAGGAACTGAGGCAGCCCACCTAAACGTTCCTGCATTTACTTTGGCTGTTTTATTCTATGTTGTTCTATGATTCAGACGATATTCTATGATTCAAATAGTTGAGAAGTGGTTTGTGCACAGTTCTGTTATTTGCTCCCTTGAATCCTGTTATTCACTTTTCAGTATCTGATTTTGGAAAGCAATTAAACTGTTCAAAGGAATTCCACCCTGTGTTCCCAAAGCTACGCTCAGTAAAGAGTCTTAAACACAGGAAGCGTAGAAAAGCACCATCCTTCAAGGAGACAAGAAATCATTACAATTCCTTATTCTTGGTCTGCTTTAAGGTGGTGGATTCCCTAACATGTTCATCTGTCACCTGTTGTGTTTCCTGTATTAGCTAGAGGGTTGCTCATAGTGTGTCTTTGCTTAGTCTTTCTGTTGGCTGCAGTATACTGTGCTATAACTAGTAGGAGTTAACCCACTGAAATCAACCACTGAAATCCCCCAGCTGAATGTATGCCTGCTGTGCCCATATAAGTAGTGTTCCCAAAGTCTTAATACAGGAGGGATTCCCTTACCTCTACAACACGTCACTGCCCTCAACTCGCCTTGTATGGTACAGTCAGCAAACTCCGTCTGCTGCTGCAAACAGATTTTTTTTTAATTTGGAAATTGCATTCCACAAGCCTGCATCAAGATTCATTGTAATTTTTCTGTATGACAGCCCTGCGTCTCCCAGCTTGGGCCTGTCACCTGGAGCGTTGTCTGTAAACTGGTATCGGAAAGTCAACAGACCCACTTGTTTTGATAGGTAGCTGAGAAATCCGATTTAAAAGAATAAACTTTAATGTACTGAAATTATTCAATTGAATCTAATATTGGCCTGTAATTTGAATTGTTTTTAAGGTGCTCTGTCTGAAACAAAGTAAGAGGCAGACGCAAGGTAGACGTTTTTTTACAAGTTGTTGGCTTGCCAGCTTTGGTATCATCAGACTGTCATTGAAGCATCACATATATAAATCTACCGTGACAGAATGTATGTAACATAAAGTGCTAATTTATCGGCCACAAAAACTATTTTTTGTATTCACGGAAATAAAAGGTTTCAAAGGAAATCAGGTGTTGTGGGATTTTTTGCACCCTTGCACAGGGGACAGTCCTGGATTTCACCCTCCACTGATCTCGGGCAATTTCTTGTCTGTGTCCATCCTCCAGCCCGTTACCTGGGTCTCCCAGTCCTGCATCAGTCAGCATTTAAACTTTTAAAGTCATCAATCAACACAGCAAAGATGCAGGCCCTTCGGCCCAGTAAGTTCATGCCAGCCACAGTGTCCACCCAGCTAATCCTGTGTTGGGCCCCGTTTCCCTCTAAGCCTTGCCCCTCTGTGTACCTATCAACAGTTGTATAAATGTTACTATTCTATCTGCCTCGACCATTCCCTCTGGCAGCTGTTCCATATAGGTACTGCCTTCTGCGTGGGAAAAATTTGCCCCTCAGGTACCTTTCATCCCCCTCTCACTATAAATCTATGCCCCTAAGCTTTGGACTTCTCCACCCTGGAGAAAAACTGGTGCCATCTAACTTATGTCTGCCTCTCAAATGTGAACAGTTCTATCAGGTCACCCGTCTTTCTCCTGCATACCAAGGAATAAAGCATTGGCCTGAGCAACCTTTCCCTATTACTCCAGCCCTGTAGTCCTGACAACATTCTTGTAAGTCTCTGCACTCTTTCCAATTTAATAACATCTTCTCTGGAGTGGGATGATCAAGCAACTCTTCAAGTGTGGCCTCACCAGTGACTTGTACAACTGCAACTTGATGTCCGAACTGTGCTACTCAATGGCCTGACTGACGAAGGCCAGCATGCTAAATGCCTTCTTTTTAACCTCCCTGTCTACCTGTGACACTGCTTTCAATCAATTCGAATTGTGTGCTTTTATTTCTACCTCCCTCTGTTCCAGTACATTCCTTAATACTCCATCTTTACTATCTCCCTAAAGCAGCCCACTGTCCCCTCAGGCTTCAAGGTAAGGCTGTAAGACAATGGAGCAGAATTGAGGCCATTCGGCCTGTCGAGTCTGCTCCGCCATGTAATCATGGCTGATCCATTTCCCTCTCATTCCTATTCCCCTGTCTTCTCCCCATGACCTTCCACACCCTGACTTATATGTCAACCTGCACTTTAAATACACTCAACAGCCACGTCTGGCAACAAACTCCACAGATTCACCACCTATGTTACCTCTAAGCTGTCCGTGCGCACTCCAGTTTTTCAACCAGCGCTCTAAGGAAATTAATGTGCGCACAAAAGGTTAGTTACCTGAAATAATGTAGTAATTATTAATTATACTTATTGAAAATAATCTTTTAGCTAAATGTTCCTGTTAACTAGTTAACAGAATATGTATGTTATTTTGTTGATACTCTGTACAGGTTTAAGCCAAATACTTTGTAAACCTACATAAACTGTGCCATGTGTGCAATCAGTGTGCACATACTTGTGTCACAGGAAAAAATATGCACCACTGAAGATTTTTGTGCATGCTGACTACTAAAAATTAGAGGGAACATTGATCACCACCCTCTGGCGAAATAAATCCCTCTTCGTCTCTGTTCTAAATGGATGTCCCTCTATTTTGAAGCTGTGCCCTCTGGTCTTGGACCTGCCCACTATAGGAATCATCCCCTCAACATCCACTCTATCAAGGCCTTTCAACATTCAATAAGTTTCAATGAGATACCCACACCACCACCCCCCACCATTCTTCTAAATTTCAGTGAGTACAGGCCTGGAGCCATCAAACACTCTTATCTTTCAAACCAGGAATCCTTTTCTGTGAACCACATTTAACCCTCTCCAATGTCAGCACATCCTTTCTCAGATAAGTGGCCAATGGAAAAAGAGAAGGAGGGGAAGGGAAATTACCGGAAGTTGGAGAAATGGATGTTAATGTCGTCAGGCTGGAGGCTACCCAGCTGGAATAAGAGGTGTTGTTCCTCCAACCTGAGTTTGGCCTCATTGTGACAATAGAGGAGGCCATGGACAGATGTGTCACTATGGCAATCAGAATTTGAATTGAAATAGGTTCGCCTCTGGGAGATCCTGCCCTTTGCAGCAGACAGAGCAAAGGTAGATAATGAAGTGGTCCCTCGACCTGCATCTGGTCTCACTGACGTAGAGGAGGCCACACCGGGAGCACCAGATAACCCCAACGGACTTTCAGGTGAACTTTCACCTCACCTGGAAGGACTGAGACCCTGATTTGTGGTGATGGAAAAGGTGTAGGGATGGGTGTAGCACATGTCATGCTTGAAGGGACAATACCAGGAGGGAGCTATGGAAGTCACACAGAAAGCTGTGGGAATGGATGAAAGGGGAAGATGTGCTCAATGGTAGGATCCCACTGGAGGTGGTGGACGTTAACGAAAGTAACGTGTTGTATCTAAATTCAAAAATGGTCAACTAGTTTAGAGCACCCTGAATTGGGGGCTATGGATTGAGAATATGTTAATAGACAGAAAGCAAAGCATGGGAATTAATGAAGCCTTCCATGGGTTGGCAAGCTGTGACTCATGTCCCAGAGAGTTCAACGTCTGGTCTGCAGCTATTCACAATCTGAATATCCAGGGGATTGAATATCATGGTGACTGTACAAAACCAGTTGGAAGGAGCATGTAAAGGGGTCACTTACAGCAGCTAATTAAACAACTGACCTGCGCATCTTTGAGTTGTAGGAGGGAGCTGGGACATCTGGAGGAAAGCCGGTCACTGGGAGAACATTCGAACTCCACACAGACAGCAATAGAGGGAGCGAATGAACAGAGGGCCACAGGCACCGTGAGGCAGTACCTCTACAAGACGTACCCGTGCATTGGCGCTGCAGAATCCACCGAGCATGAACTGTCGTGAATAGAGACTTGAAGGGTGACAGAATTATCTAACTTGATTAATTTAATTAAATAAATACTCTAAATCCTGGAGGAGCAGGTGCTATGTGAAACCAGTAGAAACAATTGAGATTAACATCTGCTGAAAGTTCAAATTTAATTGTCGTTCAGCCATACATGAATACAGATGAACAAACAGCGTTCCTCTGGGGTCAAGGTGCAAAGTACAGTACCAACAATCATACAGGGCACAAGGTACATTTCACACAAAATAATGTAGCCCAGGTGCCTGAGCCCATGGATACTGTCGACAGGAACAAGCCTGCAGCAGTCCGCAGAGGAAAGCAAACCAGCTTGTCCTCCACCGAGCGAACACTGGAGGATAGCACCTTAGGGAGGGGCAGCCCCCAGACCAGCATGGATGCCACACCACCCCACCTCTGGCATCACCTTTCCTGGGTGGCTGCAACAGGCGGCAACACGGCAGGAGGCCTAGTCCCCGCCACAACCAGGGCCACACAGCTCCCCCGCCGTCAGTCTTGTCAATAAACCAGTGAACTGGACATGCAGTATCTACATTACCGTTATCCAACAGGGCCTTGTGATCACAGCCTCTTAAACCAGAACCCCAACTCGATGTCGGCAGTTGTGAATTATGTTACCCTACAAGTGTCTGCACCTCAGACAACTCCAGCTCAAAACTGATGAGCTGCAGTGTGTGATGCATCAAGGAGGTGCAACGTCACATTACCCCATGATGTAATCACGTCCCTTCAATTAAGTTTTGCAGGTTTGCTCAGACAAGAACAATATAAATGTATTATTGCCGAAGGCCAGCTGTAGGGGCTGAGAAGGTAATATTCCAGGCACCACAGACTTTGCACACGTCTGCGTTGGAAGCAGAGTGCAGGGCAAAGGAGTCCTGTAACATGGGGCACCCAACTAGGGGAGTGAGGGAGAATGACAATGGGGCTGATGACCTTGAGGGCGATAGGTACTGCTCCCTACAGCTACAAGGGGTCCATGAGACCCGAAGAGAAACGTGGGGGAGAAGGCAGTTGACCGAGTCTGTCAGCTCAATTCCTCCTCTCTGCCACATCTCTTCTCAGGATGAGGATTTCCATTCTAGAACATGTGAGATCTCTTCTTTTTTCCAAGAGTAGAGACATTGATCGTGTGGATAATCAGAGGCTTTTTCCCAGGGCTGAAGTGGTTTTGCCACAAAAGGACACAGGTTTAAGGGGCTGGGGAGTCGGTACAGAGGAGATGTCAGGGGTAAGTTTTTTACTCAGAGAGTGGTGAGTGTGTGGAATGGGCTGCCGGCAACGGTGGTGGAGGTGGATACGATAGGGTCTTTCAAAAGACTTTTGGATAGGTACATAGAGCTTAGAAAAATAGAGGGCTAAATGTAAGCCTAGTAATTTCTAAGGTAGGGACATGTTTGGCACAACTTTGTGGGCCGAAGGGCTTGTATTGTGCTCAGGGTTTTCTATGTTTCTAATAGGGTTTCTCCCCTCTCCCACAGCTCCTCCTTTTCCCACACGTCTGCCCTCACCCCATCCTCTGCCCTTGCTCTTAACTACCACTAGCTTCTGTATCCAACAGATCACTTCCCGTAACGTCCACCATCTGCAGTGAAGTGGAGATGAAAACTGCCGGGTTTCAGGGTGTTGTGGACTGCCCCCCGAAGTCCCACTGTACACCCAAACTTCTAAGGACCTTGTCAGTTATTGCATGCTTTCCTTTTACGTTTGACTTCCAAAATGCAAGACCTCACCTACCATTTAATCCTCATCTACCATTTCTCCAGCCACATTTCCAACTGCATCCTTTGATAAATTCCTCACCATACATAGTTTTGCCAGGTTTCATGTTGTCTGCAAACTTACTAATCTCCTCTTCACCCGCATTTTCACCCAAGTTAAGTTCACAGCTGTGGACTCACTTTCAGGGACTCCGCAGTTCACGTGCCATGTGCTTTGCTTTTTTTTAAACTATTTGTGCGATTTGATCAAGACACTTTGACATTAAACTGCCCGTACAGGTGTGGCCCGCAAACATCAGCACATCGCTGAACTGTCCCCGTTGGGGTTCTGTCTGTTTTTTCACTGTTTACTGTTTGCATGACTTGTTCTTTTTTGTGAGGGTTATTTTTAAACCAGCTATATTTCTTTGTTTTTGTGGCTGCCTGCAAGAAGATGAATCTCAAGGTATGCATTTTGTACTTTATACATACCACAGACAACAGAGGTCGCCACATTAATCCCTGAAGAAGGTCATTGGTCTGAGTACCATGGCCAAGTCTGTTTTGAATCCAATCCACCACTAAGTTGGTGAATCTTTGGATGTTCTATCCCAGAGGACTAAGGTGTTAAAGGCAGTGTTCAATAGTCTTTTGGATTTTAGAGGAGTTGAGGGATAATGAGATAGGACAGGAAGATGATGTTGAGATAGATCAGCTCCGATTGTATTACGTGACAGAGCAGAATGAAGGGCTGGATGGTCTGTTCCTGCTCTTGTTCTCATGTTTCTGTTTTACACTCTGTTCAAGTTTAATTCTCATTCAACCGCACACAACTACCCATGAATACAGCCGAATAAAACAACGTTCTTCTGGGGCCAAGGTACAAACTGCAGTAGCAACAGTCACACACAGCACAAGTCACACATACCACATATAATTACAATAGCTGTAAACATACAGTCAAGTGGAAAAATACATAGCCCAAGACCCCGGGTCCATGAATATTGCAACAATCTGCAAATCGAACACAACATAGCTTGTCTTCTGCCAAGCGAAGGCTGGGAGCTGCACTGACTCCAGCCCGGATGCCGTGCCTCACTGCCCCGGCACTACAGTGGAGCACACCAACTCCAACGCCTCTCCCTTGGCTGGCTGTAAGCGGGCATGGCTTGAGACCTAATCCTCGCTTTGACTGAAGCCATGAAGCAATCGATCTTCACTCTTAACTCCTGGAGAAAACAAAAAACTCAGATGAATGCCCTGAACTGGTCAAACAATCTTTGGAGAGGCAGAGTTACCAGTGATGTCTTCATTCTCCGGGCACTATTATGCAAATCAGCATTGCACTGTCCATCCCCTCCACCACCCCAGTGAAATATTCTTCAGCCACACTTTTCTTGTGGGAATCCCACGCTCCATGTGTTTTTCATTCAATGTGTGCTCTGTCTGCCAGTTTATTTTGGATGTTTTTCACAAGAAGCTGCTAATGCCCCCTGTAAGAGTCAGGTGGCAGAATACAAGAACAGTGCTGACGCCTGAAGCTGATTGTGCTTGAACACAAGGGTCCTCCCTCTGCCAGCTGCAGTGCCCATCCCCTCCAGAGTGCACTGGTCACCCAGACCACTCGGACAGCCCCTTTCTAATCCTGTGAGCTGTACCATCAATGACAAGGGCAACAAGCACATGGCAATGCTAACTCTTATAGATTCCCCTCCGTCACACCCCATCATTGGAAATGTATCCCTGGTCCTCCATCACTGCTGAGGCCAACTCCTGGAACTTCCTCCCCTACAGCAGGGCTAAATGTCCAGGATAGCAATGCCCACCACCACCTCAGGGGTAATTATTGACGAGCAAGAAATACTGGTGTTGCGGACAACACTCAGACCCCAAAAGAAAAAGGAATGAGGTTCTGGTGGGTTCCTGAAAGCCTTTATTTGAATCCTCTGAACTTCAAATCCCACAGAGCTCCCACGTAGGAAGTTTCTGGTTTTTAGTATAACTGTGAATTCACAGGCGTTCTAAATCCTGTCTCTGCTGCTCTTCAGGAGGAGATTATCACGTTAGTCCCTCTCCTCTGTTCCCACTATCCTCTCCTTGTAATCCGTTTCCATTTTAAATATTTATCCAAATTCCTTTTGAAGCTGAGATGAAAGCAAGCCATGTACACAGAGAGGACAAAGACATTGTATCAACCTTTGCCTGGAATCAGAATACTTCATTAAGTTTTACGTCAAAGAACTATCTGTGAGAGCTGATAACTGATGGATTGTGGCAGATCATTGGATACTGTGAAGCTGCCCCAGTTAACTGGTGCCTGGTAACCTTAAGATCTGGGACAACTCAGACTCTCAAGTTCAAACCGCATCATAGAGGCAAGCACAGAACAATGCAGCAAAAGGCCCTTTGGCTCACAAATGCCAAAATCAACTAATCCCTTCTGCCTATGCATGAACCTTTTCCCCGTATATTAAATGCCTCTATCACATCTGCTTCCACTAATAACCCAGGAAGCCCATCCACCCATCTCTGTGTAAAAAAAAGTACTTGCTCTGCACATTGTCTTTAAACATTTCCTCTCATCCTAAAGCTACGCTGTCTAATATTCAACATGATTGGATAGAAGATTCTGACTGACTACCCTGTTGACTTGCCTCTCATAATTTTATGCAGTTCCATCAGGTCTCCTCTCAGCCTCCAACGTTTCAGACAAAGCAAAACACAGGTTTATCCAGCCTGGCCTTAAAGTATATACTCTTTCGTCCAGGCAGTGTCATGTTAAACCTCTTCTGCACCCTCTCCAAAGTCCCCACATCTTTCTTGGTACGAGGTGACCAGAACTGCATGCAATACTCCAAGTACAGCCTAATTGAAATTCTATATAACAGTAGTTGCAACTTGACCTCAAAACTTTCCAATGGCATCTTCTAGGCCCCTGGCAATGAAGGCAAGCATGCCATCTGCCTTCTTTGTATTCTACCAGCTTACGTTGCCACTTTCCGGGAACTATGGATTTGGCCTTTCATTGAACTTTATACTTTCCCCTCACACTTCCTCGGATTAAACTCCATCTGCCATCTCTCTGCCTGTATCCTGCTGTATCTTTTGACAGTCCTCTTCACTCTCCGCAGCTGTGCCCTCTGCAAATTTATTATACAATCTCCATTTTTAATCAGGTTATGGTATACATGCATATTTGATGCTCTGCGCCTGTGATGCTACTATAAGTAAGTTTTTCATTGCATCTGTGCAAACATATACGGTGCCTATAAAATGTATTCACCCCCCCCCCCCCCCCGCCCCCGGAAGTTTTCATGTTTTATTGTTTTACAGCATTGAATCACAGTGGATTTAATTTGGCTTTTTTGACACTGATCAACAGAAAAGATTCTTTTGTGTCAAAGTGAAAACAAATTTCTACAAATTGGTCTAAATTTATTACAATTATTAAACAAAATAATTGTTTGCATAAATATTAACCCCCTTCAACTCAGTATTTAGTAGATGCACCTTTGGCAGCAATTACAGACTTGAATCTGTGTGGATGGGTCTCTATCAGTTTTGCACATCTGGGCACTGCAATTTTTACCCATTCTGCTTTACAAAACTGCTCAAGCTCTGTCAGATTGCATGGGGATCATGAGTGAACAGTCCTTTTCAAGGCCAGCCGCAAATTCTCAATTGGATTGAGGTCTGGACTCTGACTTGGCCACTCCAGGACATTAACTTTGTTGTTTTTAAGCCATTCCTGTGTAGCTTTGGCTTTATGCTTGGGGTCATTGTCTTGCTGAGAAACAAATCTTCTCCCAAGTCACGGTTCTCTTGCAGAGTGGATCAGGTTTTCCTCCAGGATTTCCCGGTATTTATCTGCATTCATTTTACCCTCTACCTTCACAACTCTTCCAGGGCCTGCTGCAGTGAAGCATCCCCACAGCGTGATGCAGCCACCATCATGCTTCACGGTAGGTATGGTGTGTTTTTGATGATGTGCAGTTTTCAGCTTACACCAAACATAGCATTTAGTCTGATGGCCAAAAAGCTCAGTTTTTGGTTTTGTCAGACCATAGAACCTTCTTCCAGTTGACTTCAGAGTCTCCCACATGCCCCCTGGCAAACTCTAGCTGAGATTTAATTTGAGTTTTTTTTCAACAGTTGCTTTCTCTTTGCCACTCTCCCATAAAGCTGTGACTGGTGAAGCACCCGGGCAACGGTTGTTGTATGCGCAGTCTCTCCCATCTCAGACACCGAAGCTTGTAACACCCCTAGAGTTGTCATAGGTCTCTTGGTGGCCTCCCTCACTCATCCCTTTCTTGCACGGTCACTCAGTTTTTGAGGACGGCCTGCTCTAGGCAGATTTACAGCTGTGCTATATTCTTTCCACTTCTTGATGATTGAATTAACTGTACTCCAAGGGATATTCAGTGACTTGGAAATTTCCTTGTATCCATCTTCTGACTTGTGCTTTTCAATAAACTTTTCACAGAGTTGCTTGGAGTGTTCTTTTGTTTTCATGGTGTAGCTTTTGCCAGGATACTGACTCACCAGGGGTTGGACCTTCCAGATACCGGTGTATTTTTACCACAATCAATTGAAACACCGTGACTGCACACAGGTGATCAACATTTAACTAATTATGTGACTTCTAAAACCAATTGGCTGCACCAGTGATGATTTGATGTGTCATATTAAAGGGGGTGAATACTTAAGCAATCGATTATTTTGAGTTTTATTTTGTAGATCACTTTATAGAGATCTGTTTTCATTTTGACGCAATGGAGTTTTTTCTGTTGATCAGTGTCAAAAAAAGCCAAATTAAATCCAGTGTGATTCAATATTGTAAAACAATAAAACATGAAAATATAGGGTACTGTGATTGCAAGTGTGATTTAAATATAATGTATTCAGTACTATTCTATCTTTTTTATTCATAATATATATCCTCTTGTACTCTGTATTCTATATGAAAATTAATAAAAATATTGAAAAATAAAACGAAAGCACGGGGGAGGGTTGAATACTTTTTATAGGCACTGTATTTGTGCATAAGCCATTAAACTGAGCTTTGATTTTGAATAACATGCATAGTGCCCTTAACTCTCTTAATTATTAGATTATGATAAAAATTCATCTAGTTAATTCATGTTCCTCAGAGGGAGGAATCTGCTATCCTTAACCAGTCTTATCTGTATGACTCCAGACCCACAGCAGCACGGCCAACTTTGAACTGTCTGACCGAACTACTCTGTTTAGGGTCAGGTGAGAATGGACAATAAATATTCTTCTTGTTAAGTCATGTGCACGTTAGAAAACGTGTGCACACAACCTATTCTATCATAGAATCAGAAGAGGGTTGATAATCCCTATAATTATGTATTACTTCAGGACTGACTGCACCCCAGTACAATGTCTGCTTGAGAGAAGACAGCTCTTCTGCAGTGTATTTCTGCCTCTACTCTGTTTATAATTCTCAACACAAGCTTTACGCTCAAGGCACACAAGAATTTGGACTGCAGGAGAACGAGGGGACATCTTGTACAATTACAAGCGGTATAGATAGACTCAATCATGCAGACTTTTTCCTCTCGGGTTGGGTGAGACTAGAACAGGTTTAAAGTGAAAGGTGAAATACTTAAAGGGAATGAGGGGATGCTGTTATGTTCTGTAGCTTCAAAACATTAAACTAATTGGAAGAAAAACAAGAGAGTTGAGCTGTGAGTCCTGAGTTTGTTCTTTGCTCTAAGCAAGGCACACACTCACACTCATCACTTGGTAGCGTCACGGCATATGCAATTCATGTATTTTACATATAACCATAATGAATTACATTAACAACAAAGAATGCTTAATGAAACAATATATTTACCAAATTGCTCAAATATTATTGAAATATTAAATATACAATACTTCTCCCTACTTAACTACAAACTCCACCTCAATATAGAATGCATTGCAGCAGCTTATTTGGAGTTCTGACCAGTGACCAATCCAATCAGCGTTTGGGAGCTCTGACCAGTGACCAATCCAATCAGCGTTTGGGAGCTCTGACCAGTGACCAATCCAATCAGCATTTGGGTGCTCTGACCAGCGACCAATCCAATCAGCATTTGGGAGCTCTGACCAGCGACCAATCCAATCAGCATTTGGGAGCTCTGACCAGTGACCAATCCAATCAGCATTTGGGAGCTCTGACCAGCGACCAATCCAATCAGCATTTGGGAGCTCTGACCAGTGACCAATCCAATCAGCATTTGGGAGCTCTGACCAGCGACCAATCCAATCAGCATTTGGGAGCTCTGACCAGTGACCAATCCAATCAGCATTTGGGAGCTCTGACCAGCGACCAATCCAATCAGCATTTGGGAGCTCTGACCAGCGACCAATCCATTCAGCATTTGGGAGCTCTGACCAGTGACCAATCCAATCAGCATTTGGGAGCTCTGACCAGCGACCAATCCAATCAGCATTTGGGTGCTCTGACCAGCGACCAATCCAATCAGCATTTGGGAGCTCTGACCAGCGACCAATCCAATCAGCATTTGGGAGCTCTGACCAGCGACCAATCCAATCAGCATTTGGGAGCTCTGACCAGCGACCAATCCAATCAGCATTTGGGAGCTCTGACCAGCGATCAATCCAATCAGCATTTGGAAGCTCTGACCAGTGACCAATCCAATCAGCATTTGGGAGCTCTGACCAGCGACCAATCCAATCAGCATTTGGGAGCTCTGACCAGGGACCAATCCAATCAGCATTTGGGAGCTCTGACCAGCGACCAATCCAATCAGCATTTGGGAGCTCTGACCAGCGACCAATCCAATCAGCATTTGGGAGCTCTGACCAGCGACCAATCCAATCAGCATTTGGGAGCTCTGACCAGCGACCAATCCAATCAGCATTTGGGAGCTCTGACCAGCGACCAATCCAATCAGCATTTGGGAGCTCTGACCAGCGATCAATCCAATCAGCATTTGGGAGCTCTAACCAGCGACCAATCCAATCAGCATTTGGGAGCTCTAACCAGCAACCAATCTGGACATCAGAAGGTTGAGAAGAGGGGATTTTCACTCAGGTCCACTAAACAATTTGGAAAAGGCAGCAGCAGCTCACGGCAGTTTATTAGGACTCTGACTAGTGACCAGTTGGCATTTGGGATTGATTAGCAAGAGCAAATTTAAGGAAGGCCAGAGCAAGTGCAGCAGCCATAGTCAGAGTGGACAGAGCCAAAGTGGTGAGGCTTTAGCTCTTGGAGGCTTCAGTCAGAGGCAAAGAAGAAAAGCTCTAGGGAAAGTTTATTTTCTGTCCCTTCTTTACATCTGTTCATTTAGAGATGGCAGGCAGGATGGTAAAATTCTCCTTTTGTGGGATGTGGGTAGGCAGTGATAAGTGCATCCAGCTGCAGCTTCTAACAATCTGCGTCAAGGAGTTGGAGCTGGAACCGGATGAACTCCGCATCACTCAGGAGGCTGAGGGGGTGATAGGACATATAGAGAGGTAGTTACACCCAAGGTGCAGGACACAGGAAACTGGGTGACAGTCAGGAAGGGGAAAGGGGGTAAGGAGTACCCCTGAGGCCATCCCAACAGGTATATCACTTTGTTTACTGTTGGGGGGGGGTGGGGGAATGACCTAACAGAGGTAAGTTACAGCGGTTGGGTCTCTGGCATTGAGTCTGCCTCTATGACTCAGAAGGGAAAGGGGTGGAAGAGGTGCATTGTAGTGATAGGGCATTCATTAGTTCGGGGAACGGAGTAAAGGTTCTTTGGGTGAGAATGAGATTCCCAGATGCTATGTTGCCACCCGGGTGCCAGGGTCTAGAACGTCTCAGATGGAGTCCATGAAGGTCATCAAAAATGACAGGAGGATCTTGATCAGCTGAGGGTCTAATTCAGTTAAGTGTGAGATGTTGCATTTTCAAAGTCAAATACAGGTAGGACTTTCACAGTGAACATCAGGATCCTTCTGAATGGTGCAGAGCAGGGAGACCCCGGAGCACAAGTTTCACTAAGTGAGGCGTCGCAGATAGATAGGGGGTGGCACAGTGGCTTTTATCACACAGGACAGCAGGTACAAGCATTGGAAACTCACGCTATGGCTGTAGAGGATAACAGTGAGGCCTGACTGGGGGGTATTGTGTTCAGTTTTGGTCACACTGCTATTGGAAAGGTGTTATTCAACTATTGGAATTGAGGGAGACGTTGGGTAGGAGAGGACTTTATTCCTTAATGTATGAGACTGAGAGTATAAGGTCATGAGGGACGTAGATAGGGTGAATGCACTGAGTTTTGTTTCTGCACAACTGAGGGATCGGTAAGTAGAAGCACAGGTCAAAGATGAGAGGGAAGAGGTTTAGAAGGGATACGAGGTCAGCTTTATTACACAAAGGGTCATTGTAACATTCTCCTTCGGGTGTACTAATAACGCCGAATTCAACGTCGAGATAAACCACAGTCAATGAAACCAGATCACAGTAAGATTAACCATTTACTGTTCACTCTTCACATTAACATATGGTGAAAATTGTTGATAAAACAATACAAGATTGATACAGTATTTGTTCCTTCCTTAATATCACATTTCAATTGTAAATACTTGCAAAGGTGACTATAATTACATTACACTAAGGTGCAGTATACAGGCAGAGTTTACCTGCTCCATTGACTACTTTAAATACACTTCAATGCAAACTATCCGCAACTCTTTAACTAACGAAAGCATAAACATTATCGACCGTCGTTACTTTTAACAGAATCGGCATTAACATCTTAGTTCAATATATCGATTATCTATTAACTTACAGCGTTGCTCTCACTGTGATTTCTCATGCCTGCAAAACAACTTCTGCTCAGGTGTGCCTCGTGGTGAGCCCCCACCCTCGCGCTAATTTCAAACCGGTGTTTTCCCACAGGACGCAGCGAAACCGGATGTGACGTCATCGCATGCCGATATATTTTACATGCAATGAATATACTTTAAACACTTCTAATTCTAACTAGAAAATACTAACAAATGAATTACTAAGCGAAAATATTATAAACTAAATAACTGTCGTAAAGACAGCACAGTCATATCTCCATGGAAGCTGCAAGGGATCGGACTGCAAGCTCCAAAGAGGATAATAAACACTGCCAAGAGGGTCTCTCCCCCCATTTGTGATATTTACTGGGAGCATTGTATAGGAAGGGCACGAGGCATCCATTTCACAATCTCTTTTCCCACTACCATCAGGAAGGAGGTGCTGGAGCATCAGGACCAGGACTGAGGCTGAGAGACTGATGAATATCCTGCCACCACCGAGGTCTCGTCACTCTGGCAGTGAACTATTCACCACTTACCTGTGCTGCACACTACATGCTTTGAATGACATTTTATTAACTTACTTGTGGTTATATTTTGGAATATGTGCTGTCTGTGATATATGTTTTGAGGGTGCACCGCAGTCCTAAAGGAATGTTGTTTTGGTTGTATATATTTACAGTCAGATAACAGTAAACTTGAAATTGAACTTAATAAAACATCTATTTTTCAACTGGTCTGAAGATAATTGTGTTTGGTGCAGACTCAGAAGTTATCATATTTATAGACCTCACTCTTCCAATTTAACCTCATGCTCTCAGTTATATTTGGGAAAAGGGAAAGAGCACAAAAATTAAACAAATATGTTGCAACCAGCTTCACAAGGAAGAACAAAAAGCATTTCTTTCTGGGCCATTGTTGAAAATGTTAGGACAGGGCACTTAAAAATATCAAAGTAATCAGACAAAGTCAACATGGTTTAATGAAAGGACCAATTTCCTGGAGTTCTTTGAAGAACTCTAGACGGCTTCTGATAAGATGCAAAACTAATTGCAACAAGAGCAAGTGGTAACATATTGGCCATTAAACAGAAAACAGAACGTAGTTGTAACTGGCCTGATGTAACGAGCAGAGTGCCACAGGGACTGATGCTGCAGCCTCTACGGCCAAATCAGTTAAAGCTTTGCTTTCCGCAGGGATCACTCCCTATGCGACTTCCTTGTCCATTCATCCCTCCCCACTGATCTCCCTCCTCGCACTTATCCTTACAAGCGGAACAAGTGCTTCACCTGCCCCTACACCTCCCCCCTCACTAGCATTCAGGGCCCCAAACAGTCCTTCCAGATGAGGCAACTCTTCATCTGAGAGTCTATTGGGGTCACATACTGTGTCTGGTGTGGCCTCTTGTGACACCTGACGTAGATTGGGAGACAGCTTCACAGAGCATATATGCTCCGTCTGCCAGAGAAAGCAGGATCTCCCAGTGGCCACACATTTTAATTCCACTTCCCATTCCCACATGTCTATCCAGGGCCTCCTCCATCGTCAGGATGAAGCCACACTGAGGTTGGGGGGAAACTACACCTTATATTCCGTCTGGGTAGCCTCCAACCTGATGGCATGAACATTGATTTCTCCAACTTCCAGTAATGTCCCTCAACCCACCTCCCCTTCATTTCCTATCCCCTTTTCCCTCTCACCTCATTTCTTATCCACCCATTGCCTCCCTCTGGTGCTTCTAACCACCCCCTTCCTTTTCTTTCTTCCATGGCCTTCTGTCCTCTCCTATCAGACGCCCCCTTCTCCAACCCTATATCTCTTTCACCTACCAACTTCCCATCTCTTTACTTCATCCCTTCCTCTTATCACCTGCTGTTTCTCTCTCCCCTCCCCACCTTTTAAATCTACTCAGCTTTTTTCCTCCAGTCCTGCCTACGGGACTCAGCTTAAAACATTGACTATACCCTTTTCCATTGATGCTGCCTGGTCTGCTGAGTTCCTCCAGCATTTTGTGTGTTGCTTGGATTTCCAGCATCTGCAGATTTTCTCTTGTTTCTGTTTACAGTTAAATCAGTGACTTGGTGACAACAATGCTATGGATGTGGAAAGGATGCTTCCTCGAGGGAGGGTCTAACACTAAGTGGGAAGAGGTTATTTTTTCCTTGAAAAAAATCTGAACTTCTTTGAACTTTCCTTCCACAGAGTGGTAGAAGCATAATGTTTGAATTTAACAAGGCCATTGTTAGATGATGAGGCAGATTTATGGACGTGATTGTCCACCTCCAGCCCTTATGGTCATTCATAGGTTTGTAAAACCTCCGAAATTGTGAAGAACAAGAGGTGTAGAGTGAATGAGGTGAAAGGGATCAGCCCCAGTAAAATCTAGCATTGAACAACTTGATGGCATTGAAGGCCAATAAACCCTCAGGACCTGAGGACTCTCATCCCAAGATTCTGGAGACAGTGGATTAACTAATTGTTTTCTGGCAAAGGTGCACTTGGGAAGTGGGAGGCCTTCAAAAATGAAACAGAGTACAAAACTTGTATGTGCCTGTCAGAATAAAAGGTAAAAATAACAAGTGTTTTCAAGCGATATTGACACCTGGTTAAACGAAAAGGAGGTGCGTAGCAGGCATGGGAAAGTAGGAACGAATAAGGTGCTTATGGAGTACAAGAAATGCAAGAGAACACAAGAAAGAAATCAGGAAGGCTAAAAGGTGGTACAAAGTTGCTCTAGCAGACAATGTGAAGGAGAATGCAAAGGGATTCTACAGGTACATTAAGAGCAAAAGGATCACAAGGGACAGAATTGGTGCTCTGGAAGATCAGAATGGTAATCCATATGTGGAGCCCAAACAGATGGGGGAGATCTTAAATGCATTCTTTGCATCTGTATTTACTCAGGAGACAGATACAGAGTCTATAGGAGTGAGGCAAAGCAGCATCAACTTCCTGGACCCTGTACAGATTACAGAGGAAGTGTTTGGTACTCTGAGGCAAATCAGGGTGGATAAATCCCCAGAGCCTGACAAATGTTCTCTCGGACCCTACAAGAAGCAAGTGCAGAAACCGCAGGGCCCCTGGGGGATATTTAAATCATCTTTAGTGACAGGAGTGGTACCAGAAGATAGCCAATGTTGTTGCACTGTTAAAAAAGGCTCTAGACAGAAACCAAGAAGCTGGTGAGTCTGACTTCAGTTGTGTGAAATTTATTGGAAGGTATTCTAAGGGACTGCATATAGAAGCACTGTATTTAGATACACATTAAGGATAGTCAGCATGGCTTTGTACATGGTGGGTCATGTCTAACCAATCTGAGATTTTTGAGGAAGTTGCCAGGGAAGTGGATGAAGGCAAGGTAATGGGTGTTGTCTACATGGACTTTAGAAAGGCATTTGACAACGTCCAGCATGGGAGGTTGGTCAAGAAGTTTCAGTCATTCAGTATTCAGGATGAGGTAGTACATTGGATTAGACATCGGCTTTGTGGGAGAAGCCAGAGAGCGGTAGTGGAGAGTTGTCTCTCTGAGCGGAGATCTGTGACTAGTGGAGTGCCACAGGGATCAGTGCAGGTTGATGGGAGTAGGCAGTTTAAGTGGTTTTGGCATGGACTAGATGGGCTGAAGAGCCTGTTTATGCTGTACTTTAATTTACAACTGAACAAGTGATAAGGCACTTAATGAATAACAGGAGGATAGGAAAGGGTTGAGATTGAGCTGGAGTCTTAAAAGGGGAATGAAGTTTCATAGAATAGATTAGGGCAAACCAGGTGGTATTGGACTCTCAGAAAGGCTTAGAATGGATGAAGTGCAAAAAAGAAAAAAAAAACACACAAAAGGGGTTCTCCAAAGCAGTATGCAAAACAGCCCCCTCTGTAGCAGTCCTTCACAGCAGGGGCAGTATATCAACTTACCTTATGGAATAAAAGGGGGCAAGGAATTGTGCGGGAACAGCGACCATTATTCAGAAAGTTACAAGGTACTCATGGAAGATGACAAGGCTGCTCTTCTGGATAGGATCCAAACGGAAGGGAAGGAGGAATTCAACAGTGTAAGCAGAGTTGGCAGAATCATAATTAATATTCCCAGCATATGTTGTGAAATTACACCTAATTAATTAGCTTGTTTATTTCAGCTATTTTCTGAAAGATGTGCTGGGTGTGTCCCGGCCACCCCTGCACGCTTTGCGGATCGGTATCGGTCCGCGGCCCGGAGGGTGGGGACCACTGATTTAGTGGCAGCAGTACAGTGCAATACATGGTCATGTAGAAAGATTAAAGTATATATGTATATTAAATAGTAAAATCAAAAATAGTGCAACAACAAATAACGGAGGACATACAGGGACTCCTTCTGGGATGGTGCCTGAATTGAACCCAACTCCAGAACACCTCGAGCTGCAATAGCATTGTACTAACCATTACACTACCCCACTCTTGGTCTTAAATCTTTCCCTTCACCTCAGATCTACACACCTTTGTGTTGGACTCCTACTCTGGAGGAAAAGACTTACCATCCACCTTTTATGATTTATGTATACTTGCAAAAGCAGGGAACAGATTAGGAGGAGTCTGCACAGTTGTGCCGATTCTGATCCACAAATCTGATGGAGTCGAGGCAGTAACTAAGGAAACTGATGAAGGCAGTGGGGTAGATGTGGCTTATGTGGGCTTCAGTAAAGCATTTGACAAGGTCCTGCATATTCAGATGTTCCGGAAGGGTCTGGGGTGTGGTGGCAAACTAGACCCAACAATAGCTTAGATCAGGAGGCAAAGGTAGATGGGTACTATCTGACTGGACGTCTGTAGCAAGTGGTCTACCACAGGGACTAGTTCTGAGATCTTGTTTTCAATATCTGCAAGTGATATGAGAGTGCAGCTGATCTGCCAATGGAACACAGGCTGGAGTCAGAGATAGTGAAGGTTGTCCAAGGATCAGCCATGATCTCAAAATGGCAGAGCAGGCTCAAAGGGCCGGATGGTCTACTTCTGCACCTATTGTCTATTGATCCAGTGGAGTGGTGGCTGATGGAACTGAATCCACACAAGTGGAAGGCTTGGGAAATCAAATTCTGGTTGGACACAAGAATACATACCAGGGTCCCACAGAGCACTAACGTACAGAGAGACGCGTGGGCACAAGTCCACTGTTTACTGAAAGTTGGACACAGGTGGATAAGGTAATGAAGTAGCCATTTCATATGTTGTCCTTCATTGGGTCAGGCACTGAATGCACAGGAGTTGGGATGTCATGTTGGAGCTGTACAAAACACTAGTCAGGCTACATCTTGGGCACAGATCATCATGGTAGATGTAGATTGTGGTAGTAGTAGAATGCAGAAGGGATTTGCCAGGACGTTACCTGGAATGAAGGAGAGATTAGATAGGCTGGCTTTATTCTCACTTGAATGTAAAGGCCAAGGGCCGACCTCAGAGAAGTTTATAAAACTAAAAGAGACAAACAGTAGATAGAGTTACTTCACAGGACCAGAAAGTCTAGAACTAGAGGCACAGGTTTAAGGTAAGGGTTTAAATTTAAAGATTTGCTTAGATACTGTGCTGGGTAGATCACGTGAGCTGCCAGAGGAGGTGGTAGAACTGGGTACAATTACAGAGTTTAAAAAGCATTTGAACATGTACATGAATAGAGTCAGAACATAAACAGGCCTTTCAACCCTTCTAGTCAATCCCTAAACATTATTCTACCTAAACCTGTACCTGGACCATAGCCCACCGTACCCCTCCCATTCATGTACTATCCAAATTACTTTTAAATGCTGAATTCAAAACTGCATCCACATGTGCTGACAGCTTATTCCACATTTACACCCTCTCAATTTTCCCCTCCTGTTCCCCTTAAACTTTCACCCTTAACCTATGACCACTTGCTGTAGTCTTACCCAACCTCAGTGGGGGAAAAAGTCCACCTGCCTTTGCCCCATCTATACCCCTCAATTTTGTATACTTCTATCAAATCTTCCCTCATTTTCCCATGCTCCAGGGAATAAACTCCTAACCTTTTCAGCCTTTCTCTACAACTCAGGTCGAGTCCCAGCAACAGCCTGTAAATTATCTCAATGTCCTTTCAATCTAATTGGCATTTTTCCTGTAGTTAGGTGACCAGAAATGCATACAATACTCCAAATTAGGCCTCACCAATGGCTGTACAACTTCAACACAACATCCCAACTCCTGGACCAAATACTTTAATTTATGAAGGCCAATGTGCCAAAAACTCCTTCCAATCTTTTCTACCTGTGATGCCACTTTCAAAGAATTGTGATCCCTCTGTTACACTGCACTTCAGTGCTCTATAGTTCACTACAAGTCCTACTCCGGTTTGTCTGCAAAGTGCAACACCCCATTGTCTCTATCAAATTCCAGCTACCATTTTCCCCCAGATGGTCTAGATTCTGCTGCAAGCTTTGATAGCCTTCCTCACTGCCACTGTGCCCCCAATCTTAGCGTCGTCTACAATTCTGATGATTCAGTTTACCTCATTGTCATCTATATCAACAAACTGGATGATAAACAATGAACCAGTTCCGATCCCTACAGTAGTTTCAGTAGTGACACCACTAGTCACAGTTATCCATTCAGAGACGCAACCATCTACTCCTACTCTCTGGCTTCTCCCACAAAAGCCAATGTCTAATCCAATTTGATACCTCATCTTGAATGTCAAGTGACTGAACCTTCTTGACCAACCACCCACATTGCACCTTGTCAAAGGCCTTATTAAAGTCCATATAGACAACATCCACTGCCTTTGTTATCAACACTCCCGGTGACATCCTCAAAAAATCTGAGATTGGTCAGACAATGCACCAAGTGCACAACCAGGTTGACCATCCCAAATCAGTCCCCGTCTATGCAAATACTTGTATCTGGTTTCTTAGAAATCTTCCCAATAATTTACCAAATACTGATGTCAAACTCATTGGCCTAAAGTTTCCCTGGTTATTCTTTGAGCCTTTCTTAAAGAGCAAAACAATGTTAGCTGTCCTCTGATCCTTTGGCACCTCACCAGTAGCCAAGGACGTTTTAAATACCCCTGCTAGGAGCCCTGCAATTCCACATTAGCCTCCCACAAGGTTCAGAGAACACCTTGTTAGGACCAAGGGATTTATTCACCCTAATTTGCATGAAGATATGGTCCATGGCCTCACTGCTGCTTTGCCTGTCCTATAAACTGCGTCTGTCTCCTGGGTAAATACGGATTGAACAGGAAAGAGAAAGGGATATGGATCTAGTGCAGGCGAATGAGATTCGCATAAGGAGACGTCACAGTTAACATGAACTGCTGTGCATTCAGTGATTCTTGGAGGTACTGTATAAAAGGGTTCTCAGCAGTTACAGCAGGAGATTGGGAGTAGCACGTGTGGACTGGAGGATCTTCTCCACGATGTCCTCACTACTGATGTATGGTTCTCTGACCTTTTACTTTCCAGTTTATCTCTATCCTTAAACAGAACAACAACCCTGGCTGTTCTCCAGTCTTCAGTTGTGGGGTAAAAAGGACACAAAGATTTGTCTCCACCCTGAATGATCAGCATTTCCATAGTGTTTAAGGGCTACTAAGGGAGAAATGGGGCTATTCACAGAATTAAAGAAAACAATGGGCAATATGAATCACAATCTTCAGAGATACCATAAAACTTTCATCGTGGCCAATTTATTATCCCTCAACCCAATTCTCCTGCCTTATTCCTTTATCCTTTGACAGCCTTATTAATCAAGAATCTATCATACTTTAAACGAATCTTCCACAGGAATGCTGAATGTCCTCTTTACTGCTGTACGTGAGTGGGAGCTCATTGGCTGCTTGCTAGTACTACACAATTTTATACAGTTACAACTTCTTAAATAGCTTTAAAATGATGCCAGGTTCACCTTCCGGCCTCTGATTGCAGGGACGACTTTAAACTCTTCAGGGCTTTAGAGTGAGAAAGAGTTAAGTTTTATCCATCAGATTCATCATCAAAGCAGAAAAAAAAGAATATTTCTATATACATAGAATACCAAAGCCCAATAATATACTGTCATTATGGTCTAAGAACAGTTACACCACTGCTGGACATAGTGACTAGCAAGACAGAAAAAGGCCAAATATGGTATTAATCAAAAGAAAGGCTGTGGCAAATGCATTGTAGCAGCTCCACACTGACGAGAGAGGGAGAGAGAGAGAGAGCGCGAGACACACGCCTTGCATTGTTGACAGGGTGGGGGTAGTGGCGAGGACAAGAAAGGAAATGAGTAACTAGGGAGGAGAATACAGGGAGAAGCAAGGAAGGCACTGGTGAGAGAGTGAGAGAGGATGTCTCAAAACGAGGGAGGGAGGAGTGGGAGAATCCTGTGAGAGAGGCAGGAGGCAAGGGGGCTGTGGATCAGTGAGATGCAGGGGAGGGAAGTCCATGCAGAGCGACAAGAGAGGGGAGCATTCTGTGTGGAGGGGCATGAGGAAAGACTGATGTCTGAGGGGTGAGGAGATGAGGTCTGTGGGGAGGAGGAAGGCAGGGAAGTCTCTGGGGAGGGTGATGAGGAGGGTGCAAAGCGGAAGGGTCTCTACAGAGGGGAGGGGTCTCTGTCAGAGAGATGCAGAAGAGGATGACAAATCTAGATGCTCCCTTCTCTGGAAACTGACTGTGCAGCTGAGCCAGTTCCAGATCCTTAAGATCTAACATATAGGAGGAGGATTAAGCCATTTGGCCCATTCTTTCTGTTCTGCCAATCAATCGTGACTGATTTATTTTCCCCTCTAAACCTTGGACCTCTCACCCTCCATTTTAAATATATGGAATGACAGTCTCCACAGATTCACTGCCCTCGACTAAAATTCCTCCTCCTCTGTTCTGAGGGACATTCTTCTGTTTTGAGGCTGTGCCCTCTGGTCCTGGACTCTCCCACTATTGGACCCATGTAAATGAGGTGGCTTGGCCACTCCTCCCTGCCCTGCCACTCGGGGAGATTGTTTGTTCCTGCATGAATCACATCTCCCTTGGTTTTATTAATATCCCAAAGCCCATCATACTTCACCTTGAAGACACCTGGACCCTCTTTGAAGAACAGTTCCCATGTCTTCGCCTGAGTGGCCAGCTCTCATTTTGGAACTGATCTGTAGTTCCAGACACCTCAGCCAAACAATCCTCCCTGATCAAGACCTGCCAGAATGTTATGGTTACCTCTCCTTCATCTAAACTGGAGAGCACAGGCTTAACCTGTCCTTAAAAGACAGAGCCCCATTGCAGCAAATACTAGTGAACTGTCTACAAGTATTTAATTCCTCAGGTAAGAAGACTAAAGTTCAAGTACATTATCAAAGTATGTATACTTTCTACAACCTTCAGATTCATCTCCTGACAGGCAGCCGCAAAACAAAACCTCAAAGAACCCGTTTTTTAAAATGTCAAACGCAATATGTGCAGAGAAAAAGTCATGAAGAAAGCAAATTGCATTCAGAGCTGGAGTTCTACAAAAGGCGAAGCCAGGCATCACCGCAGCTCACCGCAAAGCCGAGTGAGTGCTGTGGTACTGCAGATGTGAAGCCAGGCATCACCGCAGCTCACCGCAAAGCCGAGTGAGTGCTGTGGTACTGCAGATGTGAAGCCAGGCATCACCGCAGAGCTGAGTAAACATCCGAGCAGCAGGACCAGCGCTCACCTTGCCTCCAGCCCTGACACCGACCTTTCAGACCGGCCTAGTGCTTAAATGGACCAAATATCGGGTTGGCCCTCACTCTGACTGCTCCAGGGCCCGGACCCCGTCGCCACAATTTGATCCGTACATGAGCTTTCCAATTCAGGCAGGTACAGAAATCAATTAAACTTCAGGACCAAACCTTCTCAAAGCATTCTAGATGAAGTATACAATTGTAGATTTCTCTTAGATTAAACAATGCAATGATGCCCTTAATATGGATCATTTTCAGGCCGTGATCCTGTCACAGATGACTAGGTAACTTCTCCAGTTTTAACTTCCCTCACACTGAATAGTGCTGAATCAAACGGCAGAGACAATTTATGCAAGATTAGAAGAAAAGCTCCAACAAATCTTTACCGGATTCCTTAGCAGGCAGGGAGTCCAAAACAAATCACAGGTGAAGTCAAAATCCAAAGAAACATTAACTAGAGTTTCAGAAACTCAAAACTCCGACAAAGACAGCCTCATTTACAAAAGATGACTCCAAGATTGAGCAAAGAAACAAGGGTCAAGGAACTTGTATAGGGCTACAGACCAGGCACAGGTGATAACATGAACTATTAGCCTCTTGGGCAGGTGAGCAGGAAGGGGCTGGCCTTGTCATCTGTGCCTCCCTCTGGTGGAGAGTTTGAGGTGTGACAGTGCCCCCTCTATGGCTGGCTCCTAACAGCCCAGGATGATCTGGATGGTTGCAGTGGAAAGCCTAGATCAGGTCCAGGTCTAAGATGTGTCCTGCCACCACCCTGGTACACTCCTCTGGACCATATCTCTCCCACTCGACCGGGTAGTGGAGGCTGTGACCATGATGTCAGGAGTCAAACAGCCTCCACTTCACAAGTGGGACCACCACCTACAATGTGAGGGGGAACTGGGAAGGAGACAGGAGAGGTCACCACTGGGTGACTTGAAATGAGACTTGCTCTGATAGACCTAGGTAGAGCCAGCTGGCACATGACAGGGTTGACCCATCTGATGATCTTAGATGATCTTGGAGCCAATTTTCTGGACTTACTTGCCAAGGTATGTCCTTAGCTGAGAGCCAAACCCTCTGTCCTGGCCTGAATGGACAAATAAATCTCCTGTTGGCTTACGTCTGGTGACGGGTTGAGATGTGCTTCAAGTCAGCCCAAGCCTTCTCCAGGTGCTCCTGCTTTGAGCAGGAAACTTCTCTGCGGTTGAAACCCCAACTTTTACTTCCTGACTGGAGAAAAGTGGCAGCTGAAACCTGAATTGGCATTTAAAAGGCGATAAGCTGGCAGAGCAGCTCTGCAGAGTTGGGCGCCCGTTCTGCCCAGATTAAAATCTGTTTCTAGAAAGATGGCTGGGAGGACAAGGCAGTGGAGGTATTCTCAAGGTCCTGATGATTCCACCTGACCAATAGACTGGGGATGAAACCTGAACAGAGACTGGTAGAAGAATCAGAACAGAAATCCTTCCAGTAATGGGACATGAACTGGTGGCCACAATCAGACAATGTCAACTGGAATTCCACAAATCCTGACAACACACTGCAGCAAATATCAGCAGTTTCTCTGATGGAGGGAAGTTTAGACGGGGCAATGAATTGAGCAGCTTTAGAAAAATGGCCTACACCAGAACCACAATGTTACCTTCTGATGACAGGCCTGTAATGAAACCCATCGTGATGTGAGATGGGTAGAGGGTGCTGATTAGAAAATTTATGTTGACTATAGACAGAACAGGTGTGCACAAATGATTGGACATCCCTCATCGTCTCTGACCACGAAAGAGTCTTCAAATAAACTCCAAAGTCTTCTCCAGGATGCCCAGCATTGGAGAACCTCAGATTGTACTGCCTGGGGAACAAACAAACATCCTGCTGGAAGCCCATGTGGGATGGGTTCACCGTGTTGTCCCTCACAAAGAGCATCTTCAATGGAACAGCAAACAGGAGGCAGAATGCCGTTACTGGATGTGATGGTAGCTGGAGAGCGGCAATTCTCAGAAGAGTGGAAAAAGGACATCAGCTTTCACATTCTGTAAGAGATAAAATTTTAGTGTGGAAAATAAATGTGCCCACGAGCCTGACATCTAGTCTCCTGGATATAGGCAAGATTCTTCTGACCCGTGCATATGGACAAAGGGGTGCATGGAACCAGTGGGTGCCACTACTACTAGCTCAGCTGGCAGCAGCTCTCAGTTACCAACATCATAGTTCCTCAGCAACTGGAAAAGAATGAACGGGGTGAACCTTATTATCAGTCACAAACCTCAGAGAGAACAGCTACAACACTGACCTCAGACACCTCTAGCTCAACAATAAAGGAGAGCTCAGTGTTTGGGTGCATCAGTATTGGGGATGTCAAATCATCTCTAATTCGCCCAAAGTTGTTTGTGCACCGGTCGTCCAATGACTACGGGACGGAGAGGCCTTACTAATTGTACAGATGGGTGCGGAAATTGTGCTGAATTGTGAACAAAGTACCCACAGAAACTGACAAAGCCAAAAAGCCTCTGCATCTGCTTTAGGTTCTTTGGCTGTGGCCATTCGGTGATGGCTGTAACCTTCTCTGGCTCTGTCTGCATGCCTTCTGGAGAGACAACCTAGAAAGGAGACTTTGGAAGAATGGAACTCACATTTTTCAAAGAGGTGATTTTCACAGAGTTTCTGGAGGGCCTGCCAAAAATGCTGAATGGGCTCCTGTAGAGAGTTTGAAAAAATTCGTGGATCTTTGAGATATACAAAAACAAAATTGTCCAGCATCTCTCACAGAACATCTCTGAAGGCCTGGAAAATGGCAAGGGCATTTATCTATACAAACAACATGATGAGGTATTCCCAGGGGCCACTAGGGGTGCTAAATGACATCTCCCATTCGTAACCTTCTCTGATGCGCAACAGATTGCAAACACTGTACAGAGAGAGCTTTGTGAAAATGGCTTTCTGAAGAAGCTCAAACACAGACGACATCAGTGGGAGAGGATTACAGAGCATCCTGCATACATTCATCCATGGTCATGGCTTCTGAGGTAGAGGGAGAATGCAACTGACCTCTGGGGGAGAAGCTCAGTGGTACCGTCATATGGTCTGTGAGTGGCAATTCAGTAGTTTGCTGTTTACTAAATACCTTTCTCAGATCCTCATTCAGGAGGCAAAAGTGCAAGGTCTAACGAGCAGTCAAGAAAATCACAGGGACTCAGCCCTTCAACTGTCTCAGCTGTTTCTTTACACACCGTAGTCACTGGAGATGCAAGACAGGGGCAGGAGTTCAGGCTTATGGAGCTCCAAGGAAATCCAATGACCCAGGAGAACTGTGGGCCTTGAAGCCACAGCCAGGGATAGCCAAGAACCAGAGGGTCTCAGGAGATGCAAAGAAGTTGTTTCAAGGTGGGTTACCCTATGGGAAAATGAAGAGCCTTTGTTTTCTACGATGGGCTTTCCATCTGAAACTTGAACCTTCTAGGGCAAGGGACAAGCCATCTTCTGCACCAATTTGATGTCAAGGAAGTTATCAACTGCACCCGAGTCCACAAATGCACCAAGCACTATGGTCTTCTCATTGGGGGCTGTTCCAAGTGAGGGCAGCTGGTACCAGTAAACGGGAGCAGGGGTGCTCCACGCTGGGTTCTTCTGCTCACGAAGGTCCTCCCACCACCCCCAGCGAGCTTTTGTCTTTTACATCTAGCTCAGGGCTGGAGACATGGAGGTGGCCAGTAGCACCACAGTAAAGACAATGTCCGTCTGTCATGCATCTCTCCCTCTCCTCAGGTGTCTGGCCACATGCTAACTGCATTGGTTTATTTTCTGACTGTGGGCTAGACCAGAAAAGCTCAGCAGATGGTGACAGACTTGGAGTGACACACCTCCCATGAACACAAATGTCAGCCATGCTTAGGAGCTGCTCCAAGCTGGACCGTCACTCCCCGGTGGCAAGGTCACTCTTCACTTCCTCAGACAGGCCGTGGTGAAAGACAGAGGAGTGCTTCCAAATCCCCTCTGCTTTCTGCTGCGAGCCCAGAATCCTATTGCAAAGTCTACAACAGATCAGCACAGATCTAGCAGCTGCCTGCCAGCCACGCGCAGGGTGGTCAGAAACCTGTTCCAGGGTGGCCATGGACACCTTTAGATCACTGCAAATCGGAGACTGCCGGAGCAGTTGCCCACCTGCCTGGCAGCAGAGATAATCTAGGCCATCTTGGATTCATCTGACTGAAACCTGAAGCTCGAAGACAAAGTGCTGGGTCAGAAAGCTTCTGCAACAACCAGGAGGGTCATTGTAACACTGGCAAGCAGGGATGTTGGGTTCTTTGGCTGGCACTGTCCCAGCAGGCAGAACCAGTGCAGGCACAGGCATTGTGCCAGGACAAGGATCTTGAGGAAGGAATGCATATAACAGCTGAAGAGACTCAGCTAACTGCTAAACAGCAGCCACAAGCTGCTGTAATGTATTTAATGTGTACCAGGCAAGGCTCCCTGCTTAGCTACTGCAGTACAGAGTTGTTCCTTCTCTGCTGGGTCCATCTTGACAGTCCAGACTTGCTGTTACAGCTGACTAGGTAACATCAGTTTTAACTTCCCTCACCCTGAACAGCGGTGAACCCAACTGCAGAGACAAGTCACCCAAAATTATGGGGAAAAAAAATCCAACAAGGCTTTACTGGATTCATTAGCAGGCAAAGTAGAGGCAGAGGGTCCAAGCAACTCACAAGCAAAGTCAAAATCCTCAAAATCTAGAATTTCAGAAACTAAAAATTCCTACAAATAAAGACACAATCTCACTTACAGAAGATGACTCCTGAGCAAAGAAAAAGCCCTATACAGGACAAAGGACTTATATAGAGCTACAAACAAGGCCCAGATGATAACAATGAACCAATAATTAGCCTGATGGCAGGTGAGCAGGAAGGGGTTGGCCTTGTCATCTCTGTCTCCCTCTGGTGGCCAGTTTGAAGTGTGACAAATGGGATCTACCCCAGATTATTGAGCAAAGCAAGAGAGGAGATTGCTGAGCCCTTGACAGAGGTCTTTGTGCCATCTTTATCCATGTGTGGAGTCTCCATAAACTGGAGAAAACCCCTCTTTAAACAAAGGAAACAGGGACGAACTTGCAAATTATAGATCAGAGCCATAAGAAAGGTACAGAAATCATTGGAGAAGATTCATAACAACGGGATTTACTCACATCTTGAAAAGCATGAACTTATTTGAGATTGTTATCATGTCTTACAAACTTGATTGAGATATAGTGGGACTGAGGGCTTGATCTTGGACTGTATTTTTTTATGTTCTATGACATTCCGTATGGCTCTCAACCTTCTAGACTGCCTCTTCATCTCCAGAAGCTCTGAGGCAGCATTGGAAACAACACAAAGGTGAAAATCCGCAGTGCCGGAAATATATTTAGGTATTTTCGTTTCTGTTGAACAGTTCCGTTTTTTAATATTGAAGTTATTGGTGGAGTGGAAAACAAAATCTATTTCACTGGCAGTAAAATTTATCCACAAGTGATAAAAGCAGAAAATGATGGAAACATTCATCAGGTCAGGCAGCATCTGGAGAGAGAGAGCCACATTTAATGTTTCTGGTGGTTATACGTATATATCCATCACACTGTGAGAACCCCCACTTCGGATTCAGATTCAGTTTATTGTCATTTAGAAACCACAAATACAATGTAGTTAAAAAAAATGAGACAACGTTCTCCGGAATGATATCACAAAAGCACATGACAAAACAGACTACACCAGAAAATCCACACAACGTTTGGCAATCCCCAATCCAGAGTCCGGAGAGGCTGCTGCGTATTAATATCGCACTACCATCTTAGCGCGTTCCCCGGAAAGGAGCTCCAAATCCACCAGACAAACAAGACCAAAAACTAAAGCTACAAGACCTGCACAAAACCACATAGTTACAACATATAGTTACAACAGTGCAAACAATAGCATAATTGATTAAAAAAAAAGACCATGGGCACAGTAAAAATAGTCCAAAGATGTTAAAGGACTATGAGTTCAAAAGAAATCACCACAGTTTCCACAAGTCCCCAGGGTCCCGCCAGACTCACCATCCCACGCCGGCAGCAGAAGGGAATACCCCCGCTATGGACTTCCACGGCGCCGCCCGACTCAGCCTCGCAGACGCAGCACACACTGAAAGCGACCTGACCACAGTGGACTCCGAGCCAACGACCATCCCCTCTGGCACAGCTTCTCCGAGGACCATCCTCTGCCGAGCGTATTAAGATGCCCCCACCAACGGCCATTGGCAACGTGACCCCGAGGACTGGGGGCCTGTTCTTCCCAGCAGAGTCCCGGACCTTACAGCTGCAGCAGCAACGAAGAAGGTCTTCCTGGAGATTTCCCGATGTTCCTCCGTGCTCCCACGTCCATTTTCAATCGATTATGATTGTGCACGGCACCCCACTTCACAAATAACAGATAATCAGCTCTGGAGTGGCTGCTGCAAGCTGCGTCATGCCGCCATCTTGGAAAATCCCCAACCATCATATCTCCTTTAAGCCTGCCCAACTGCCCTTCAACCTTTGCTGAATTTCTTACTGCCCTGCTCCTTCTACCCATCACAGACCTTCACTTTTGTGCCTTTTTCCCTTCTGTCTGTTGGAGGTCATAGTTACAGAGTTTTTCAGCACAGAGACCCTTTGGCCCACTAGTCCATGCCATGTCCAGGTCAGTGTCCCACTTGTCAGATTATCTGAGTCACAGGCTGTCACACTGACTGGTAACACCAGTACTTTGTGCCGGAGAGAGTGATGGAGCCTGCTGCAAGGCCTTTCGACTGGGTGGTGAGTTCCAGGATTTAGGCCCAGTGACGATGCTGGAAGTGCTGGAGGCCTCTAAGGTCATGATGCAGGAACCTCGGTGAGACTGGTCACATTGCAGTGGAGGGAGGGGAAGAGTGGCAGAAATAGCCCCCTTGGCCCAACTTGTCCATGCTGATCAAGTTTCCCCACTTCCTTCTATTTATCCCATGACCCACTGTCCCCTCTTATTAGATTCCCTATTCTTCAGTCTTTTACCTCTTCCACCTATCCCCCCCACAACTTCTCACAACATCCCCATCCCCCACCCTCCGATCTACCTCCTCACCTGGTCTGACCTATCACCTGACTGCCTGTTCACCTGCCCCTCCACCCACTCTCCTGTTATGGCTTCTGCCCCCTTCTTTCACAGGGTCTCATCCTGAATATCTATTGCTTATTCCTCTCCACAGATTCTGCCAGACCTGCTGAGTTCCTCCAGCACTTTATGTATGTTCTGCGAGTTTCCTACGTGAGCCAATCCTATTTGTCTGCAATTGTTTCATACGCCTCTACACCTTTTCTATCCCTGTGCCTGTCTAAATGGTTTTTGAACATTGTACTACCTGTACTATTTCTTCTGGCAGGTTATTCCATTCTCATGGCCTCCTCTTTATGCAAAATGCTCCTTAGCTCAAACCTATGCCCTTTAATTTTAGACTCCTCTGCCTTGAAGACCGTGACCATTCATCCTATTTATACCCCTCATGCTTTCATAAATTTCTGTAAAATCACCACTCAGCCTCATTGAGAGAATGAGTACAGCCTGGAGTCATCTCCTCTCTCACCCATGCTCAATCAGCTGAATTGATTCACAGAAGGGAAGAGACAAACTGGAGAAGAAAGATTCTGAGCCAGTTCCAACACGAGGAAATCTGCAGATGCTGGAAATTCAAACAACACACACGCCAGTCCTGACGAAGGGTCTCGGCCCAAAACGTCCTTATAGATGCTGCCTGGCCTGCTGTGTTCCACCAGCATTTTGTGTGAGCTGTCTGAGCAAGTTCCTTTTGCTTTGTGATCAGTTAGCCAAATTTCTGCCAGAAACCGACCTGTAGATCACCTCAATGAAGAGGAGGATTAATGAAGGAAACCTGTCCCAACAACATCACTGCACTCTTCAAGAAGGGAGGGAGGCAGAAGAAAGGAAACTATAGGCCAGTTAGTCTGACCTCAGTGGTTGGGAAAATGTTGGAGTCGATTTTTAAGGGTGAGGTCCCAGGGTATTTGGAAACACTTGATAAAATAGGCCATAGTCAGCATGGTTCCCTCAAGGGAAAGCCTTGCCTAACAAATTTATTGGAATTCTTTGAAGAAACAACAAGAAAGATAGACAAAGGAGAATTGGTTGATGTTGTGTACTTGGATTTTCAGAAGGTGCCACACATGAGGCTGCTTAACAAGCCAGAAGCCTATGGTATTACCTGTACAGGAAATATTCCAGCATGGATAAAGCAGTGGCTTATAGGCAGGAGCCAAAGAGTGGTCTACTCTCCTCTCCTACCAGGCTCCTTCTTCCCTAGCCCTTCATCTTTTCTACCTTTAGAAAAGGCATCTTACTCTATCCCCCTCCCCCACCTACTGCTTCACCTTCTTGTACTTCATCCCCCCCCCCACCTTATTCTGTCTGCTTGCCCCTTCCTTTCTAGTCCAGATGATAATTCCCGATGATGAGTCCAGATGACTAAGATACGCAATGCCTACCTTTCCATGCCTAGACTGCATTTTAGTTAATCTGTCCTTCTTGGCTGTCCTTCTCCTACAGGCAGAGGCTCCAGAGGTAAGAACAATGAAGAGGTGGTCACAAGAGGCAGACAAGTGGCTATGGAATTGCTTTGAGTTGGTGGACTGGGTTGTGCTCAAACACTCGTATGTGGATCTGAATGAATACACCATGTTTGTCACGGACTTTATTGAAAGAGTTGCAGATGAGTGTGTCCTCACAATATCATTCAGAGCCTTCCCCAGCCAGAAACCTTGGATGAAGCATGAGATCAACAAAGCTGCCGAGGACCAGGTCAGAGACAAGCTCGTCTGGTGACCAGGAAAGTAACAAAAGGTCTAGGTACGATCTCAGGAAAGCCCTCTCATGGGCAAAGTGGCCATTCCGGACTAAACTTGAATCAACGAAGGATGCTCGAGGGCTCTGGTGGGGTTTGAATGCTATCATATCTTAAAAAGTAAAATCAAGCGACACAGGGCTTTTCTCCCAGATGAGCTCACTTCAACCATCAAAGCATGGAGGAAGCTTCACGAACTCCCACAGTGCCCAATGATCCTGTGATTCCAGTCAGGCTAACATTCAGGAGGGGACCTGCCAAGAACTAAAGACCTGGGCTGATCAACTGGCTGGAGTGTTCACTGAGATCTTTAACTTCGCTTCAGCAGCCTGAGACACCCACCCACCAGCAGGCTTCAGTTACACCAATGCCTAAGAAAAATGTGGTGATTTGCCTCAATGACTTGTCCAGCAGCACTTAAATCCAGCGTGATGAAGTATTTTAAGAGACTGATGATGAAACAGTTTGCCTCCTCCCAGAGAAGTGACTTGGATCTGCTCCAATTTGCCCGTTGGAGCTACAGGTCCACTGCAGGTCTCATTGCTCTTCACTCAACCCTGAAACATCTGGACAGCAAAGATTCACACATCAGGATGCTGCTTATTGATTATTGCTCTGCATTCAATACTATCATCCCCTCAAAACTAATCAATAAGCTTCAAGACCTTGGCCTCAATACCTCTTTGTGCAGTTGGATCCTCGATTTCCTCACTTCCTCAGTTCAGATTGGCAACATCTCCTCCATGATCTCCATCAGCACCACAGAGCTATGTGCTTAACCCCCTGCTCTACTTGCTCTACGCTGATGACTGTGTGGCTAAGCACAGCTCCAATACTATAGTCAACTTTGGTAATGACACCACTGTCTTAGGCCAAATCAAAGTTGGTAATGAATCGGCATATAGGAGGGAGATTGAAAATCTGGCTGAGTGGTGCCATAACAACAACCTCTTACTCAATGTCAGCAAGACCAAGGAGTTGGTTATTGACTTCAGGAGGAGGAAACCAGAGGTCCATGAGCCAGTCCTCATTGGAGGATCAAAGTGGGAGAAGGCCAGCAACTTTAAATTCCTCGGTGTTATCATTTCAGAGGACCAGTCCTGGGCCCAGCACGTAAGTGCAATTACGAAGAAAGTACAACAGCACCTCGACTTCCTTAAGAGTTTGCCAAGATTCAACATGACATCTAAAACTTTGACAAACTTCTATAGATGTGTGGTGGAGAGTACGTTGATGGCTGCATCACAGCCTGGTATGAAAACACCAATGCCCTTGAACGGAAAATCCTACAAAAAGTAGTGGATACGGCCCAGTCCATCACAGGTAAAGCCCTCCCCACCACTGAGCACATCTACGTGAAGCATTGTTGCCAGAAACAGCATCCACCATCAGGGCCCACCCAGGATCCACCCAGGACATGCTCTCTTCTCGCTGCTGCCATCAGGAAGAAGGTGCAGGAGCCTCAGGACTCGCACCACCAGGATCAGGAACAATTACTACCCCTCAACCATCAGGCTCTTGAACCAAAGGGAATAACTTCTCTCAACTTCACTTGCCCCATCACTGAACTGTTCCCACAACCTATGAACTCACTTTCAAGGACTCTTCATCTCATACAACACACACAAAATGCTGGTGGAACATCTTCATCTCATATTCGTGATATTTATTGCTTATTTATTTATTATTATTATTATTATTTCTCTTTTTGTATTTACAGTCTGTTATCTTTGATGTACCAGATGAATGCCCATGTTGGTGCAGTCTTTCGTTGATTCTATTATGGATTTATTGAATATGCCCACAGGAAAATGAATCTCAGGGTTGTATATGATGACATATATGAACTTTGATAATAAATTTACTTTGAATTTTGGTAAAGTTTCTCAGCCTGAAACATTGACTGTTCGTTCAGTTCCATAGATGCTACCTGACCTACTGAGGTCCTCCAGCATTTTGTGTGTGTTGCTCTGGATTTCCAGCATCTGCTGAATCTCCTATGTTTATGATTTGCTATCTACCCTGAATTCTTCTCTTCGACAGGAGTTCACTGAGACCCTCTCTCTCTGCTCCTCCTCTGTAACCTCTGCTGTCCTCCAACACCTTTGACAATGTGCTCACTTACCCAAACAGTCATATAACCTTCCCAGGAACTTGTCTTCACCGTCATTTTGTTCCACGTGGCTTCCAGCTCCATATTCAGGCCTCCCCTTTTGGACCTGCCAAGGGTCCTAGGCACCTGCATTCAACTGACTGCTTCTCCCTTTGAATTCTATATGCCACCCTCTCTGCCATGCAGAGATACCTGTGGACCTTGTCTCAGTCTCTGCCACAGCTCCGGGCCTCACTCTCTGCGGCCTGCCATGGACCTCTCCGGCACTTCATCCTTCATCTGATCCAAACCTTCAAACTGCTGGTTCTTCTACTTCCTCACGTCCAGGAAGGAGTGGAACTGTCTCTAGACTAGGGCCCCTGCCATCTCATGTTCGAACCTTGATTCAATTGATTGCCTCCAGTTCCGCCGTCTTCAACTCGGGTTCTAACAAACCCAGACGACTCCAGTTCAGACCTCAGCCATCGTTACCTCCAAGCCAAGACCTTTCTCAGTGCCACTGGGCTCTAGGACTTCCCTTCCCTCATCACTACTCCCCAACTCTGGGTCACTGAGGCTCCCCCATCACCTCTTGGGTCTTTGGAGCCTCCACCATCTTCCCACCATACCTTCACTGAGCACCCCAACCCTCCCCTCTCCTCTGATGCCATTAACTCTCTTCCACCTCTGATCCCAGCTCTCAAGCCTGCCGTGTCACCATTCCCTCCCACTTTTCCCTCTCTGAGGTAGGACTTTTTTGTTCTCAGTCAGGGCCTCTCCTTTGCTCTCCTTCACCCATACCTCAGTGAGTCCAGTGCCAGCCACAATGCCAAATAATTCTTCTATTGCCTCTGTCTCGGATTCTCTACCCCACAACAATGTTTCCTTCTCTCATCTCCAACCCTCCTCCTCTTCTTGGTCACTCCACTCTGGTTTTCTGCCTGCTCTGGATCTTTGGATCTGTAATTGCTGATGAGATATCAACTGGCTTGACTTCAGCATTCCTCCTTCCTCTTTGAACCTTACCCCTCTGAACGCATCGCTCTCCAATCTCTCTGCACCAATCCCAGCCTCAACATCAAACCTGCAGACAGAAGTTGTGCTGTTGTAGTCTGGCAGACTGACCTCGACATTGCTGAGGCCTGGTGGAAACTCTCAAACACCTCCTCTTACTTCCCCCTGAAAAGGACCCACCGCAGGACAATCAGGGGATTGTCTCCTTCACCATCACCAACCTCATCAACTGGAGATCATCCATCCACTACTTCCAACTGTTAGTTTCCTTATCCCACACTGCTCGTTTCTACCTCCTACCAAAGATCTACAAACCTGACTGTCCAGGTAGGCCCAATGTTTCTGTATGCTCCTGCCCCACTGAACTAGTATCCACACACCTCAACTCTCTTGGTTCAGTCCCATCGCACCTACATCCACCTCACATGTTCCCGATCTCCTCAACAACTTCCAAGTCCCTGTTCACCTCATTTTCATCATGGATGCCCACTTCCTGTACACTTCTACCCCCATGGCGAAGGCCTTAAAGCCATCCACCTCTTTCTCAACTACAGACACGAGCAGATCCCCTCCTCCTCTACACTTCTTCCATCTGATGGAACTGGTCCTCAACCTCGACAATTTCTCTTTTGGTTCCTCCCATTTTCTCTAGACTGGAGATGTAGCCATTGGTACCCGCATGGGCCCCAGCTATGCCTGCCTTTTCATTGGCCTTGCAGAACAGTCTATGTTCTAAGCCTTCCCTGCTCATGCTCACCACCTTGTCCTGCTCTACTTTGACAAATGCATTGGTGCTGAGCTCATCAATTTCATTAACTTTGTCTCCAACCTCTACCCTACCCTTAAATTCACTTGATCCATTTCTGACAATTTCGTTCCCATCATTTTTATCTCTCTTTCTCCATCTCTGGAGACAAACTGCCTACTGATATCATTTATAAACCCGCTGATTCCAAAGGCTATCTAGAATATACCTCTTCCCACTCTGTCTCCTGTAAAAATGCTGCACCCTTTTCTCAGTTCCTTTGTCTCTGTAGTGTTTATTTCCATGATGAGGGTTTCCTTTCCAAGATAACTGAGATGTCCTTCTCCTTCCTTCACCATTAATGCTGCTCTCACCCACACCTCCTCCATTTCCTGGGCATCCGCACTCACCCTTTCTTCACACTGCCTTTGACAGGAATAGAGTTCCTCTTGTCTCCACCTGCCACCCCTCCAGCCTCTTCATTCGACACATACTTCTGCCATTTTCAACGGGAACCTACACCAACATATCTTTACCATCCCCCCCTCCTCTGCTTTCCACAGGGATCACTCCCTCCGCGACTCCCTTAGCCATTCGTCCCTCCCCACTAATCTCCCCCCGGCAAGCGACAGAAGTGCCGTATCTCCCTCACCTCCGTTCAGTTCCCAAACAACCCTTCCAGGTGAGGCAGCTGCAACCTGAGTCGTTTACTATACCTGCTGCTCCTGACATGGCCTCAGACACCTCCGCTCAATCCGCAAGAAAAGCTCGATTTCCTGGTGGTCACCATTTTAATTCCAATTCCCATTCTAATACATCAGTCCACGGCCTCCTCTTCCAACACGATGAGGCCCCTCTCAGGTTGGGGGAGCAACACTTTGTATTCTGTCTATGTAGCCTTCAACCTGATGGCACCTCAACACCAATTTCTCCAAATTCCAGTAATTTTCCCCCTCCCCCTTGCCTCTTCTTCATTTCCCCACTCTGCCCCCCCACCCTCTTCTCCTCACATACCTATTACACCCCCTCCCCACCGGTGGTCCTCCATCTTCCCTTTCTCCGTGGTCCACTCTCCTCTTCTCCAGCCTTTCACGTTTTCCACCAATCACCTCCCAGCTTCTTACTTCATCCCCTCTCCCCTATCTACGTGCTTCACCTGTCAACTTCTAGCTTGTGCTCCTCCCCCTCCCCCACCCTCTTATTCTGTCTAGTCCTGATGAAAGGTCTCAGCCCGCAACATTATTCATTTCCATAGGCCTGTTGCTTCTCCAGTACTTTATGTGTATTGCTCTGGATTCCCTGCATTCGTGGAATCTGTCGTGATCGTGATCTTGTCTCTCTGAAGGAGATATCCAACTAACCTCGCTCCCTTACACGTTGGTTGGGACGTACTGGTGTACCATTCGAACCTGTTGGATTCACTAAGGTTTTCTGAAGCCTCTCTGGGGGAGTTTGTTAAGGGTTCCAGTCCTTTGTGTTTGCTGGAAGCAGCTCTCTTTCAGAGTACCAGGGGCCTGGCATGAGAGCTGGAGTTTGAGAATAGCAGATGCTTCTGAATCAGCAAGGGTAGCCTTTCTAAATCTGTCCCCAGCTAATTTAAGGAACGTCCTGATTTATCACAAAGGAGAAAGTCTATACAGGCCTCATGTCACTACAGTATTTCATGACACGTGGGACTGTTTTGGGGGAAGCTTTGAAGAATTGGTTACGATATAAACATGTTATGAATCAGGGTGAATTTTCTCACCATCACCCAGCGCCAATACACCTCGCCCCTGTTTCTGCCCTTTATTCCGGCTCCTTACCATGTGGGACTAGATGGTCTGAAATGTGCTGAGTGATCAGTCCCAATCTTAGTGAGCTGAGCTCATTTGCTGAAATCCAATGCCTAATGTATTCAGTCTCCTCCTGCAACTTCAGACTTAAGTCATCTCCTGCGTTCCAGGGAGTATAAATCAGCAGAGGATTTCAGCTGGGGTCAAGGGTGGGTGCTCTGCGCTGACTTTCTTTCTGGGGATGGTTCTCGGGGTTTCAGAGATTTTAATGCTGTAACAGACTGGTACGAACACTGCCCTCGCCTGCTCACCTATTCTGTGGCTCGAACAACGTTGAAATCTGAATTGGAAGACTGTTTTCTTTCCAGATTAAGTCTTTTCCAGCCATATCGTTGGCTGCTCTCGGTGTGAGTGGTTGGTGGGGTGGGCAGAAGGTGGTGGTGTGTTTGGGCCCCGAGATTCCAGCCCAACAGGTCAGTTATCTATTGCTGCCCATCACTGGGTTATTTCAGGTGAAGTAGTCAGAAACTGGCGGCTGGGGCCAAGATTTTGACCTTCTGCAAGGCAACAGGTGCTGATAAGGAGGTTTGTGTCCTGATGTAGCAGGGAGGGGGAGTGGAGTGGTGGGAACTTGGGAGAATCCCTGCCCGATGAAAGGGCGAAGGATGTTTGTTATAGGTGTAGCCTTTACTCTGTCGCAACTGTGCTTTGTTCTGGGAGATTCCAAAGTGTGAGGTGGTGCACTCCTCACTGTGCGAACTAGAGATTCCAATCGTAACAGTGATAAATCACAACACCGTTGTGTGTTCACGGAATTGTGATGAGCAACTACAAGCCCTCATCAATATTCTTTCAACACTGCATGTGAGTTGTATCCTTAAATATGATCAAACAGTCAGATATTTTGCCATACTTTCCATAGCCCTGGTCCAATCCCGTCTTGTATTGTTAAATCAACTAGAACTTGCCTTGTTATCTTAGTTATCTTTCAGTAACTAATGATCTTCACACTGCCTGCTCAAAGTGACAGAAGCAGAAGTTTGTTTATCCGGGGAGTTTTGTTTACACAACTCCAGGAAGTCTGCTACAGTCACTAGGAGATCCTGAGGGGCACTTTCTCAGTATTGAAACTTTGAAATCACCAGACTTACATTTACGTAAATGCTTTGTGGTATCATTACACAAGATGGCAAAGATAGTGAGTGGGCAGTGCTGGAGTCACTGAATCAAACAGCACAGGAACATTAGCCCTGATTTTCACCATCTCATTGTATTCTCATCAGCCACACTCAGTGCAATTTCTGGTGGCCAATTAACTCACCAACCTGCACATACTTGAGATGAGGGAGGAAATCAGGGCCTGCAGTCCGGGGAAAGCTCTGAGACAGCGGCAAAGGTTGGGATCAAACCCGGACCACTAGAGCTCCGGGGCAATGACTCTACCACCTGCGCTACTGTGTCCCCAACTCTCCCCTGTCTGTTGTTAGTCTGGCTTTTGAAGCAACATATCTTGCTGCTGGGAGACATGATGAAAAAAGGCAGCCTTTTTTCTGGCTGAGGCAGAGGACTCTAGCACATAGACATGATGTGCCGCTCCTTAACTAGCTCCACCAAGACATCCTCCATCTCATCCATCGATTCGAAAGAATGTCGTGTCATTGGGGGAAAAGAAGCAAACCTTCACTTAACTAAAGAAATGAGACCACTTCCTTGCATATTGAGTTCAGAAAATCTGTTGAATGTCTTCTGAGAACATTTTATTAAATTAAATTTCTTTAAATTATCTAAAGGGAAGTAAGTTTTCTGTGATTGTATGCTGTTTTCTTGTGATTAGAGTCATTTATTGGCTGCCATTATGCTATGTTATGAAAGAACAAAAGTTGGTCTTATATTTCTACAGCTTTCTTCATGATCTCAGATATCCCAAGGAACTTCCCAGTAATAAATAATAATGAAATAATGATCAGATTATCTGATCTAGTGATGAGAAATTGTGATCATCCAGGACCCTAGGGATCTGCATTGAGCATGCAATCTTTCATACTAACGAAGTCGACACCCGCTCTTCACCATAGCAATTTTGTTCATGAATTAAAGTTGCATTCCAGAGGTTTAAGCCTAAACATCCAGGCCACAAAATGAACTGTTGCACTGTGAAAAATATTCCTGTGTCAATATTAAGCTAGTACACTTCATTTCCCTCTGATCCATCAACTAGTAAAATCCATATTGGGCAACAGAAGAGTTAAACCCCATATCATAACTTATATTGTACAAGTAGAGAGTGACGGGTCTGTATTTGGTTTGTAGTTCATGTCCAGTACAGATGTTTTAGTTCCGTTCTGCCCCAATGCCAACTCTAACTCTGTCATCCACATTCAGTTCATGACCTGCCCTTTCCGCTTTGAAAGCTTTTTTACCATTCCAAACTTGCCCTACAGGCTGATCTCCAAAGCTGGAATTTCTCAAAGATAGTGGAGAAAAAAATTTAACTGAGAAGAATTCCAGATGGTTACTCTCTGTGCAGCCTCCCAAAGATCCGCCTCTAAATGTGAGAGATCTGATCACTGTAGCCTTGACAATATTTTAACTGAACTCTCAACATTCTCCATTGGTATTTTATTTTATAAACAGATCGATAACTTGTTTGAAAGAATTAAGATGTCACATTTAAGCCTTCAAGAATTCCGAAGTGTTTTTCAGTCTTATTCAGATAATACTGCCACATTGAGACTTGAGGGTTGGCGCCGTCAGCAGTTTAAAATGGCTGAGGGGTCTGCATGATGCAACATGGAAGATGGCCGTTAATACTCTGTTTCGGGTAATACTTGGTTTTGGATTATTACTGTCACATGTAGCAAGGCACAGTGTAACAAGGCTTGTCTTGCACACTGTTTATACAGATTAAATCATTACCCAGTGCACTGAGGTGGAACAACAATGCAGAATGAAGTGTAAAAGCTAACGAAAAAGTGCACATTCAGGCAATTGTAGATACTACCCAATGGGAGATGTGAGAAAAGGGGGTGTCCGGGGTGGACGGGGTATTTGATTCTGCTGGCTGCTTTACTGAGACAGTGTGAAGTGTGGACAGAGTCCATCGAGAGGAGGCTGATTCCTGTGATTTGTTGAGCTGTGTCCACAACTCTCTGCAGTTCCTTTCAGTCACGAGCAGTGCGGTTGTCGTATGCATCCGCAGACTTTTCCCACGCTGCACCACACTACGAGCTGGCTCAGGGCAGTTGGGTGAATAAAGACTTGCATGATTTAGGAACTTCAGGGGTGGCAGTCAAATAACTGTGGCTCATGACATCAGTTCTAAGTAGAAAATATGAATGGACACAGGCAAATGCACTCCCATTTACCTAGAGTTTAAAAAAATGTGTAATGGAACTCTTGGGGACAGAAATACGTCCTGGGCAGGTACAGGAGGCTGCTGAGGCAAGAATCTGGAGCAATAAACCATCTGCTGGAGGAACTGAGTGGCACATTGAGTTCCTCCAGCATCTTCTTAGTGGCTGAGGGAAGTAAGGGCCTGTTTGTCCTGCAGTGGTGAATACAATGAATTTTAGGATTGATTAGCTCAGAGACAACCAACTTTGGCGTTTGGCAACCCACTGATTCCCATGGCTATCTTGACTATTTCTCTTCCCACCCTTTCCCCTGTAAAATGCCATTCCCTTTTCTCAGTTCCTTCGTCTCCACACATCTGTTTCCAGGGTAACGGTTTCCTTTCCAGGACACCAGAGATGCCTCCTTCTTCAAAGGACAGGGTATCCCTTCCTCCACCATTGATGCTGCCCACACCCGCGTCTCCTCCATTTCCTAGACATCTGCGCTCTTCCTATCTTCCCACTGCCTTAACAGGGATAGAGTTCCTCTTGTCCTTACCTACCACTCCATGAGCCTCCACGTCTAGTACATCATTCTCCACAACTTCCATCATCTTCAACAGGATCCAAACATACCTTTAACTCCAATCCTCCACTCTCTCCATTCCACAGGGCCACCCTTCCCCATTGATCTCCCTCCTGGCACATCCCTGCCAGTGGTGTACCAGCCCATTCACTTCCATTCAGGGCCCCAGGTGAGGCAACACTTCACCTGCAAACCTGTTGGGGTCATTTCCTGTATCTAGTGCTCCCGATGTGGCCTCCTCTACGTAGATTGGAGACAGGTTTCTTGAGTACCTCAGCTTTATCTGAAGAAAGCAGAATTTCCCAGTGGTCACCCATTTCAAATCCAATCTCTATTCCCATTCCAACTTGTTGGTCCATGGCCTCCTCTTCTGCCACGATGAGGCTACTCACAGGTTGGAGGAGCAACACCTCATAGTTCGTCTAGGTAGCCTCCAACACCATGGCATGAATGTCAATTTCTCCAACTTATGGTAATTTTTTATCCTTCCCCTTCCCTCTTCTTCATTTCCCCTTCCCTCTTCTCCTCACCTGCCTATCAGGTACAGGAGGCTGCTGAGTCAAGAATCTGGAGCAATAAACCATCTGCTGGAGGAATTGAGTTCCTTCCCTTTCTCCCATCATCCACTCTCCTCTCCTATCAGATTGCTTGTTCTCCAGTTCTTCCCCTTTTCCACCTATCACTCCCTCCCAACCTCCTACTTCATTCCCCCTCTCCACCCACCTGGCTTCACCCATCACCTTCTAGCTTGTCCTCCTTCCCCTTCCCCCACCTTCTGATTCTAGCATCTTCCTCCTTCCTTCCCAGTCCTCATGAAGGGTTTTGTCAACTAGCTGAATAGGTGGTGTCATAACCCACCCCCTCTGTTCAGGGGTGGGTTTTCCAGTTTGACAAAGGTGGCTATCAGCTACTTACAGTGCAGTCCTAACGTCCCTACAACAGTTCACACTCCATTCATACAAAGGTGAGACTAATGACCCTCTCATTGTTGCTACAACTCTTAATGGCCCTCACGTGATTGGCAAACCTTTAAACAACTCAGAGTTTATAAACCGGAAAACTACCCACCTACATGTCAGAACTGAAGAAGCCTCTGAGATGTATGGCAAACCATCTCTAGACAACACAGCAAGTCCAGTTGCCTTGATTCACCCCTTAGTTCATCATCTCCCCCACCCCAGAAGAAGCAGTTTTCACAACACCTGAGAATTGTCTGTTGCAATACCACCACCCCTGCTTCATCTAAATTTCATGAAGGAATTCAATCCCTTTTCACATATCATTCTCCTCCAATCCAGTGATCAGTCCACTGAACCAACGCCACCAATACATTTATACCCTTCCTCAAAAGTCTGCAGTACTGCAGGTAGTGCCTCACTAGCACTGCCTGAGGCTGCAGGATTCCAGTCTGGATCTGTTCACAGCCCCATGGATAGTAGCCTCACGTAACTGGCTGCTCAGCCAAGCAGATATCTACGTCCCTACTTTTATATCCACAGCTCTCTCAATAAAAGCCAACACGCCATTAACCTTCTCAGATTTTGTGATTCATGCACTTGGGAACCCCGTGTACCACCAGATTGTGTAACCTCATATCACTTAATAGTAATTTATTTCATCGCTTCTCTTTCCGAAGTGGACAGCCTCATGTTTTTCCACCTGTCAACTTTTGTCCTCTTCCCTTTGCATGTTTTTTGACTCCCTCACAACTTGCCAATGCATAGCTTTCATATATATATATATAAAAAAATTGTCTCATCGTGTCAATATAAATATTTGAGGCCTCAGCATAGTTCTCTGTGATGCTGTCTTAGCTACTGATTGCCGATCCAAAAATGATCCACTTATCACACTTTTTTGTTAGTCTCTCTCATAACAATGTCAGTATATAGTGTCTCACCCCCAAACCTTACCTTCAGTAATAAGCTTTAACGTGATACCTTATCAATTATCTTTTGGAAATCCCAATATACAACATCTACTGATTCCCAATTATTCCTGCAGTTTATAATATTCTCAAACAACTTAGTCAAAAGCCACTTCCGTCATTCTTGTTAAATCCATGTTGACTCTATCAGATTGTTTCATTTTTTAAAAATATCCTGCTCTCATGTCTTTAAAACTGGTTTTAAGAGTTTCCCAACACTGGATCTTAAGGTAATTGGTATGTAGTTTCCTGTTTTCCATTTCTGTCCTTTATTGAAAAATAAAGTTATACATGCAGTTTTCCAATCTTCCGAACCATTATGGATTCTTTGCAGATTATATTTCTATAGCCACTATGGTCCTTGAATGCAAGCTATCTGTATCAGGAGACTCAGGCCATGAGGCATAAGGCATAGGAGCAGAATTAGGTCATTTGGCCCAACAATTTAGCACTACCATTCCATCATAGTTTATTTATTGTTCCTCTCAACCTCATTCTCCTGCCTTCCCTCTGTAACCTTTGCCGCCCTTTCTATCAAGAATGTATCAACCTCCTGAAGACTGAGAGGGAGAAGGTAAAGCAGGTTGTATCAGAATTACAGTGGACTAAAGGAAGTCACAGAGGTATGAGGGACAAACTGCCCTAGGTTGATTGGAAGGGGACACCATAGGGATGATGGCAGAACAGCAATGGCATGAGTTTCAAGGGGCAATTCGGAAGGCGCAGGATAGATACTGTACTGTACATTCAAAGAAGAAGTATTCCAAAGGGAGGATGACACAATCATGGCCGACAAGGGAAATCAAAGACAGCTGACAAACTAAAAGGAGGGCATATAATATAACAGGAATTAGTGGAAAGTTCAAAGATTGGCAAGCATTTAAAAACCAGCAAACAGCAACTAAAAATCCATAAAAAGAGAAAAACTGAAATATAAAGGTAAACTAGGCACTAATATAAAAGAGGATACCAAAAGTATTTTCAGGTCTATAAAGAGTAAAAAGGGGCCAGAGTGGAACCACTGGAAAATGATGCTGGAGAGGTAATAATGGGGGAGAAAGAAATGGTGGATAAACTTAAGTATTTTTTGTCAGTCCTCACTGTGGATGACTCTACCAGTTTGCCAGAAATTCAAGAATTTCAGGAGGCAGAAATGAGTATAGACGTTATTACTCAGGAGAAGGTGCTTGGGAATCTGGAAGGTCTGAAGGTCGGTAAGTCACTACAAGTCACCTAGACTGGATGGGCTCTGAAAGAGGTGGCTGATGAGATTATGGCGGCCTTGGTAATGATCTTTCAAGAATCATTAGATTCTGGAATAGTTCCTGAGGAATGGAAAATTGCAAATGTCTCTCCACTCTTTAAAAAGGGAGGGAGGCAGAAGAAAGGAAGTTATTGGCCAACTAGCCTGACTTCAGTGGTTGGGAAGATGTTGGAGTCCATTATTAATGATGAAGTTTCGGGGTACTTGGAAGCGCATGATAAAGTAGACCGAAGTCAGCATGGTTTCCTTAATGGGAAATCTTTCCTGACAATTCTGTTGGAGTTCTTTGAGGAAACAAGCAGGACAGAGTCACTGGATGGTATTTACTCGGATTTTCAAAACTTGTGGCCAAGTTTGCAGACAATGCATAGATTGACAGAGGGGCTGGTAATGTTGAGGTAGCAGGGAGTCTGCCTAAGGCCACAAAATGCTGTAGGTACTCAGCAAGTCAGGCAGCATCTATGGAAACAAATGAACAGTGGACATTTTGGTCTGAGATTTCTACAGGACTGGGGAGGAAGGCAGAGATCACCAGAATAAACATGCGGGGGGAGGGGAAGGAGGCTAGCTGGAAGGTGACAGGTAAAGCCAAGTGGGTTGTAAAGAGCAGGGGAAGAAGAAATCCAATAGGAGAGGAGAATAGACCATAGGAGAAAGGGAAGGCAGAGAGGACCCAGGGAAAAGTAATAGGCAGGAGAACAGAGGTACAAGTTCAGAATGGGGAATGGGGAGGGGGCAGAATTTTTTTATGAGGAGAAATCGATATTCATGCCAGCATGTTGGAAGGTACCCAGATAGGATATAGGGTGGTGCTCCTCTACTCTGAGGGTGGCCTTATCTTGACTCATCAGGAGGCCATGAACTGGCATGTTGGAATGGGAATTAAAATGTTTGGCCACCAGGAAGTTATGATTTTGGTGGATGGAGCGGAGGTGCTCAACGAAGCAGTTCCCCAATTTATGACAGGTATCACCAAAGTAGAGGAGGTTGCATCAGGAGCCCCAGACACAATAGACATCTACAGATACACAGGTGAAGTGTCGCCTCACCTGGAGGGACTGTTTGAGGCCCTGAATGGAGATGAGGGAGGAGGTGAATAGGCAGTAAATGGATACAGTAAGTTCCAGGAGGGAGATTAGTGGAGATGGATGAATGGACAAGGGAATCATGTGGAAAGTGGAGAGAGGGGGAAGGTAAAGATATGTTTGGTGGTAGGATCCCCTTGGAAATGGAGGAAGTTGAGGAGGATGCTGTGTTGGATTCGGAGACTCATGGGGTGGTAGGTAAAGACAAAAGGAACTCTATCCATTTTAAGGTGGTGGGAAGATGGAGTGAGCACAGATGTCCAGGAAATGGAGGAGGTGCGGGTGAGGGCAGCATCAATGGTGGAAGAATGGAAACACCATTCTTTGAAGAAGGAGGACATCTCTGATGTCCTGGAAAGGAAAGCCTCATCCTAGGAAAGAATGTAGCGGAGACAGAAAGAACTGAGAAAAGGAAATAGCATTCTTACAGGAGATGGGGTGGGAAGAGATATAGTCAAGATAGCCATGGGAATCGATGTGTTTATAAAAGATGTTAAGTCAGCAGTTTGTCTCCAGAGATAGAGACAGAGAGAACAAGAAAGAGGAGGGAGGTGTCAGCAATGGATTTAAGGGCAGGGTGGAAGTTGGAGTCAAAGTTGATGAAATTGATGAGCTTGGTGTGAGTGTATGGGGCAGCACCAATGTAGAGCAGGAAGAGTTGGAGAACTTTACCAGGGAAGGCTTGGAACATGGACCATTCTACAACGCCAACGAAGAAGCAGGCATAGCTGGAGCCCATGGCTATCCCTTGCGTCTGGAGAAAGTGGGAGGAGCTGAAGGGAAAACTGTTGAGGGTGAGGACCAGTTCTGCCGGGCAGAGGAGGGTGGTAGTTGAGGGAAACTGTTTGGTTCTTTTATTGAGAAGGAAGCAGAGAGTTTTAAGGCCTTCTTGATGGGAGGTGGAAGTGTTTAGGGACTGGACGTCCATGATGAAAATGAGGCAGTGAGGGCCAGGGAATTGAAAATTAGTGAGGAGATCGAGAACATGAGAAGTATTGTAGATGTCGTTGGGAAGCAACTGAACCAAGAAGGAGTTGAGGAATGAGATGGGGCAGGAGCAGACAGGGACATTAGGCCTACCCAGAGAGTCACATTTGTGGATCTTGGGTAGGAGGTAGAAGCCAGCTTTGCAGTTTGAGGGAGCTATGAGTTTGGTGGCGGCAGACGGGAGTTCTCCAGAGTTGATAAGGTCAGTGATGGTATCAGAGACAGTTTTCTGATGGTCCAGAGTGGGGTCCTCTTTGAGGGGTAGGTACGAGGAGGTGTCTGAGAGTTGCACCTTGCCTCAGCTAGGAGGTCAGTCCACCACACTACAACAACACCCCCTTTGTGTAGTGTAGTATAGGGTGTATAGTATGGTTGTGCACTTTGGTAGTAGGAATAAAGAGACCAATTTTCGATTTTTCTAAATGGAGGAAATTCAAAAACTCGAAGTGCAAAGCGAGTGGAGAGTCCTTGTACAGGATTCCCTAAAGGTTAACTTGCTGGTGGTGAGGAAGGCAAATGCAATGTTAGCATTCATTCCAAGAGAACTAGAATGTAAAAAGCAAGGACGTCATGCTAAGGTTTTATAAGGCATTGGTCAGACCGTATTTGGAATTTTAGGTCCATTATCTAAGAAAAGATGTGCTGGTATTGGAGAGGGTCCAGAGCAGGTTCATGGGAATGATTCCGGGAATGAAAGGGTGAAAGTGTGAGGAGTGTTTGATGGCTCTGGGCCTGCACTCACTGGAGTTTGGAAGAATGAATGCTCCTCACACTTCCATCCTTTCATTCCCAGGATCATTCTCATAATATTCCTCTGGACCCTCTCCAATATGGACACATCCTAAAACACTCACAATACTTCAAGCGTGACCTCCGCTTGTCAGTCTTTACCTCTATGCTGTGCTCATAGTTTTCATCTAACGACGCAGATTTAATTTCACCTTCTCTGTGAGATCATTGATTATCTGCTTTGTACTGTAATCATTCTCTCAGTCTTACAGCAGAAGGCAGATAATCAATAACTACAGAGTGCCAAAAGTGCAATGTAGAGTGCAATATATTCCAGGAATACACTGATGGACTACAAAGGGAGAACTGTTACAGCAAGGAGTGGAAGTGGGACAGAGAATCACTAAGGGAGGGGGAAGGGAGTTGCTTTGGCATCTGGTGAGGAAGTCACTGAATTAATGGGAGATCAAGATCCATTGCTTATTTATTCTTTCATGATATATAGACATTCCTGACAAAGCCACGTTTATTGAGCATTCCTTGACCAGTTCATGGAATTCAACAAAGCCACAGTGAAGGAGCAAGCAGAAAATCATATTATGATCTCCCTCCTGAACCATTGTTACCCAATTCTTGCTCACATGTGCTCAGCCGTAGTTTTAGGAACTTCTCGTCAGGCGGAAAAGAAATGTAAAAATCTACACAGTTAACTCTAAGGGCTTTCTAAAGGTTAATTCTCACAGGTATAAATGGAGATAGAGATAAAATGCAGCTACAAAAATTTCAACCAGATCAGACACTGATGGTGTACTGATTTGTGGGGATATTGACCAATCTCATCATCAGTGGGAGACTCCAGTCTTCTGTTTTTCCCATAGTGTAAGCAGGACTCCACAGAGTCAACGTTCTCTCTGAACCATGGTGTACATCCAGAGTTATGAAGACATTGGATAGGATGGGTCTGATAGAGAATATGTGCAAAAATATGTGAGGCATCTATAGGATGGATTATAAGATATTTTGCTCCATGGCAGAAATGTATAAAACCAGAGGAAATAGATTTAAGGTGCAGAGTAAGGGGTTTAGAAAGAAGCGGAGGGAATTTGTCACTCACAGAAGGGTTGCAATCTGGAATACTCTGCCTGAAAAAGTAATGGAGGCAGACTCCTACAACGTTTAATACAGGACAAAGCATAGTAGGTTTTGACTGGGTTCTGGTAGTTGGGATTATTATAGAAAGGTTCCTAATGGCACCATTGGGCATTTGGCCTGGTCCTGTGCTGTGGTGTTCTAATCTCTAGATAGGAGACCACATCTTATGAGGGAAGGCTCAGCGAGCTAGTGCTTTTCTTTTTGGATTGATGGAAGATGAAAGGCAACTTGATAGAGATGTACGGTTTGATAAGAGGCATTGATCGACAGACAGAGACTTTTCCCCGGAGTGGGAATGCCCGATATTAGAGGGCATAATTTTAAGGTGATTGGAGGAAAGTGTAGGGTGGATGTCAGAGGTAAGTTTTTTTTTACACAGAAGATGGTGGGTGCATGGAAAGTGCTTCTAAGGGAGGTGGTAGAGGCAGATATTTTGGGGACATTTGAGAGACTCACATGGGTAATAAAAGGTTATGTTGGAGGGGTTATATTGATCTAAGAGTAGGTTAAAGGGTGGTCACGCCATGGGAAGAAGGGCCTGTACTGTGCTGTAGTGTTCTATGTTCTATGGTACATACGTACGTTGGTAGACAGAAAGGATTATTGAGCAACTTAATACTAATTTTATTAATTGTGCACGACATTGTGCACTGAGGGGCCTTTTCCTGTGCCTTACTGTTCCATGGTCTGTGTTCTAGGACAGGCTGGACAAGGTTGTATTGGTTTCTGTGACTATTGGAGGCTGGTGGGAGATATAGTTTGAATTTATAGGATTATGAGAACCATAGGTAGAGTGGATGGTCAGAAATTTTTACCACAGTAGAAATATAAAGCGCTGGCTTTAAGGTGAGAGAGGTGAAATTTTATGGAGGATATGTGGAGAAAGGTATTTTACACAGAGAGTGGTATTCCCCAATTCAACTTCAATGGATTTCTCAGATTTGATTTTTACCTTAAACCCTTGTCAGAAGGGATTAGTGGCTTTTATTTATAATATGATTATGAAGATACAACCAGAAATATCAGGTAGAATTAAACAAGAATGGGAAAAAGAACTTCAATATAATATATCAACAGAAAAATGGGAAAAAATTTTACAAATGGTTAATTCTTCTTCTATATGTGCTAAACATACAATTAATACAATTTAATACAATTTAAAATTGTACATAGAGCTCATATGTCTAAAGATAAACTTGCTCGATTCTATTCTCATATTAACCCTCAATGTGACAGATGTCATTCAGATATGGCTTCATTGACCCACATGTTTTGGTCATGTCCCACTTTACATAACTATTGGAAGGACATATTTGCTACCATTTCCTCAATTTGGAATATCGATTTACAACCTCATTTTATTACTGCAATTTTTGGTATACCAAATGAGGATGGTAATCAGTTTTCCCCTTCAATTAGATGAATGATTGCTTTTGTAACATTAATGGCCAGAAGGTCTATATTACAAAATTGGAAAGAAGTAAATCCTCCTACCATGTTTCAGTGGTTCTCTCAAACTATTTCTTATCTGAGCTTGGAAAAAATTAGAAGCACTATTTTTGACTCATCAATTAAATTTGAAGAAACTTGGGGACCGTTCATTTGACATTTTCATATGAATTAATTTGGCCTTTCCCAGACCTTCTCTCTGTTTATTCTTGTTCAGGTATGGAGTTCCGGAGTTCTTTGACACTATCATATACTTATAAACTGTTATTATTGCCCATGTTAGTTTAGTTTAGTGTTTTTTTTTCTCATATATATTTTTTCTTGTATTTTAAATGTTTTTTTCTTTTGATGATTATTCTTATTTTTTTCATATATAATTATTATAGGCTTGATTTTTTTCTGTTGATATTTTAATAGGATATTGTTATATTATTAATTCAATTTCAAGTCTATTGTACATAACCTATTCATTATTATGTTATGTTTTTTTCATATATGAAATTCAATAAAAAGATTGAAAAAGAAAAAAGAAAGAGAGTGGTGGATGCCCGGAATGCGCTGCCAGGGTTGGTGGAAGCAGATACGATATTGGCGTTCAAGAGGCTTTTAGATAGGGTTGTAAATATGCAGAGAATGGAGGGGAATGGATTGTGTGCAGGTGACAAGGAGCCGTACTGGTGTACAGATGGATGTGTGGGGTTGCAACTCAATGTCTGTAAGACTAAGGAATTAATTGCAGACTTCAGGAAGGGGAAGTTGAGGAAACACACACCAGTCCTCATTGAGGGATCAGCACTGGAAAGGGAGAGCAGTTTCAAGTTTCTGGGTTTCAAGATCTCTGAAGATCTATCCTGGGCACAGCATATTGATGCAATTACAAAGAAGGCACGACAGTTTGAGGAGTAACCAACGATTCTTACAAATTTCTACAGATGCAGCGTGGAGAGCATTCTAACTGGTCACATCACTATCTGGAGTGCAGGGGCCACGGCACACCACCAGGAAAAGTTGCAGAAAGTTGTAAACTCAACCAGCTCCATCGTGGACACTGGCCTCCCCAGCATCAAGGGCATCTTCAAAAGGCAATACCTCAAAAAACACCATCCATTATTAAGGACTCCATCACCCAGGACATGCCCTCTTCTCATTGCTACCATCAGCAAGGAAGTACAGGAGCCTGGATACATACACTCAACGGGAACACCTCCTTCTCCTCCGCTATCAGATTTCTGAATGGACAATGAACCCAAGGACAACACTTCACTGTTTTTTACTTTGTTTTGCTCCCTTTTTGCACTATATATTTAATTTAATTCTTATATATATATTTCTTATTGTAATTTATAGTTTGTTACTATTATGTATTCCAAAGCACAGCTACTGCAAAACAACAAATTTCACAACATCCGCCAGTGATATTAAACCTGATTTACATTCTTAATCTGATTCCGTAGAAGTCTGTTTCATGTAGAATTAAGTTTAATGGGCTGAAGAACCTGTTGCTCTGCTCTACTGTTCTATTTTCTAAAGCCGAATAGATTTGGATATTATCAGGGTAATTCGGACAAAGCTGCCGATTCCTTGGATAAAGTGGAGTAATGCTGGGTTTGTGGAGGTATTTGATAAGGTGCTGAATCAAACGGTGTTGTGCAAGTTAAAAGCTCATGGTGCTGGAGATAATGTGCAAAACATTAGCTATCTCAGTGGAAGTAGACACTGCGCATCAATAGATCCTTTTTCTGACTGGCAAAATGAATCACTGCTAGACCTCACCATTTTTCCAATTTATTTAGGTAACTTGGTGAAGGCACCAGAGGTGGTTGATGACAGGCAGATAGGTCAGGCAGTCCCACCCCCACACCAATCTGGTCACGTGAAGCCATGGGAACAGGTGGTGGATGGTCATATGAGCATATCGCACGTCTGGTTACGTGATCGCTGACACCACTGAAGAGTATTGATAGTGGCTGGGGTCATCCATCTTGTAAAGACACTGCCCAGAAGAAGGCGATGGCAAACTGCTTCTGGAGAAAAATTTGTCAAGAATAATCACCCACATCATACGACACGGCACAAAATGCTGATAATTCTTGTTGAACAAGGACAGAGTAGGGAAAAATCAGATCAGCCTTGCCGTTATTGACTGGCTGGGCACAGCAACAATTCTGTCCTCTAATTCTGTGTCTGTGTGTTTGTTTAAATAACGCTGGAAAGTATGTGAGAAATGCTGGTGTTAGTCTGGATGTAGCAGGAAAATAATGGACTCTTCTGCATTAATATTGTGTAACGCCAAGTCATGCTAAATAACGTGGGAAACCCTGAAGTAATTCTGGAGTAAAGCTGGATAATACTGGAGTAATAACAGTGATACTGGATAATGTGTGTGTAATGCTGATAATGCTGTTTAACGTGGAAAATAGGATGAAGCTGGAGTAATGTTCAAGAATGCTCATTAACACTGAAGTAATGTCAGAATAATACTGAAGTAATGCTGAATAACGCTGGTAATCCTGGATGCCTCCAAAATAACACTGGGATAATGCCTGATACTGTTGATCAATACAGGATAATGCTGAATAATGCTGGAGTAACACCAGATATTACTGTATTCTTTCTGGAGTATCACTGGATAATGCAGAAGAACGTTGGTTAACTTTGAACATTGCTGATGTAAGTCTAGAGTAATAGTTGAAGTAAGGTTGAGTATTAATTGGTAATACTGGAGTAACAGAGCCAGGCTGGATATATCAGGAAGCAGCAAGCGAGGAGGACCTGGAAGAGAGCAGAGACTAGAACTTACCCAGCTCACAGGGAGCATGGAGATGACACCATGATCCAGGGAGTGAGGCCCGGTAGCAGAGGCAGAAGCAGCCTGGGAGAACTGCCACCTTTTGTTACTACTTCCATTCACTGAATTAAAAGCAAAGGTGGGAGTGAGGTTGGTCTTTATGTTGTAGTGGGTGGTGCTTGGAGAGGCATAACAAACCTTGTTTAATCAATACAGTTCAGTGAGTAACTAAGGGCTTGTTCCAAGGGTAATTCAACTAAGCCCTGAGTTATTCACTTAACTTCAGCACATTGGTTAATCCAGGAACCTTATTCATCTCCCAGCTGCTATATAAAGGGTCATTGGACTGAGGGAACTGGAAATGCTCCTCTGCAATACGTATATGGGAAAGCAGAGGGAGGGGGACTCTGGTGTCCTGGTGATCACATATGCAGGAAGTGCTGGAGCTGTGGAACAGTCATAAAGTCATGGATAGCATGTTTAGTGAGCTGGTCACACCAGGGAAAGGCGACCACCCAGAAAGTGCTGCAGATTTCCTTTGACCGACCCCAGGGGAAAGAAGCATCAGCTGAGCTTGTGAAACCATGGTGACTTCTTTGCTACACAGGAGGGGAAAGCCGAGTCTTAACAATTGGGGACTTGCTTGTGGTGAGTGACCGCGAGATTTAAATGGCGAGCAAGGCCAGCCAGGACAGTCAGCGGCCTTGAGACGGTGCGAGCCTTTGCTTGTACTGAGTGAGAGCAGAGGCCTGTCAGGGCATTGGGTAGCATTTGAGATGGCTGGGTAATTAGGCACAAAAAGAAATTAAGATTATGTAGAGTGGCCATTGTGTGAGAAGCCATTGGGGTAGACAGGGTTAGAATGAGAGAGCCTGAGGCTTTGGCCTCAGTAGTTTCTGGTAAGTTTCTTTCTTATTGCAGAACTAGACAGTGGAATGCTCCTTTTGCAGGATGCAAGAAGACAGGGTCCCTGACTACTACGTTGTAGCTGCAAGAGGTGCATCCAGCTGCAGCTTCTTACAGACGGTGTTAGTGACTGGACCTGGACTCGGATACACTATGGATCATTCGGGAGGCTGAGGGGTTGACTGACAGGAGGTACAGGAGGTGCTTACACCTATGGTAGGTAAGTGGGTGGCCATCAGGAAAAGGAAAGGGGTAAGCAGTCGGTGCAGGGTACTCCCTTGGGAATTCCCCTATTCCCCTCAGTGAAAATGTTGGTTTGGAACGTTGAGGAGGAGGGGGAAGTGACCTTGTTAAGAAAAGCCAGACCAAGGGAAAGGGGGAAGATGAGGCAAGCAGTAGCTGGTTAGGGGAGCAGGAAGGAGGTGCTATGGATGAGAACAAGATTCTGGGATGGTATCACAAACAAGAGAAAATCTGCAGATGCAGGAAATCCGAGCAAAACACATAAACTGCTGGAGGAACTCAACAGGCCAGGCAGCATCGAGAGAAAAATGTACAGTTGACATTTCAGGCCAAAACCCTTTGGCAGGACTGGAGAAAAAAAAGCTGAGGAGGAGATTTGAGAGGCGGGGGGAGGGGAGAGAGAAATGCCAGGCGATAAGTAAAACTTGGAGGGGGAAAGATGAAGCAAAGAGCTAGGAAGTTGATTGTTGGGAGAGCCAGAAGGACATGGAAGAAAGAAAAAGGGGGGAGAAGGAGAACCAGAGGGAGACGATGGGCGGGCAAAGAGATAACATGAGAGCGGGAAAAGGGGATGGGAAATGGTGAAGGGGGTGGGGTGGAGGGGGCATTACCGGAAGTTTGAGAAATCGATGTTCATGCCATCAGGTTGGAAGCTACTCAAATGGAATATAAGGTGTTGTTCCTTCTGCCTAAGTGCGGCCTTATCTCGACAGTGGAGGAGGCCATGGATGGACATATCGGAATGGGAATGGGACGTGGTATTAAAATGTGTGGCCACTGGGAGATCTGGCGGATCGAGCATAGATTCTTGGCGAAGTGGTCTCCCAATCTACATCGGGTCTCACCAACATCGGGCCACAGCGGGAGCACCAGGCACAGTATGTGACCCCAACAGACTCACAGGTGAAGTGTCACCTCACCTGGAAGGACTGTTTAGAGCCCTGAATGGCAGTGAGGGAGGAAGTGTAGGGGCAGGTGTAGCACTTGTTTCGTTTGCAAGGATAGGTGCCAGGAGGCAGATCAGAGGGGAAGGGAAAATAGACAACAGAGTTGTGTAGGGAGCAATCCCTGTGGAAAGCAGAAAGTGGGGGAGGAGGCAAAGATGTGTTTGGTGGTGGAAGCTATAGAGAATTATGTGCCTGGACGCGGAGGCTGGTGGGGTGGTAGGTGAGGACAAGAGGAACCCTATCCCTGGTAGGGTGGCAGGAGGATGGGGTGAGAGCAGAGGTGTGTGAAATGGAAGAGATGCAGCTGAGGGCAGTGTTGACGGTGGAGGATGGGAAGCCTCTTTCTTTGAAAAAGGAGGACATCTCCTTCATTCTAGAATGAAAAGCCTCATTCTGAGAACAGATGTGGCGGAGGCAGAGGAATTGAGAGAAGGGGATGTTATGCTGCCTCCCAGATGCCAGGGTCTGGGATATCTCGTAGTGAGTCCATTGCATTCTTAAATGGAAGTATGAGCAGCCAGAGGTCGTGGTCCATGTTTGTACCAATGACCCAGGAAAGAAGGGTGACACAGTCCTGCAAAGAAAGTTCAGGCAGTTAGATGTTGAAGGACAAGATCACGATTGCTACCCATGCATTGTGCTAGTGAGGCCAAAGGTAGCAGGCTAATATATCTTAAGGAGATGGTGCAGGAGAGAGGGCTTCAGATATTTGGATCATATTTGGGTTGCAATGGAATCTGTATAGATGGGATGGTTTGCACCTGATTTGGAGAGGGATTAATATTGTGTGGGAAGGTTTGATAGAGGATTTAAACTGGAGTTGTAGGAATGGGAACCAGAGTGCTAAGGCATTTAGTGGAGCGCTCCTGGGGAAAGATGATGTTAAGCCTACATACAAAAACAGGAGTTGCAAGGTTGAGCGTGGGGGTAATAATGTTCTGAGCTGTGTCTACTTCAACGTAAGGGGGATTGTAGATAAGGCGGATGAGCTCAGAGCACAGATCAACATGTGAAATTGTAGCCATTAGTGAGACTTGATTGCAGGAGGGGCAGGATTGGCAGCTCAGTGTTCCAGTGTCCTGCTGTTTTAGACATGATAGAGGGGAGGTAGTAAAGTGGGAGGAGAGGCATTACTGGTCAGGGACACTGATAGGACAGATAAGACAGACTAAAGGGTTCATCTACTAATGTATACAGGAGGAAATGAGGAATAAGAAAAGGATGACTATGTTAACAGAGTTATATTATAGCCCATGGTATTTCGAGGAACAAATTTTTAGAGAGATTGCAGACACTTGCAAGAAAAATAAGGTTGTGATAGCTGGCAATTTTAGTTTTCCAGATATCGACGGGGACTTACATACTGTAAAAGGGCTGGATGGGATAGAGTTTGTCAAATGTGTTCAGGAAAGTTTCCTTCATCAGTACATACAGGTCCCAACTTGAGAGGGTATGGTACTGATCTCTGTTAGGGCAGGTATCAGAAGTGTGTGTCGGGGAACACTTTGGATCCAGTCAAAGTCTGAAGTACAGTACAGTAATTATTAAAGTACGTATACCAGATACAATCTTGACATTCCTCTTACAGGCAGCCCAAACCAAAGACACACAATAAAATACACAAAAAAATACCCACACCACATAGACAGTCATAAAGTCAATGTATGAAAAAGAAAGGGTTAACAAGCAATCCACAGGACATGAAGTGCAGAGTCCCCGAAAATAAGTCCATGGCCACGGAGCCAGTTCATGGAGCAGCAGCTGTAAAGTCGGTTCAGTGCTGAGTCAAGTTAAGCCTCCTGGAGGAGTGAACCAAGCACCTGTTCATCGATCGCCCTCAGCCCCGGCGCCTTAATCTTTTTGATCTGGCTCGGTGCTTGAATCAGCCAAACATCAGTCCGTAATCCCCTCTCGGGCCCAGGCCCCACTACTTCAAGCCAGCCCAAAGTTTCAGTCCGGCCCTAAGTCTGCTCCAGCAATGGCTGCAGTGGTTGTAACTGCACTCTGGAGAGTCCAGATCGCTGAGTATTTTAGAATACCACAGAAATGCCATCTGGACAGATGGTTCAAAGCCACTCTTCCAAGCAGGAAATTACAGACTGCCGATTGCAGTTATCATCGTCCTGAAAAAGTAGAAGAGTTAGTAGAACTGTTAGTAGCTTTGCCAGCTGCCAGCAAAGTGTTGCTGTGTCTCATCAGCACCATCTTTGTGACATAAGTGATCATAATTCCATTTGTCTAGAGATCAGTGTGGTGGACAATGGGGCTGGTCCTCAGGTTGAGATTCTTAAATTGGAGAAAGGCCAATCTTGATTGCAACAGAAAGGATCTGGTGGACTGGGATAAGTTGTTTCCTGGCAAACAGACGCTTGGCAGCTGAGAGGCCCTCGAAAGTGAAATATCGGGACACAGTTTGCATGTTCTTGTTACAATAAAAGGTTAGGGAATGTTGGCTTTCAAGAGATATTGAGGCCCCAGTTAAGAAGGAGGAGGTGTATAGCAGGTCTACGCAGCAAGTATGTGTGTGTGTGTGTGTGTGGGGGGGGGGGGGTTGTAAGAAATGCAAGAGAACGTTTAAGAGAGAAATCAGGATGCTTAAAGAAGATATGAGATTGCTCTGGCCAACAAGGTGAAGGAGAATCCCAATGGGATATTAAGAGCAAAAGGATAGCAAGGGACAAGATCAGTATGGTCACCAATGCATAGGGCTGAAAGAGATGGGCGAGATTTTTGCATCTGTACTTACTCCAGAGGTGACAGTCATGAATAGCACGTTCAGTGAGTTGGCCACGCCGCAGGTAAAAGCTACACAGGCAGAAAGGGAAGGGGTGGCCACTAGACAGCGGAGCAGTAGGCAGGTAGTGCAGGAGTCCCTTGAGGTCATCTCCCTCCTAGACAGATATACTGTTTTGGATACTTTTGGGGGAGATGTCTCATCAGGGGAAGGCAGCAGCAGCTGAGTTCATTGCACCATGGGTGGCTCTGCAGCACAGGAGGGAAGGAAAAGGAATGGGAGAGCTATAGTGATAGGGGATTGGATTGTAAGGGGAATAGACAGGCATTCCTGCAGCCGCAATCGAGACTCCAGGATGGTATGTTGCCTCCCTGGAGCAAAGGTCAAGGATGTCTCTGAGCAGCTGCAGGACATTCTGGAATGGGAGGGTGAACAGCCAGTGGTCGGGGTGCACATAGGTACCAACGATATAGGTAAAAATGGGGTTAGGTCCTACAAGGTGAATTTAGGGAGTTAGGAGATAAACTAAAAAGTAGGACCACAAAGGTAATAATCTCTGGATTACTACCAGTGCCATGTGCTAGTCAGAGTAGAAATAGGAGGATATTTCAGATGAATACGTGGCTTGAAAAATGGTGCAAGGAGGAGGGATTCAAATTTCTGTGGCTTTGGAACCAGTTCTGAGGGAGGTGGGACCGGTATAAACAGGATAGTCTGCACCTGGGCTGGACTGGAACCAATGTCCTAGGGGGAGCGTTTGCTACTGCTGTTCAGGAGGCTTTAAACTAATGTGGCGGGGGGATGGGAACAAGTGCAGAGAGACAGAGGGGTGTAAAATGAGGGTAGAAGCAAAAAGTAGTAAGGTGAAAAGTAAAAGTGGCAGGCAGGCAAATCCAGGGCAAAAATCAAAAAGGGCCACTTTTCAACATAATTGTATAAGGGCTAAGAGTGTTGTAAAAACAAGCCTGAAGGCTTTGTGTGTCAATGCGAGGAGCATTCGTAACAAGGTGGATGAATTGAAAGTGCAGATAGTTATTAATGAATATGATATAGTTGGGATCACAGAGACATGGCTCCAGGGTGACCAAGGATGGGAGCTCAACATCCAGGGATATTTAATATTCAGGAGGGATAGACAGGAAAGAAAAGGAGGTGGGGTAGCATTGCTGGTTAGAGAGGAGATTAACACAATAGAAAGGAAGGACATTAGCCTGGAGGATGTGGAATCGATATGGGTAGAGCTGCATAACACTAAGGGGCAGAAAACACTGGTGGGAGTTGTGTACAGGCCACCTAACAGTAGTAGTGAGGTTGGGGATGGCATTAAACAGGAAATTACAAATGCGCGCAATAAAGGAACAGTAGTTATAATGGGTGACTTCAATCTACATATAGATTGGGTGAACCAAATTGGTAAGGGTGCTGAGGAAGAGGATTTCTTGGAATGCATGCAGGATGATTTTCTGAACCAACATATCAAGGAACCAACTAGAGAGCAGGCCATTCTAAATTGGGTATTGAGCAATGAGGAAAGGTTAGTTAGCAATCTTGTCGTGCGAGGTCCCTTGGGTAAAAGTGTCCATAATATGGTGGAATCCTACATTAAGATGGAGAGTGACATAGTTAATTCAGAAACAAAGGTTCTGAATTTAAAGAAAGGTAACTTTGAAGGTATGAGACGTGAATTAGCTAAGATAGACTGGCAAATGATACTTAAAGGGTTGACGGTGGATATGCAATAGCAAGCATTTAAAGATCGCATGGATGAACTACATCCCATTGTTCATCCCAGTTTGGCAAAAGAATAAACCAGGGAAGGTAGTGCAATTGTGGCTGACAAGGGAAATTAGGGATAGTATCAAGTCCAAAGAAGAAACATATAAATTAGCCAGAAAAAGCGGCACACCTGAGGACTGGGAGAAATTCAGAGACCAGCAGAGGAGGACAAAGGGCTTAATTAGGAAAGGGAAAAAAGATTATGAGAGAAAGCTGGCAGGGAACATAAAAACTGACTGTAAAAGCTTTTATAGATACGTGAAAAGAAAAAGATTGGTCAAGACAAATGTAGGTCCTTTACAGTCAGAAACGGGTGAATTGATCATAGGGAACAAAGACATGGCAGACCAATTGAATAACTACTTTGGTTCTGTCTTCACTAAGGAGGACATAAATAATCTTCCAGAAATAGTAAGGGACCGAGGGTCTAGTGAGATGGAGGAACTGAGGGAAATACATGTTAGTAAGGAGTGGTGTTAGGTAAATTGAAGGGATTAAAGGCAGATAAATCCCCAGAGCCAGATGGTCTGCATCTCAGAGTGCTTAAGGAAGTAGCCCAAGAAATAATGGATGCATTAGTGATAATTTCTCAAAACTCCTTAGATTCTGGATTCGTTCCTGAGGATTGGAGGGTGGCTAATGTAACCCCACTTTTTAAAAAAGGAGGGAGAGAGAAACCGGGGAATTATAGACCGGTTGGTCTGACATCGGTGGTGGGGAAAATGCTAGAGTTGGTTATCAAAGATGTGATAACAGCACATTTGGAAAGAGGTGAAATCATCGGACAAAGTCAGCATGGATTTGTGAAAGGAAAATCATGTCTGACGAATCTTATAGAATTCTTTGAAGATGTAACTAGTAGAGTGGATAGGGGAGAGCCAGTGGATGTGTTATATTTAGATTTTCAAAAGGCTTTTGACAAGGTCCCACACAGGAGACTAGTGTGCAAACTTAAAGCACACGGTATTGGGGGTATGGTATTGATGTGGATAGAGAATCGGTTGGCAGACAGGAAGCAAAGAGTGGGAGTAAACGGGACCTTTTCAGAATGGCAGGCAGTGACTAGTGGGGTACTGCAAGGCTCAGTGCTGGGACCCCAGTTGTTTACAATATATATTAATGATTTAGATGAGGGAATTAAATGCAGCATCTCCAAGTTTGCGGATGACACGAAGCTGGGCGGCGGTGTTAGCTGTGAGGAGGATGCAGGGTGACTTGGATAGGTTAGGTGAGTTTTCCCCATGAATTTGCCCATGGCAGATGCAATTTAACGTGGATAAATGTGAGGTTATTCACTTTGGTTGCAAGAACAGGAAAACAGATTATTATCTGAACGGTGGCCGATTAGAAAAAGGGGAGATGCAACGAGACCTGGGTGTCATTGTACACCACTCATTGAAGGTGGGCATGCAGGTACAGCAGGCGGTGAAAACGGCAAATGGTATGTTGGCATTCATAACAAAAGGATTTGAGTACAGGAACAGGGAGGTTCTACTGCAGTTGTACAAGGCCTTGGTGAGACTGCACCTAGAATATTGTGTGCAGTTTTGGTCCCCTAATCTGAGGAAAGACATTCTTGCCATAGAGGGAGTACAGAGAAGGTTCACCAGATTGATTCCTGGGATGGCAGGACTTTCATATGAAGAAAGACTGGATCGACTAGGCTTATACTCACTGGAATTTAGAAGATTGAGGGGGGATCTTATTGAAACGTATAAAATTCTAAAGGGATTGGACAGGCTAGATGCAGGACGATTGTTCCCGATGTTGGGGAAGTCCAGAATGAGGGGTCACAGTTTAAGGATAAAGGGGAAGCTTTTTAGGACCAAGATGAGGAGAAACTTCTTCACACAGAGAGTGGTGAATCTGTGGAATTCTCTGCCACAGGAAACAGTTGAGGTCAGTTCATTGGCTATATTTAAGAGGAAGTTAGATATGGCCCTTGAGGCTAAAGGGATCATGGGGTATGGAGAGAAAGCAGGTACAGGGTTCTGAGTTGGATGATCAGCCATAATCATACTGAATGGCGGTGCAGGCTCGAAGGGCCAAATGGCCTACTCCTGCACTTATTTTCTATGTTTCTATGTGGCACAGTCTATAGAACTGAGACAAAGCAACAGTAAGGTCATGGATTACAGCAGAAGATGTTCTCTCAGCCTTGAGGCAAATTAGGATGGAAAAGTCTCCAGTACCTGACAAGTTGCCCCCTTGGATGGCTAATGTATAAATTAAAGGGACCCTGGCAGAGGTACTAAAAACATTCTTAGCTACGGGTGATGTTGTTGGGTTGTTCAATAAAGGCTCTAAAAATAAACCAGGAAATTATAGGACGTCAGTGGTGTGCAGATTATTGGAAGGGATTCTGCGGGACATATAGAAGTATTTAGATAGGCAGGGTCGATAAGGGATGGTCAATATGACTATGTGTGTGGTTGAGTCTAACCAGTCTAATAGAGTTTATTGAGATTACCAGGAAAGTTGATGAAGGAAAGGCAGTATGTGTTGTCCACAAAGACTTTAGCAAGGCCTTTGACAAGGTTCCATTTGTGAGGTTCGTCAAGAAGGTTCAGTCACTTGGTGTTCAGGATGGTGGTCGGTGATCTGCCACAGGGATCAGTATGAGGTCCATTGTTTGTCACCTATATCCACAATCTGGATTATAAACTAGATTAGCAAATTCGTTGTTGACACCAAGATTCGGAGCATAGTGGACAGCGAAGAAAGCTGTTGGAAGTTTGCAGTGGAATCTGGACCAGCTGGGAAAATGGACTGAAAAAAGGCAGACAGGACTTAATGCAGTCAAGTGTCAGGTGTTGCACTTTGGGAAGACAGACCAGGGTAGGATTTACACAGCGAGCGGTAGGGTACTGAGGAGTGTGGTAGGACAGAGGGATCTGGAAATACAGGACCATAATTTCTTAAAAGTGGCATCACAGGTAGATAGGGTTGTAAAAAGAGCTTTTGACGCACTGGCATCCATAAATCAGAGTAATGTGTACAGGAGTTAGAATGGTATGTTCAAGTTGTAAAAAATGTTGGTGACGCCTAATTGTCTGCAGTTCTAGTCACCTACCTACAGGAAAGATATCAATAAGATTGAAAGAGTACAGAGAAAATTTACAAGGATGTTGCAGTACCTGAGTTACAGGGAATGGTTGATAAGACTGCTCCCTGGAGCACAGGAAAATTAGGGATTTATTAGAGTTATCAAAATTATGCAGGGGGTATAATTAGGATGAATGCATACAGGCTTTTCCACTGCGGTTGGGTAAGACTAGAACTCAAGGTCATAGTCTGAGGGTGAAAGGTGAAATATCTATGGGAAAGCTGGGGGGGGTGGGGAGAATCTTCTTCACTCAAATGGTGGTGCAAGTGTGGAATGAGCTGTCAGCAGAAGTGACAGATGCAGGTTTGATTGGATTATTTATTTGTTTGTTTAAAGATCAGGTCCTTCTGGCCGTATCGAGACACACCATCCAGCCACACAACTATTTAACTCTAGTCTAATCACAGGATAATTTACAATGACCAATTAATGCAAGTAGGAATGTGGGAGGGAACCAGAGCACCCTGAGGAAACCCACACGTTCATGGGGAGCACATACAAACTCTTTACAGAGTGCGCCAGAATTTAACTCTGAACTCTGACTCCCGAGCTACAATGGTGTGCTAACTGTATTCTACTGTGGAGCCCCGTTACACTGCGTAAGAGAGGTTTGGATAAGTGCGTGGATGGGAAAGGAATAGTCCATTGGATTAGGCATGGGCCAGATGGGTCAAGGGATGTTTTCTGTCTGTAGTGCTCTGCAGTGTAGGTGTGATAGTTAGCAACAGCTCAGGCATCAGCCTGTGTGTCCTCCCCGTGGAATACCTGATAGGATTCAATGAAACCCCCACTTATTCTTCTAAACTCTCACAGGTATAGACCCAGAGTATCAAATCCTCCTCATACATTAACTCAGTAATTTCCAAGACCATTCTTGCTAACTTCCTCTCTAATGCCAGCACGTCCTTTTTTAACTAAAGGGTTCAAACTGCATAAAGGGAGCAGATTCTGGTAAGGCCGGTCTTTTTTGGCTGCGCGGGTGTGGTAAGTGTCAGAATTAGAGGCCTAAACTCCACAGCAAATAAAGGTCAAGTGGAGCAGCCAGCGTTAGAGTGGGAAGGCTTTGGCTTAACAGGCAGAGGCACAGATAAGAAGCAGTAAGCCTGTTTTGTTTTAGTACAGAATAGTCAGGATGGAATGCTCCTCCTGTCAGATGATGATGATAATAAAGTACCTTATTGATCCTAAGTGAGAAATTATTTTGTTACAACAGCAACATTGAAAAACACACTGAGCAATAATAATAATAATAAATATAAGAATAATATTAACTGAAGTACAGAATAATAATATACACAATAACAATTTGCCATGTGCAATAATAATGTATGAAATAATAAAACAGAGACCATTGCACTATGATGTTTACACAGAGATGAACTATTGTATATACTTGTTGCATTTGGTCAGACAGATTTTCTGTAACGGACCTTGTGACAGCGGAGCTGAATGGGTCTGATCGAAAGGATGCTCCGCTGCTCATTCAGTCGGTCATGGAGAGGATGTGCCAGACTGTGCCTAATGGATAGCAGTTTGTTCAGTGACCTCCTCTCAACCCCTAACTCAAAAGTGTCCGGGTTGTATTCAAGAACAGCTCCAACCTTTTCTGATGAGTTTATTTAGTCCTTTTGCATCAGCAGCACCGATGCAGCGCCCCCAACATAAAGCCGGAAAGAAGACTGACTCGCTACAACAGACTGGTAAAAGATCTCCAACATCCTGTTGCACACATTAAAGGATCTCAGATTCCTTAGAAAATAGAGTCTGCTTAACCCCTTCTTGTAATCAGCCTTTGTGTTGCTTTTCCAGTCAAGTCTGTTGTCGAGGTGAACACCCAAGTATTTGTCCTCCTCCACCACTGCAACTTCTTCTCCTAGAATGTATACAGGACTGGACACAGTCCTCTTCCTCCTAAAATCAATCACCATCTCCCTGGTTTTGGCCACACTCAGGAGTAGATTATTCCTCTCGCACCACTCTACAAACTTGTCCAACTCTGTACTCCAACTCCTGCCCATCTCTGATGCACCCAACCACCACAGAGTCATCGGGGAACTTGTGCAAGTGACAAGACTCAGGTTTGTACTGTAAGTCCGAGATGAACAGAAACGGAGACAGGACAGTCCCTCGTGGCGCTCCAGTGCCACTCACCACCATCTCAGGTACAGAACTACCCACCTGGGGTCTGTCTGTCAGGTAGTCAGCAATCCAGGAGATAGTGGATTTATCTACTCCCATCCTTTGCAGCTTCTCACTCAGAAGGTGTGGCTGGATTGTACTGAAGGCACTAGAGAATCAAAAAATGTGATTCTCACAATGCCACCAGCATCATCCAGGTGGGAGTGAGCTCCTGCAACAGGTAAATGACGGCATCATCCACTCCCACATGAGGTTGGTAGGCAAACTGTAGAGGGTCTAAAGAAGATCTCACCTGTGGTCCAAGGTAAGTCAGGACCAGCCTCTCCAGCTCCTCCATCACATGAGATGTGAGGGCAATTGGTCATTATGTTCAGATGCAATCACCTTCTTGGATACTGGAACCAAGCAGGACGTCTTCCATAGCACCGGTATCTTCTCCTGACTCAGAGTCAGATTGAAAAGGTGCTGCAAAATATCAGACAGGCCCTCAGTACCCTGGGGCTGATACTGTCCAGTCCAGCAGCCTTGCCTTAATGTGGTTTCTCCAGCTGTCTCTCAACTTGACCTGCAGTGAAGTCAGGCGGGGGCGGTTGGTCATCCCCATGGAGGCAGGATACTCTAAAGTTGGGGGGGGGGGGGGGTTTGGAACACAAGTACTCACCAGAGGGGAGGGAGGGGAGTGAGAATTTAGGATACCTGATGGTTTCCCTGATGCCTATTCACAACTCCATCGATTTTGGTGTCATCGCAAACTCACTATTCCACCCATCTGCATCACAAAGAGCAAAGGTCCCAGCACAGAACCATGTGGAACTCCACTAATTACTGTGCAAAGTTCACCCAACTTCAGCTCCTGACTGGCCAGGTCAAGGAGTTGGATGTACTCGGGATCATCCAGGAGGCTGAAGATGTTACAGTTGAGAGTTTTGGAGAGGTGGTCACACCCAGAGTGCAGGCTTCAGGCAATAGACAGGGGACCGCCAGGAGTGGTAAGGGGATTAAGCAGTCAGTGTAGGGCTCCCCTGTGGCAATTCCCCTCAGCAACAAGTGTACCTCTTTGGATACTGCTGGGAGGAATGGCCCATAGGGTACAGCAGCTCCAGCCAGGCCAGTGACACTGTGGCTGGTTCTGAGGCTGAGCAGGGAAAAGTAAAATCAGACAGTACGGTATCAATAGATCGGGGGATAGACAGGAGAATCTGTGCCGCTAAAGAGAAACCAGGATGATGTGTTGTCTCCCAGGTGCCACGGTTCAGGATACATCAGGACAGCTGCAGGGTATTCTCAAGGGGGAGGGGGCACAGCCAGAGGTCCTGGTGCATATTGGCACCAATGACACAGGCAAAAAAGGGGAAAGAGTATATAGAGTTAGGAAAGAGGCTGAGGGGAAGGTCCTCCAAGGTAGTAATCTCCTGATTACTCCCAGTGCCATGGGCTAGCGCAGGTAGGAATGGGTTGATAGCACAGATGAAGGAGTGGATGAGGAGGTGGTCCAAGGAACACGGCTTCAAGTTCTTGGAGCATTGAACCTTTTCTGGGGAAAGGGTGACCTCTACAAGAGAGATGGGCTGGACACGAACTGGAGGGGAACCAGTATCCTGGCTGGGAGGTTTGCCAATGTTACTCGGGAGAATTTAAACTAGGCTCGCAGGGGGCTGGGAACCGGAGCACCAGGTCAGTAAGTGAAAGATTGGACAAGAAGGTAAGTGTCAGGGGAAGTATTGAAAGACAAAATCAAATTAGCAGATACAATGGGTCTGATAGTTTTTTATATTTTAATGCTGGGAGTAATATAGGTAAGGGTGATGGACTTAGAGCATGGATCAGTACATGGAATTCCTGAGACTTGATTGAGAGGGTGATAGGAGTGGATAATAAATGTACCAGGTTTTCGAAGTTTTAGAAGAGGTAGAGAAGTAAGTAAAAGCCAGAGGTTGGGGGGCAGGGGAGGGAGTTGCACCGCTGATCAGGGACAATATCACAGGGCACTCGGGGAGACATAATGGAGGATTCAGACACTAACTCCACATGAGTAGAACTCAGAAATAGGAAGGGTGCTATCACACTGATGGTTGGACTGCAGACCCCTAAATAGCCGGTGGGACATTGAGGAACTGATATGTAAATTGATTGAGGAGATGTGTAAAAATAACAGGGTTATTGTTATGGGGAAGTTCATTTTCCTTAATAATTTGGGACCTTCTTAGTGTAAGGGGTTTAGATGGGGTAGAATTTGTTAAGTGTGTCCAGGAGGGTTTCTTAAATCAATAAAATGACAGGCTAATTTACTGGACCTGGTGTTGGGTGCTGAGCCTGGCCAGGTGACTGACCTTTCAGTGGGCGAGCAGTGACCACAGCTCCTTAACTTTCAGGCTATTTGCTATAGATAAGGATAGGTATGGTCCTTGTGGGAGAGTTTTAAACTGAAATAGGTCAAATTACGAGGGCATCAGGTGGGAACTAAGAAGCATTAATTGGGAACACCTTTTCTCTGGCAAGTCCACATCAGACATGTGGAGGGTGTTTAAAGATCAATTGAACAGAGTACAGGAAAGTTATGTTCCTGTTAGAAGGAAGGACAGGGATGGAAAGATAAGAGAATCTTGGATGTCGAAAGAGGAGATGAATTTATTCAACAAGGAAAAGGAAAAGGATGTAAAGCTTCAAAAGTTAGGATCAAATGAAGTATTATAAAGAAGCCAGAAAAAAAAATTAAGAATGGAATTAGGAAAGTCGGGAGGGAGCAAGAGGATAAGTAGAGAAAGGGTAGGACCACTCAAGGATAAAGAGAACGCTTGCTTGGATGCAGAGAATGTAATTGAGGTATTAATGAATATTTTGCTTCAGTATTTACCAAGAAAAAGGATATGGAGGACTAGGAGATCAGTGCTGAGTGTATAAATACATTAGGGTGTTTAGAGGGCAAGGAAGAGGAGGTATTGCATCTCCTAATGAGTATTAAGGCAGGACATGATGGGATTTACCCCAGTTTATTGAAGGAGGAAAGAGACGAGATTGCTGGGGCCTTGACCAGTACCTTTGTGACCTCTCTAGGCTCAGGTGAGGCCCCAGAGGACTGGCAAGTGGCTAATATTGTACCTCTATTTAAGAAGGGACAAGGGAAAATCCTGGACCAGTGAGTCTCCCATCAGTTGTAGGGATTTGCTGGAGGAATTCCTTAGGGATAGGATATATGAGCAATTGGAAATCCATGGCTTAATTAAGGAGAGCCAGCATAGCTTTGTGAATGGAAAATCTTGTCTTACTAACAATATTTTGACAAGGTGACAAGAGAGATTGATGAGGGTAGGGCAGTGGATGTTGTCTACATGGATTTCAGTTCACCCTTCCATTATAGATCAAGCTTATTCAGCTTGGAAAACTAAGGGATTACTAAGATTTTCTGATTTATTTTTAGATAATTGTTTCATGTCTTTTGAACAATTATCCAACAGATATAACTTGCCGAGATTTCATTTTTTTAGATATTTACAGATTAGACATTTTTTAAGTTCTGTACTCTCTACGTTTCCAAATTTTGTGCCTTCAGATACTTTGGAGAGTTTATTTGAATTAGACCCTTTTCAAAAAGGGCTTATTTCAAAACTTTATAATATAATTATGAAGATACGTTCAGAGCCCCTTTATAAGACTAAACAGGATTGGGAAAGAGAGCTTAGTTTTAGTATTTCTAGTGAGAATTGGGATAGAATTCTTCAATTAGTTAATACATCATCGTTATGTGCCAAACATTCACTAATACAATTTAAGGTTGTACATAGGGCCCATATGTCCAAGGATAAATTAGCTCATTTTTACTCTCATATAAGTCCTATTTGTGATAGATGTCATTCTGAAATTGCGTCTTTAACTCACATGTTTTGGTCGTGTTCATTTTTGGAGAAATATTGGAAAGATATTTTTGATATTATATCTGCGGTTTTGAATATTGATTTACAACCTCATCCTATTACCGCAATTTTTGGTTTACCAATGTTAGATTCACAGCATTTATCTTCTTCAGCCCGTCGAATGATTGAATTTCTAACTTTGATGGCTAGAAGATCTATATTGTTGAATTGGAAAGAAATTGATCCTCCCACTGTATTTAATTGGTTCTCTCAAACTATGTTATGTTTAAATTTAGAAAAAATTAGAAGTGGTACTTTTGAGACTTCTATTAAATTTGAAAAGTTATGGAGACCATTTATTCAACATTTTCATATGATGTAATATGACCCTTTGCCAAGTACATTTGATTTCCCAGCTTTTAGCTTATGTATTTTGAGAGGACCGGAAGTGACGGCATTGATGAATACTTATTTTTGTGAGATATTATAAACAGCCCACTTTTTTTTTCCTTCTCTTTTGTTTGTTTTTTTTTTCTTTTATATTACTTATTAGCTATAGTTATTAGATTAGATTAGTTAGTTCTGCATTATATAAATTTTTTTTTGTTTTTTTTCTTTCTTTTTTCTGTTTTTTTTATATTATACATTATGAAATATTTAGATTTACTATGTCCATACATATATCTTATGGCTTATGTCTTGGTAAACTCATTTATATTGTAACTATTATGTATGTATTTTTTTCATATGTAATGGAATATGTATGTTGGTAATTTCTTTATCAATGTATCATCTGTATTCTGTCCATATTATTAATATTAATAAAAAGATTTAGAAAGAAAAGAAAGAAAAAAGGATTTCAGTAAGGTGTTTGACAAAGTCCCTTGGGGGAGGCTATTCCAGAAAATTAGGATCCATGGAATAGGGGGTGCACAGCAAGTTGGCTGTTTGAATTCAGAATTAGCTTGCGCTTAGAAGACAGGGGATTATGGTCGAATGGATTTATTCCAGCTGGAGGTCTGTAGTTAGTGGATTTCCACAGGGATCTGTGCTGGGACCTCTGCTGTATAAATGACCTGGATGAAAATGTAGACGGGTGGGATAGTGAGTTTGCGGCTGACACCAAGATTGATGGAGTGTGGATAGTGTAGAAGACTGGCAAAGAATACAAAGATATGGGCAGAGAAATGGCAGATGGAGTTTAACCCAAAGAAGTGTGAAGTGTTGCAACTTGGAAGGGTAAATGCAAGGAGACAGTACACTGTAAAGGACAAGGTCCTTAACAGTGTTGCTGAGCAGAGAGATCTTGGGATCCAAGTCCGTTGCTCCATGAAGGTAGCTCCACAGGTCAATAGGGTGGTTAAGAAGGCTTATGGAATGATTGATTTTATGAATCAAGTCACTGAGTTCAACTGCCAAGAGGTTATCTTGCAACCTTCTGGAACTCTGGTTTGGCCACATCGGGAGTGTTGCATGCAGTTCTGGTCACCCCACTGTAGGAAGGATGTTGAGGCTTTGGAGAGGGGGCAGAAGAGGTTTACCAGGATGCTGCCTTGTTTAGAGGGCGTGTGCTATCAGGAGAGGCTGGATAAACCTGGGCTGTTTTCTTTGGAGCAGCAGAGGCTGCTGGGAGACCTGATAGAGGTTTACAAGATTATGAGAGGCATAGATAGAACAGAGAGTGAGTATCTTTTTTCCCCAGGGTAGAAATTTCTAGTACCAGAGGGCATGCATTGAAGATAAGATGGGGTAGGTTCAGTGGGGCTGTGAGGGGCAAGATTTTTTACTCAGAGAGTGGTGGATGCCTGGAATGCGCTGCCTGGCACGGTGGTAGAGGTGAATACATCAGAGGCTTTAAGAGACATTTGGATAGGCACATGGATGTGAGGAAGATGGAGGAGTGTGGACATTGTGAAGGTAGCAGGATTAATGTTTGGGGTTTCTTTGATTCAATTTTTGGCTGGTTCAGCACAACATTGTGGGCTGAAGGGCCTGTTCCTGTGCTGTACTGTCTGATGTTCTATGTGGTTCTATGACAGGCAGGTGGATGGGGGAGGTGTAGAGGGGCAAACAGGACTAGCTCTGGTGGGAATCTGGTTTGGCATGAACCAGCTAGACCAAAGGGCCTACTTCCATGTTGTATGACTCTATGACTCCACAACCCCACTGTAGCCTTGCTATGACTCATAGACAACTTGTAACATCTGTGATGGAATTACTTTATTTTACTATTTAAACAGGATTCTGAATTAAACCAACCACTCAGAGAATACTCATAAACTAGCATCAATAACGGATCTTTCTGCGCCAATCTCTCCCCCCCCCACCCCGCTGTGATTCTCTATTGCCTGTAAATTACACATTAACGTTTATATAATTTGTATCTGTACTATCATACAGATGTCTTTAAACTTTCTGCTGTGACGTTCTGCTTAGGTGTTCAATATTCCATATCATAATCACGTTAGGATGGGGTTTTGCTACACTCTGAAGGTAACCACGATGGGAACTGTGTCCGTGAGGGTTATGGTGCACATTTTTGTAAGGTTTCCCAACTAAGAATATGTGGAGTCTTCATATTGTGAAATAAATGCAGAAAATTCTGACAGGTATTCTCAATAAGCTGGGTTGGGGTATTAAAGGTTAATCAGAGATGCTGGAATTTGGAGTTAGTGTTCCATTCAGATCAGAGTAGGCTAGAGGGGCCGAGTGGACCACTTCTATTCCTAATACCCACTGATGAGGCAGCAGCCATGGAGAGAGAAACAGGGTTAACATTTCAGTTTCATGTCTCAGATAATAACCAAAGGTCCATGGATCTCTGAATATCCCAAGAAACTGAATCTCCACAGACCCTCCCTGGGAAGACATTTTCTCTCGAACACCAATTCTTTTTCAATCTCAGCGCCCAAAGACACGTTCTCCTACTTTTGTAGCACAGTGGATGGCATCACTCATTCAGCAGAGACCCTTCTGCCATCCCTAACCCGATCGATCCCTGTATTTCTAGGAGAACCCCGCCCCCACCATGATCATCCCAATGTCCGGTCCGGTGGAGTGACTCCTAAACCTTCCCTTTGGCAATACCCTTCCTCTCCCTCGGCGGGGAAACGCCCCAACTCTACCCCGGTGTCTCCCCTCCTGCCGAGAGACTGCCCGTCCTCGTCCCCGTTCCCGTTCCGATGGCGGATTCCTGAACCCTCTCAGACTGGGGAGACGTCCTATCGCTATCCCAGTTCCTGTCCCAGGAGGCTGAAGCGGGGAGGGAATGTGCTGACTGCGAGCGGGAGCCCATGGCCGGCTCCCCATATACGGTGATGGTTTTGGTCAGGGCTCCCGGCAACAAATCAGCTGGCGGATGCAGGAGCGAGATTGCCATAGGGTAGGGCAGGCTGCGACTGCTTCCAAAAAAGTATTAAATGTCCTGAGGAATTCAATCAGCCCCCCCGCCCCCCTACGAAGGAGATATTTCTGAGGCCAGAAGAGATCTGGTGCACTTCTGCCGAGCTCCGAGACCGGCATCGGCTCTCTGTCTGTCTCTCCCCCCTCTCAGCACCTTCTCGCCAGTGTCCCCTCGCTCTTCTCTCTTCCCTCAGCAAAGCACCGCCACACACACCAATCATGGATGCCATTAAGAAAAAGATGCAGATGTTGAAGCTGGACAAGGAGAATGCCTTGGACCGCGCCGAGCAAGCAGAGGCAGACAAGAAGGCAGCCGAGGACCGAAGCAAGCAGGTTGGGGAGGAAGGAGCGCGACTCCCGAGCGGGGGCAGACAGTTAACGTTCCCGTTAGGCGGGCAAACTTCATTCGTGGGATTCTGTTGCTGGGTTTAAAATCGATAGTCGCGTGTTTGGTTAGGCTAAAGCAGTTTTGTCGTCGTTTTACAAGGTTGCTGGCCAGTAACATGTTTAAATTATCGGTGGCGTGAGAGCAGGGGGTTAAATCGGCTGTAAATCCCGAGGGCGGCGGGGTCTGGGTGTAAAGTTAACGGTGACGATGAGTGTTTAACCTCTGCATCAATTGTGCATAGTTTGAGGAGGAGTCCATCCAACTCGAGAAGCAGTTGCGAACGGTGGAGGATGAGCGGGATAAGTTTTTGGAAGAATTCAACAAGGCGGAGGAGCGGCAGCAGGCGGCGGAGGAGAACGCCGCGAAGGTATTTGAGCGGTCGGACGCTTCCTAACGTGTGTCTGCTTCTCTCTCCTCTCTCCATCTCTCTCTCTATGTATCTCACTGCCTGTCGCGCACACGGCTGGCCACACTGCCTGTCTCTGTCTCTGCACTACTCTCTGCCTGCGTGACGCGCTCTGAAGCTGGAGGACGAGCTGGTGTCGCTGCAGAAGAAGCTGAAGCAGACTGAGGACGAGCTCGACAAGTACTCGGAAGCTCTGAAAGATGCTCAGGAGAAACTGGACCTGGCTGAGAAGAAAGCCACCGATGTGAGTATGCAGAGCGCTCGGTCACCCTCTCTCTCCGCGGGTCCGCTCACCATCCTGTGCATGAGCAGCCTCTAAAATCACAGCAGGTGCTATAGTACTCCTTTTGCCTCTCACCATGCAGCAGAACCTAAAAATAATCCTTCCCCCCCCCCCCCCCGAGCTCAGTATGCAAGGAGCGGGCAGGGGTGTAAATATAGCGCAGCGCTTTATATGGCGTTGAGCTATTTGTGTCATCCGGGTTTGGGCCAGCCAAGGTGAGACCCTCTCTCGTCGTCACGTCAGGTTGATTGACGTGTTTGACCCCCCCCCCACCCCCCGTCACTCAGTGTCAGGCCTCAGGTATGGAAATAGGAGGGCAGGGGTCTGCCTGATGGAGGTCAACGACCCGTTCTCCCGCCCAGCACGGACACCGGCCTGTAACATGAGTGCAGATCACGTTGGTGCAGCACACTCCTTAAAAGGAAAAGTATGCGGACTATTCCGAATACCACTTGTAGCCGTGGCATTCGGGAGCGTGTGAAGGAGTAGAGAGGCGGACAGGACGGAGTGATCAGGGACATCAGGCTTCAGCAAGTGTAAATCCTCCTCTCATTTTGAAGGCATTTGCACCACGCTAAACACTTCTGACTGTGTAGGAAGTCCAACCCAGGCTCCCGAGCTGGTAATCCCTCAGACACAGAGTCCCCTGGGCAACGTTTAGGTTCGAATATTTTCAAAGAAAATTCCTAACTAGTTCAGGGACTCTCTCAGACACGATCACAGCCCGAGCAGATAACACTGGAAAATGTTAACAGATGAGAGTCGGACAGTTTCTGCGCCGGGACAGTTTATATCTCGGCGACCTCCCTTTGCTGTGTCTGGCCAGCAGTCTCGAAGGCCCCGTGTGTCCTGGGAGTGGCGGGGGACAGAGTCACCTTCTCACTTCTTTGACCATTGCACCCCCTCCTCCCGCACAGCCGGTATTAGACCGTGTGCCAGAACCATGTTGGAAGTCAGTCAGCCATGAAAATACAGACTGATCCTCCTAATCCCCGGCAGGCTGCGGCCAAATCCCCCTAACCCCTTCCTGACTTGGGACAGGCAAATCAGCGTTGGCGGCAGTCCAGTCCTGGGTGTACTCTCCACAATGCTTAGTGGTGGTGGCCTGACAGCACGGAGATGCGGCGGAGACAGCCTCAGGATAGTTCAAAATCCCTTTTTAATAGTTGAATCCTCACTCCTCACCGTCTGACCCCTGGGCACCTGGACAGAGCCCACAGTCTGACTCCTGGGGCCCCTGGACAGAGGTCAGATTGTGAACCCAAGGGCCCCCTACAGTTATACTGACCCCCCCCCCCCCAGCTCTGGCACAGAGAGTTCAGTATGACCCCTGAGAAATAGCATAAATCTAAATTTAACCACTAAGGATCTGGACATAAATCATAACCTGTTTCCTGGGCCAGAGAGATAGCAATAAGCTTCCTGAAACTCTTTTCAGAAAGATTTGACACCTTTTAAAAAAATCTTCTCCCTTAAAAATCTCAATCAGATACCCATTTAAATGTGGATAAATTCCTGAAGAAGTACTTAGACTTGTTTTTCATTGGCTAAGGCATAAGGACAGTGTGGTCAAACCACAAAACCAAAAACATGTTCATACTTTGCACAGTTGTAGTTACTACACAGATTGGCACTAGAGAGAAAACCTTGTTGTGAAGGGCAGAGTTGGTAACAGTTAAAAAGTAGACCTTACTCTGGTTGGGTGGCCTTCAGGACAAAGAAGGGGTAGAAAATTCTGGGAGAGCCCTAGAGCATGAAGAGGACCAAGCATGTGCCCCTAGTGAGACGGTCAGTATTAGAGAGAGCAGGATGGTGGCCGTTACCTAACTGGTGGATTCGAGAGATGGGAAAACGTGTCCTTCAGCCAAAGTGTGTTGCTATCTGCAACTCACTACCTGATAGGGTTATGGAAGCACAGCGCCCCAGCACCTCTCCTTCAGACCTATAAACCAAGATCTGGGAAGTGGGATTCCTATGTACCCGTAAGACCCTGAGACAGAGAACAGGATGGTTTCTGTGCAGAATGAGGCCATTTGGTTCTTCAAGTTTATTTTGGTTCTACCTAAGAGCAACCCAGCTTGTCCCTCTCCAAAAAAACTGTGCAACTTCTTTCTGGCTCTATATTGAACTCGGTGATTTAATCTGGTTCCATTACTGACCTGGCGTGTACATTCCAGACTCTTAATCACTTGCTTTGTCAGAAAAAAAAAGGGTTTCTTTTAACATGGAGTATTGTATTCAGTTCTGGGCGCCCTCCCACAGGTCGAGGCTTTGGAGAGGGTGCAAAAGAGGGTTTGAGGGGGGTAGTTACCAAGATGCTGTCTGGATTTCAGGGTGTGTACTCTTAAGAGCGGGTGCAGAAACTTGGGTTGTTTTGTCCGGAGCAGAGGAGGCTGAAGGAGGCCTCATGCAAGGCATGGATGGACTGGACATCGGGTATGTCTTTGTCAGGATTGAAATGTGTCACCCTTTTAAGCCATGAGGACATGCATTTAAGGTGAGGGGGGTAAGTTCAAAGGAGATATTCAGTGCAAGTTTCTGCACAGAGCAGTGGGTGCCTGGAATGCCCGAGATGATAGTGGAGGCAACTATGTTAGAGGCATTTTAAGGGCTCTTAGATAGGCACGTGGACTTGCAGAGAAAGGAAAGATATGCATGTTATGTATGGAGAAGAGATTAGTTAGGTGGTTAATTACCAGGTTAATAAGTTCAGCACAGCACAGTGTACTAAAGGACCTGTTCCAGCGCTGTTTTGTTCTTTGGTCACAATCAGCTTCATTCTAAATCCCTTGTTTCTCCTCCCTTCTGCCTTTGTGACCCAGTTTCTCACAATCTACTCTGTTCTTACCCTTCAATGATATCATCACAACTTGATCTTTTCCAAGGAATACAACCTCAATTTCACCAGTCTACCCATATGCTGAGGCACTGGAGACGGCAGATGCTGGAATCTGGAGATTCCCTCCTCCACCCCCCCCCCCCCCCATCCGGACAGATGCTGGAGAAACTCAACAGGTCAAGCAGCATCTATGGTGTGGTGTTGGTGGGAGAGATCACTGTTAGCACTCCTCCCAAAATGTCAACAATTCCTTTCCCGCCATAGATGCTGGTTAACCCACTGTGTTCCTCCAGCAGATTGTTTTGTATCAGGTCACAGCCTGCTGAGTTACATGTTGGACTCTTCATGTCCAGATTCTTTGTAGAGAAGCTTCAATGAATAGTACTGGCTCTTAAAGTTCTCATTCCACGGATACTCTCTGATCTGCTCGATATTTCCAAAACTCCTGTTTATATAGCAGATTTTTAGCACCAGCATCTCTCTTCTTAAAATTTTTATTGTTTACATAACTGGATGCACTTCTTCCTAATGTGGTGCAGCTAATAGAGCCACTGACTTGCAGCTCCAGTGAGCCAGATGCGTTGGGTGCTGTCTGTGGGAGGTTTGTGAATTTTCCCCGTGACAGTATCAGTCTCTCCTCGGTAAATCGGTTTCCTCTCTCCTCGGAGATGTGCAGTTTGGTAGCTGAGTGGTAGAATCTGGGGGAATAAAGTAGCATGCGCAAAGATTAGGTGTGCATGGACTCTGTGGGTCAGAAGGCCTGCTTTCCGCTATATCAATTTCTTTATGGACTCGTTCTACAACATTTGCATCGTTTCTTAAGTATGGCACTCACAACTAGACACAACTCCTTAGCTGCAGCTGAGCCAGTATTTTATAAAAGTTCACCATGACTTTCTCACAGTGATACTTGCTCTCTGCGTGCTGCAAATGCCCTGCGACCTCTGTTTAGTGTAACTGCTTTCTCAACCAGGCATTTCAATGAATTGTGCAAACGTCCTTGTACCCATTTTAAATTGTGCCCTCTTCTTCACATGACTGCTTCTCATTCTTCCTACCAAAATGTAATACTTTATCTGAAACTAACTCTGTAATCCAGCATTTTGTTTATCATTTTCCAGCAGAACATTTTCAGAAAGGGTACTTTCTGAAAAGGGGTAACTTGTGGGGACTTGAATCAATTTCAGCACGCCAGCCTCTCCTTTTCAATAGTTTGGGAATACCAAACCAACTGTGCAATGTGTTCAATGTAAAATTCTCACAACCTCCCTAAACCAGTGCAGAGTCCTGTCCAGTACTGAATTAATTTAACTTTTTTTAATGTAGGAACTTGGTGCTCTAGTTTCTTCCCATGTCACAGGGATTGGCAGATTTTTAGGTTGCTTATCATCTGCAAGTTGCACCTCATGTGTGGGTCAGTGGGGGCTTGAGAGAGTTAATAAAAGTGTGAGAAAAAATGGGTTTGTGTGCTTGAAGGTTAGTGCAGGATTGGTGGATTGAAGGGCCTATTTCTGTCTCTCGATCTCTTTCTCTCTCTCTCCGTGACTCCAGCTTCATTGTCAAAATGCAAATTGTTAAGAAACATTAATCCCTGCTGTGGGTTTTCGGTAGCCAGTTCCCTAAACTGTGGGCTGAACTTGTGCTGTGAATTTTTTCGTTGTAACTTCTAACCAGCTCAAAGCCAACTGAATTGTACTAACTATTGTAGGAAATGTAGGTGTTAATTACTGGGTGGCAAGCTGTACAGTTGTGTGATTATAATATTGTCTAAGGGCTACACCTCATGTACTCTATTTTTGTGAATAGTTATAACTCCAAACATTTTTATTCACAGAGTCATAGACTTATAGAGCACAAAATCAGACCTTTCAGCCCAGTTTGTCCCTGATGACCAAGATGCCTATTTATGCTAATCCAATTTGGTTGCACTTGGCCCATAACCTTCTGTCTGTGTACCCATCCATGTGTCTCTTAAAGATTGTAATTGTACCCACTTCTACGACTTCCTCTGGCAGCTCATTCCAAATACCCTCCATTCTCTGTGTGAAAAATATACCCTTAGGTACCCGTATGGCCATAAGACATAGGAGCATAATTAGGCCATTCAGCCCATCGAGTCTTCCCTGCCACTCTATTATTCCTCTCAACCCCGTTCTCCTGCCTTTTCCCTGTAACCTTGACACTTTGACTAATGAAGGAACTATCAACTTGCACTTTAAATATATTCAATGACTTGGCATCCACAGTTGTCTGTGGCAATGAATTCCAAACTGCTCACAATACTCCAGGTGTGGCTGACCAATGTCCTATAAAACTTCAACATCACATCTTTGCTCTTATATTCCAGTCCTCCCAAAATGAATGCTAACATTCATTTGTCTTCCTCACCACCCACTCAACCTGCAAATGAACCTTTAGGGAATCCTGCACAAGGGCTCCCAAGTCCCTTTACACTTCCCTACACTATATTTGCCCATTCTTCCAAATTGTCTGAGTCCTTCTGCAAACTCCCTGCTTCCTAAACAGTATCTGCCCTTCCACTTATCTCCGTATCATCTGAAAACTCGGCCACAAAGCCATCAATTTCAGCATCCAAATCACTGACATATAAGATGAAAAGAATCAGTCCCAACACAGTGGAACATCACCAGTCACCGGCAGCCAACCAAAACAGGCTGTCTTTATTCCCACTCTTTCCCTCCTGCCAGTCTATCCGTACCCAGGAATGATGTGGGCTTTTATGTTTTATGACCTCTAACTCATTCTTCAATCAGTGCCCTCTAGTTTTAGACTCCTCTACTTTGAGAAATATCCTGATTTTGTAATCCTACTCCTCTCATAATTTTATAAACCTTTATAATGTTGTCCCTCTGAGGAAAGCAGTCTCAGCCTATCCAGCCTCACCTTGTAACTCAACCCATCCAGTCTCAGTATTGTTTCTATACATTTTTTCCGGCTAATACATATCCTTCCAAGGGTGCAATGACCAGAACTGTGCAGAATATTCTGAGCAATGATCTGTACAATGTTAACACGAGCACCCATCTCCTACGTGAGCAGTAGCTGTTACAGCCATTTGGGGAACTGAATGAAATTTGCTGTCTTAAAATTTATGTGCAAAAAAGTTTTTTTTCCCATGTGAAATGAAAGCTGGAGCTGTGATCGGAGCCTCTGGTTTAATCACCCTACATTTTTATTGGCAAATGAAGGCAGATGTCCCTGATCATGATTGGCTATCAGAATCAGGTTTATTATCACTGACCTATGGCAGCAAGATTGCTGTTTTCCAGCAGACACAACATAAACTTCGCTGTAAATGGCAAAAATAGACAGTGCGAAAGAAGAATGAGGTCATTTTCATGGGTTGTTCAGAAATCTGATTGCTGGTCTTCAGGCTTCTGTACCTCCTCCCATATCCACCTGAACTCACACTTTGAAGGAATCCTAGGACTTGTACACAAGATCCCTCTGCTCCTGTCATTCATTGCATATGTTCTGCTTATATTTGCCCTGCCAAAGTGCATTAAATCACATTCCACCAGTCACTACTCCCGCCAATTTTACTAGTTGTTGATGTGGTCTGAGACTATGCTCAGAATCAATCTCTCACCCATTTGAAGCCTAATAATCCGGTGTCTTGTACTGTATATCGGTTTGAAGCTGCATTTGTCAAAACTGTGAATTTGTGGAATTATTCACATGGGAATAGGGCCAAACTCACTAGAAATCTGATTTTTTTTCCTGGTGATTTTTGTGCCACTTCATTATTTGTCTGAGTTTGTTTAGAGTGCAGTACTTCCTACGATATGGCTTGCAAAAGAAAACCACAGAAAACCTCTGATAATCCGCCACTGCCTCACACAAAATCGGATGGTTCGGCACCGGGCAGTGTGCTGCTTTGTGATTAAAACACCCACCCAGTCAGTCACCTGTAAGTTTATTATCAAAGTGTATCACTTTTCCTTTGGAAGTATAACATCCGACGCTATCTCCCTTGACTCGGTGCCAGGGTGATGTCGACAACCCATTCACACCGCAGTGCCCGACGAGACATTCACGGTCGGGGCTGGATTGTGAAAATCCGGCAGGTTGAAAGCCTGAGGCGGCTGGAGAACTCCCGGGCAGTGGCGAAGGGGAACAAAGGTGTCCGGGGTGTCCCTCAGATTTTCCCCGGAACTTGAACAACAGGGGCACGAACCGGTGGGGAGGGTGCTGCAGAAGGCTAACACAGATTTTTAATTTCAAAGCGCGACGGCTGAGTACCGGAGGGCTGCACCTGGAATCGTTGCCTTTCACAATGCAGACCCCCCGCTTATTTTGAGAATTTCTCGCCCGTTCTCCCTTCTCCGCCCTATTGCATTCCCTCGGCGGGCGGGAGCGGGTTAAACGCTGGGTTACTTCCGGTCCTAAGTGCGTTTGAATCAGGGAGTGGAGAGGCCGGTTCGCGAACCTGCGGCGGCTGGCTATGGTGTAAGGTGCAGGGGCGGGGGCGGAACGATGATGGCCAGCGCGATGTCGGTGGATGCCGTCAGGAGGAAGATCAGGAGCCTGCAAGACCAGGCAGATGTGGCGGAGGAGAAGGCAGCGAGGCTGCAGAGGGAGGTGCAGATGGAGCGGCAGTGCCGAGAGCAAGTGAGGGCCGGTCACCCTGAGTAGGGAAGGGGTGGGTGGAGGGAGGGAGGAGAGGAGGAAGGTGGGGGTGGGGGGGGGGTGAAAAGAGTTAAGGGAAGGGAGAGGGAGGTGAGGCCGGTGTCCTGATTCACCTGGTCTCATCGCCTGAGGAGGTGAAACCATTGAAGATTGAATCGGGATCCTTTGGTTGTCAGAGCCTCCCTACCCTAGGCTGTAAATGGAAGCTGGCGACGCAGCCTTTCCACTTATTTTAAACTGAGTCCCACTTCTGGATTGACATTTGTCTCGCTTAACTATATGTTTACCTTTGCCATGTTCTCTAATTTTTGTAAGCCTGCCTTTCCCCCTTGTACTTGAGAGTCCGGAAGCTCCGTTTAATTTGATCACGGTGGTGTGCAGTTTAATTACTGCATTGGGTTCATTCAGAGGTTAAACCCCTATTTTGTGTATTTTAGCGCATATTTATGCTTTTGATCTGGAGCCCGTTCCGGGAATTATTTTGGAGATGAAACTGTAGTTCACTTCTGACGAATGGGCCACAAGACATCTTTGATGTGTTGTGCGGTATGGCGTTCGGAGATGACCGGTTTGATTTAATTTGCTCTCCTTACTTGAAGCAAGTCTGAAGGGGCGGTACAAAGAACCTTTAAATAAATTCGCTCCTGCACTGTTTTGCTAAAGGATTGCTAATCAGTCCAACAAGAGCTTATCTTGACATCACATGTGAGTGCAATGCCCTTCTTTGGAAAATCAGACGAATTTTACTGCTGAGAGTGGAATATAAACAGGGCCTGTACTTAATGCAAGCTGTCTGCCAAGATTCTTGACAATCTGTGTTTGTTCCTCTCTGCTGACAGGTGAGGAGTTTTTGTTTTATGCAGGGAAACACTTGCCTCCATTGAAAACGTGAGGCAGAGGTGGAAAGATTGCACTGATTGCTTGTAGGGAGAACTGTGTGCTGCTTTGGTTTGTGCCCAGCGAAGGGTTTCTGAGATAAGGAAGTTGTTCTTTAAGGTGCGGAGGCAAGATTGGTTCATATTATTGGGGATGATCTCACTGAGAGCAAGGAATTGAGGCCTGTGGGAACTGCCACAAAGGAGGAGAGGCCGGCATAAATTACCCATGATCGCATTGGCGGGGCAGACTTGGGGGCCTGCTCCTCCTCCGGCTTTCTTGCTTTTGTGACATGTCCGACATTTATCAAGGGGTTTGCGGTATGAATGCTGAAGCTGTTTCTTCAGTCGCGGAGCCTGTGACTGTTCAGTGGCGTGAGCGTTCCAAGCTGAAGGAGGTTTTGCACACTCTCGGGATCAGGTGGACAGGGAGACCCGAGGCGTGGGATTTGCGACGGTCCTGTAGAAGGGCCACGGGGCCTACGCTTGCTAAGTTCGAGCATTCGTGAACCCTTTACACTTTTTTCAAAGAGAATCAAAAGGCGAAGTTGTTTTTTTTCTTATTGCTGTATGTTTGCATGGTAACTACATTGTGCGATCATGTAGAGTAGCAAATTGTTTACCAGGTGGATATTTAGGCTGGTGTTTGTTTCATTCATATTTTGTAACCTCACTGGGGAAGGTCGCTCGATGTTCCTGACTCAGACAACCACGTCAGTCCCATTTTCCCCACTGATTTCCTTGCAATTTATTCAAAGCTGAAGTACATTTATTATTAAAGGACATGTATGTTACCATATACTATGGATTCTGGTTAATTGGGACACTTAAGTACCTGTACATTTTGGCACAAGTAAGCCAAAATTAGCTGAAGTAGTTAAAGAGATACAAAAAAAGACAAGCTACTGTTTAATTGGGTAACAAAATTATGTATTTAAATGAAATACAGAACAAGTTAGAGCAGTACCAATACTACTATTGTACTATAAAACTGTGTATTCGGTTTCTTGTATTTATCGACAAAGGACTTTGTCCATTGTACTGTGCCGTGTTCTTTAGACTGACTTAGTGAACAAAATCAGCCCAGACACCGAGTGTAGATAATGGACTGCCTTCATTCAATGCTTTCAACAATTGCATCCTCCACATCTTCATTCTCATTGTAACGTTCAAGATGATTGCCAACACCTTCAAATTCTTCACAGTTCCTAACTTGCTGAAGTACTGAAATTCTGGCATCTGAATGCTTGAAACCACAACAAGCAAAACAGTTCTCAATTGTTTTAATGGTTATTTCTCGCCAACTATCAAAGACAAAAATCACTGCTTTTCAAACACGAACACATTCAACTGATGCTATTTAAAAACTGTTTGCTAAAGCACAGTGTACTGTCTAAGGACCACACAAATGCATGTGACTGATGCTAGAAGACAGCAGTCTTCTGTCCCGATTAAGCAGCATGGTGTCCCAAATAAACAAAGGGCATTTTCTCGATTAGTTTTTGTTCATTAAGAGTTGTCCCAAATAAGTGGCTGTCCCAATTAACTAATGGCCCAATTAACTGGAATCCACTGTGTTATCTGGAGATACATTTTCTTGTGGACATTTACAGGAAAATAAAGAAATGCAATAGAATTTATGAAAAACTAGTCATAAATTTAAAAATGATAAGTAAGCAGCAGAAGACAAACTGTAGAAATAAAAACATGTATACTGAGAACATGAGTTGTGGAGTCTTTGAAACTTGATCAGTGAAGTTACCAGCGGCTGATGGTTGAAGCGTAACAACTGTTCCTGAACCTGGTGGAGTGGGGACCGAAGCTCCAGTGCTTCCTGTGCAATGGCGGTAGCTAGAAGAGAGCGTGGCTAGATGGCGGGCATCCTTGATGATGGATGCAGCTTTCTCACGGCAGTGCTCTTTGTAAATGTGCTGAATGGTGGGGAGAGCCATGACTGTGATGGATTTGTGCCTCATGTCCTCCTTGCAGCCAAACCAAGGAAGTAATGTTGAACCGTGATGTCCATGCTCTTGTGTTCTACGGCCCAGCTGATGAAGGCAAGTCCCCGTATGCTGCCTCCTTTGCCATGACTGTTCGCTGTTGTGAAATGCCTTCCCGTCGTGCTGAGGATGATGGTCTTTTGATCTGTATCGTGCAATTATTAATCTTTATAGCTCCTTTTTAAAATAGAAGCCTATAGCTTGCCAGATTAAAATGATTTTATCAGTTGTATTGAAGGAAGGCTTTCTGCCAGTGCTTCTTTATCACGTGGTAATGTCGGGAAAGGGCATACAATTCATTGAAGCAAGTTGTAAACACCGTTTTGTTTAAAAAAAAACGTTTGTGGCTTTCTAAAGGCTTAAAAACTGGGAAAGAGGGTATCATGAAGAGCACTTCACAAAGAAAGGTTGGAACGTGGACACAGAAACACCCCTTCGGCTCACTTTATTCATGGACGTCATCACATACCAATGCATGATAATCCTATTTCTTGAGCACTCAACCTTTAGCCCTCTGTGTATTTCAGGTGCTCATCTAAATACCTAATGCATAATTGTTCTGAGAATTGTTCTTCCTCCCACTCTGAAATTCCCAACCCTGGACCTTAATCTCATTCCCTCTGGTTTATGGATACCTCTACGAAGGAGAATTGTTTTTCACTATCTGAGCCTCTCATTATTTTTCTGTATCGTAATCAGGTCTTCCAGTAGCCTCTTTTGCCCCAGAGAAAACCAACCACTCTCAGCTCCAGACAACATCCTAGCGAGTGTCCTCGGTGCCCTCTCTAGAACAACTGCACCCATCCTGTTTTGTTGTGACCAGACTGAGTGCAGTACTCCAGCTGTAATCTAACTAATATTTAATATAATTGTACTGTAACTTCACTGGTCTTGTGTTCTGTCCCATGCCAATTGAAACAAGTACCCTAAGCTCAAGAGATCTAATTCTTTCACTTTTTTCACAGGTACTGTTTGAACTGATGAATATTTCCAGCACTTTCTGTTTCCATTTCCGGCTGCGGAAGTTTCATTTTTTTGATGTCCGTTTACCGCGTGCCTTTTTAACTACCAGTGCTTCTGCCTTCAGAGGCCCTTGGATAAGTGTACCAAATTCCTCTGTTGCTGATTATTTTCCTCTTCGTCAGTAACTCTACTTGTTTTTGTCACTTGGGAAGTTACAAATCTTGTCTTCTACATTCACGTCCAAATTGTTAATGTGTATAACAAATAGCTAGGGTCCCGCCCGGCATTGGCTGTTGAGATAAACCACTGGTCACAGGCTTCCAATTGCAAAAAGTCATTCCTGACCGTCATTCCAAACAATGAGTCCTGCCGAAGGGTCTTTGCCCAAAACATCAACTGTACTTTTTTCTCCCCCATAGACGCTGCCTGGTCTGCTGAGTCCCTCTAGCATTTTGTGTGTGTGTGTTGCTTGGATTTCCAGCATCTGCAGATTCTCTCTTGTTCCTGACCATCACCCTCTGTCTTCTATCACTAAACCAGCTTTGAGTATATTTGGGCAACTTGCCCCTGGATTTCATGGGCTCTGACGTTTTCAACCAGTCTCCTATGTGAAGGCCTTTATTGAACTCCACATAGATTACCTCAACTGCATTGCCCTCAACAACACCCTTAGTCATCTCTTTGTAATTCAGTTAAATTTGTTAAACTGGTTGTTTTTGATTAATGCGTGCCTTTCCAAGTGCAGATTAATTCTGTCTCTGAGAATTTTTCCCCCCACTATGACTACCCTAGCTGGCTTGCCTCGCTGTTTGTTGGTATTGAGTTGTTGGAGGCAGAAGTGCTTGATCAGATTGTTGCCCAGAAACTTACCCTCTGTGACCTTAATGGAAATGGTTATGATCAGTTATGCAGTTTGATGGAATCAATTGTAATGCTATGGTTAAGGGGACAACCTAGGGGCTGAAAATGGGAGTGGGGGACATTCTCCTGCAGAAACAGAGCATCCTGAGGGTGCTGAGAATGTGGACCTCTCACCGACAGGGAGCGGTGGAGATTAATTGAGAGGAAGTTGGCCGAGTATCCAAGAGAAGGAAGGAAGAGAAGGCTACATGTGAGATGCAGAAAAATGAAAAGAGGCAGAGGAAGGAAGGGCAGGAAGGTTTGTTGGGAAGGAAGGGTCAGATCAATCTTAAGAGTAGGTGGAAGGGTTAGCACAATATTGTGGGCTGAAGGGCCTGTACTTTACTGTTCTATATTCTATAGACAGCAGTAGGGATCAAAGATGAAATATGTCCTATTTGTGAATCCTAAATAATGTAAGAGCTTTGTAAGTCAATGATTCAAACTATTCTTTACAGACATAGACTTTTTCTTTGCCTATGGATCATACTGTCTGCGAAAACTGCAGAATCAACGCAGGAGGAAGGTGTGATTTTATGGTGTGAAATCCTACAAGAGCAAAGTAGGATTTCAGGTTGAAATTAGGGTTTCACTCCAAAAGTTGATTATTTCTTTCACTCCACAAATGCTGTTCCCAGTGGGTTGTAGTTGCTGCAGATTTCAGTATCAGCTTGTGTCTCCTTGTCAGGGCAAACTTGGTGTTTGTAACTAGAAGTGAAAAGTTGCAAAGTTAATTCAGTCCTTCGATCTAAAACTTGACAGATAGTAATTCACTTTCTAGTGAAGTCTTTCTTGATAAAGCAAGTTTTAAAAAAAACAATATCACCTCCAAAGACAGATGAATTTGATGGCATGTGAGGCAGAATCAAAGTAAACATTTTTTCCCCTCAAAATGCAGGGTTACTCGGTTCCCTCATCCTACCTCCTTACATGGACAGTCGTAGCATTTATTCCAAGATGACAAGAGAACGAATGACATGCCAGTCAGTAGTGGACATTGTGTCTACGGTCCGATTGCTCTTCCAAGCACGTGGTCTTGGTATGAGCTGCCTCGCATTTGCCCTGGGCTTTGACTCTCTTGTTTCCCCACCCACCACCCTAGGCTGAAGCCGATGTCGCCTCTCTGAACAGACGCATCCAGCTGGTTGAGGAGGAGCTGGACAGGGCCCAGGAACGTTTGGCTACGGCTTTGCAGAAACTGGAGGAAGCTGAGAAGGCTGCAGATGAGAGTGAAAGGTGAGGAGTTTTATTACTGAATCAGAGCATGTAGCTGCTTCACCAGCAATTGCCAAGCTCATAACCATGTAAATATTAAATTGCTATAATGCCAGGTTCTAATTCTTGTTTTGTTTCTAGTTACCCATGTTTTTTAATAGTTATCTAGACGCGACAAAAAAGATAGGTTTTATTGGCCTATTTGTGTAAATGGCTGAAGTTTGAGTCCTTGTAAGTTCATGGTTTATGACTAAGTTCTGCTTTTTACCTGGTAATCAGGATTTTGGGTCTGTTTGTCCAGGTTGGCCTGTAGTGGGGACGGGATTTCCATCCTGAGCATTCTGTCTGCCTGGGATTTGATGTGGGGGATGGGGGAGCTCTGGCTGGAGAGTGCTTTCAATGCAAATGGCCATTGTGCAAAGCTTTTCCTCTCCATTTGCATTATCCAAATTAAACATGCGTGGTGTTGTGTTACATTGTGGGGCTTGTGCTGCAGTGTTACCTGACAGCTCCCAAAACCCATTCTCCACCCACCGGCGAGGTGGGCCAGGTCAAGACACGAGGATGGCTCTGTCGTGGGAGATGCAGAGGGAGGCCTTTTGGCTCCTCATTCCTTCATCAGTCAGGAAGGAGCGTGGGTCCGCATTGTTGCAGGTCGTGGCTTCTGCCAGCACACAACTTCATTGTTTCTCTGTAGCCCTGGCCCATTTAAAACTGGGAGTCATAGTGCTTTTGAGGCGGGGGGCATCGTTCCTCCTCTCCCCTTGAATGCTTATACCAGTCACTTCAAATCTGCTCCCCAGGCTCTGATCCCACTGCTCAGGAGAGAACTTTCCTTCCTGTTCCCTCCATTGAAATCAGGCCATTAGCCCCATCATGTTTATGTTGAGTAGCGAGTATACGTCCAAATTAACTCCTCCTTCCAGCGCTTAGCCCATTGCCACTTACACCTCGGCTCCAAGTGTTCATCCAGACACTTAAACGTTGTTCGTGTCTCTGCTCCACCACAGGGCAGTGCAGGTACTCGCCACTCTCTGGGTGAAGAAGGGCACCCTCAGATTCCAGCTTAAACTTCTTTCTCCTGACCCTACAAATCCTTTAGGTTTGATCCTCTCTAAGATGAAAGACTCCTGCAGCCTCCCCTGTCTATGCCACTCTAAATTTTACATGCCTCCATTAGCCTCCCACCCCAGGGAAGATCTGCCTCTCCTGCATAGCTGAAATGCTCCATCCCAAGCAACATCCTTGGGAATCTCTTTGGCACGCTCCCCATTGCGGTGGATGTTCTGGACTTGGATTTTTAGAAGGTCTTTGACATGGTGCACACAAGAAACTGCTTAAAAAGCTATGAGCCCATGGCATTACAAGAAAGACACACTCCCCTTCCTGTAGATTCGTGTATGTAATTATTGTCCGTTTGTGAATAACTGGGCTTAATGACTTTCATATTCTAAAGGCAGGATGACACAACCATGGTTGACAAAGGAAGTCAAAGCCAACAAAAAAGCAAAAAAGGGGGCATATTACAGAATTAGTGGGAAGTTAGAGGATTGGGGAGCCAACAGAAGGCAACTAAAAAAGCCGGAATGAGGGAAAAGATGAAATATGAAGGTAAGCTAGCCAATCATATCAAAGAGGGTGCCAAAAGTTTTTTTTCAGGTATATAAAGAGTAAAAGAGAGGCAAGAGTAGAATACAGACCGCTGGAAATAATGCTGGAGGGGTAGTAATAGGAGACAAGGAAATGGCAAACGAACTTAAAAAGTATTTTGCATCAGTGTTCACTGTGGAAAACACTAGCAGTCTGCCAGAAATTTGAGAGTGGGTGCAGTTTGCTATTACTAGGGAGAAGGTATTTTGGAAGCTGTAAGATCTCAAGGTAGATAAGTCACCTGGACTAGATGGTCAACACCCCTTGGTTCCGAAAGAGGTGGTTGAAGAGATTGTGAAGACACTAGTAATGATCCTTCAAGAATCACTATATTTTGGCATGGTTTCAGAAGACTGGAAATTTGCAAATGCCACTCCACTCTTCAAGTAGGGAGAGAGGCAGAAGAAATGAAATTGTAGCCCAGTTAGCCTGACCCCAGTAGTTGGGAAGGTGTTGGAGTTAATTGTTAAGGTTTTGGTGTACTTGGAGGCACATGGTAAACGGGCCAAAGTCAAAATCTTGCCTGACAGATCTGTCAGAATTATTTGAGGAAATAACGAGCAGGACAGACAAAGGAGAATCGGTGGATGTTGTGTTCTTGGATTTTTAGAAGGTCTTTGACAAGGTGCACATAAGAAACTGCTTAAAAAACTATGAGCCCATGGCATTACAGGAAAGATACTAGCATGGTAGAGCATTGGCTGATTGGCAGGAGGCAAACAGTCAGAATAAAGGGAACCTTTTCTGATTAGTTTCTGGTAGCCAGTGGTGTTCTGCAGGGATTGGTGGTGGGACCAATGTTTTATGTTATATGTTTTTTTATGTTATATTTTATATTTTTATGTTATATGTCAGTGATTTAGATGATGGAATTGATGGCTTTGTGGCCAAGCTTGAAGATAGATGGAGGGGCTGGTAGTGTTGAAAAAGTCGGGAGGCTGCAGAAGGACTTAGACAGATTGGAAGAATGGGCATAGAAGTGGCGATGGAATACAGTGTTGGAATGTGTTTGGTCATGCACTTTGGTAGAAGAAATGAAAGTGTAGATGGGGAGAAATTTCAAAAATCTGAAATGTACAGAGACTTTGAAGTCCCTAAAGTTTAACTTATAGGTTGCGTTGGTGGTGAGGAAAGCAAATGTAATGTTAGTATTCATTTTGGGAGGACTAGAACATATTAAAAAAACAAGGATGTAATGGTTAGGCCTTGTAAGGCACTGGTGAGGCATCACTTGGAATAATGTGAGCAGTTTTGGCCCCCTTACCTAAAAAAGTTTGTGCTGACCTTGGAGGGGGTTCAAAAAAGATTCACAAAAATGATTCTGTGAGTGAAAGGCTAATCGTATGAGAAGTGTTTGATGGCTCTGATGAATGTTGGAATATCGAAGAATCAGGAAGGAACTCATTGAAATCTATTGAATGTTGAAAGGCCTAGATAGAGTGGATGTGGAGAGGATGTTTCCTATAGTGGGGGAGTCTTATTTCAGCTATTCTTAAGTACATACATTTATGGCAGGGAGTACTTGTTTAACAAAATCAAAAGGATCATTGACGTACAGAGTTTTTTTGGGGCTGATGGTTTTCCAGTAACAAAATCATCTTCAACCCTTCTCATTTTTCTGCACCTTCATGGATTCCATGAGCTCTTGCTGATTAACGATATCCCATTTAGAGGGTGGATCAGACACCCTGATGAAATCCGTGTAGACCACATCAGACACACTGTCCTCGACAACCTCTATTTTTATCCACTCAGTTCCAGTTGTTGAGAAAATAACAAATTCAGACTGACTCTTCTGGATCAGTATCTTTTTAAATGGCAGATTATACCATCTCTTAGGATCAATTGAAACAATTTCCCTGCTGTCAGGAGTTAAACTAACTGGCCTGTGATTAATCATTCCCACCTACCTTTGTAAACGGTGGTACCACATTATAAAGCTGAGGCTTTATACGGCATGGGTCAGACCGCACCTGGAGTACCACGAACAGTTTTGGGTTCCTTATCTGATAAAGGATATGCTGGCATTGGAGTGAGTCTTGGAATAAAAGGGTTAATGTATGAGGAACGTTTGATGGCTCTGGGCCTGTACTTGCTGGTGTTTAGTAGAATGAGGGGAGATCCCACTGTAACCTATTAAATATTGAAAGGCCCGGATAGAGTGGATGAGTCTATACAGGTGTTCCCACCCCCCCCCCCCCCCCCCGCTTTTACAAAGGTAAAAGCCTTTTTTAAGCCAAAATGGCGTAAAGCGAAGTACCATTAATTTATACGGGAAAAATTTTCGTAAAAGCAAAAAACTTGCAATCCTCCTTGTAATGCGAAAACAGGTTACTAATGAAGGTCGTTTGTAAAAGCGAAGCAGCGTAAAGTGAACATTCGTAAAGCTGGGGATGCCTGTATTAAAAGTGGAAGTTGATAGGCTATTGATTAGTCAGAGTGTCAAAGGTTAGGGAGGGGAAAGCAGGAGAACGGGGATTGAGAGGGATAATAAAACAGCCATGATGGAATGGCGGAGCAGATTCAATGGACCAAGTTCCCTAATTCTGCTCCTGTGTCTTAGTCTTATGAGCAGTGATCTGACACTACATTTGTAGCCAGGGAGTGAGAGCTTCTGTTGTTTCCCCCATTGCTGTAGGACAGATTACATCTTGCAGTGGAGATTTATCTGTTTTCAAAAGTGCCAAAAGGTGAAGTTTTGCTTTTACTATATTGACTTTATTGAGTATTCACCTGAAGTACAACTGGTACCAAAAATTTATTGTGGATCTTGCCCATGTTCTTCAGCAGATATATGGCTCACCTTTTTAGTCCTCAATATCCACTACTCTTTTCACCATTGTTCTCTTGTGCTCCTGCCCTTTATCTGCATCAAAAGGATTTTTTAGATTTTCTCAGGTCTTTCTTGCCCATTGGATTAATGTTCTCTCTGTTTTTCTAATTTTCCTTTTTAATTTCACTGCTGTGCTTTCGCACAAGCTGGAAGAATACAGCACATGAAGTTCTTGCCCTCATCGAGGAGTCTCCATACATGGCAGAACTTGTTTGTAACACGGACAGTTCACAAGTTGTAAATGCAGCCATGAACAGAGAACCCATCTGGCAGATGCCTGCATCTTGCAACCACCAGTAAATACAGCCTGCTGGTCTGTCAAGCGGCCAGTAAATACAGCCTGCTGGTCTCTCAAGTGACCAGTAAATACAGCCTGCTGGTCTCTCAAGCGGCCAGTAAATACAGCCTGCTGGTCTCTCAAGCGGCCAGTAAATACAGCCTGCTGGTCTCTCAAGTGACCAGTAAATACAGCCTGCTGGTCTGTCAAGCAGCCAGTAAATACAGCCTGCTGGTCTGTCAAGCGGCCAGTAAATACAGCATGCTGGTCTGTCAAGCGGCCAGTAAATACAGCCTGCTGGTCTGTCAAGCGGCCAGTAAATACAGCCTGCTGGTCTGTCAAGCGGCCAGTAAATACAGCCTGCTGGTCTGTCAAGCGGCCAGTAAATACAGCCTGCTGGTCTCTCAAGTGACCAGTAAATACAGCCTGCTGGTCTGTCAAGCGGCCAGTAAATACAGCCTGCTGGTCTCTCAAACATTCATTCATCTTTTCAGACTGTACACAAATTGGCTGTTCAGCAGCTAGAGAGCACCAGTATAAATATACTTCTGTATTTACCTTCTGTATAAATATACTGAATGTAACTGAATTTTGGATTGCAAGAATATCTTCCATTGATGGGGAATGAGCATTTGGGTTTCCACCCTCTTGAGTTCTGTTGGACTAAAGATGTGTAACAAAGTTTGACCCTGCTTGACTGCCTCTCCTGTCTCGCACCTTCTACGTTAATTAATAAGGAACACTTCCAGATAGCAACATTTGAGCTGTTTGATTTCAACATGAGAAAGTCCATAAAAACGAGGAGGAAGTAGATTAGCTAATAATCAGTTAGTATTTCTGCGGATTTGGCTGAGGGAAGTCAGTATGAAGCTGGGTTTAATCGATATTGGTGCTGGGAAAGCCTGGTTGACTGACTAGGGGCCTATGTGACATACCAGATTCATGCCTGAAGCTGTTTGGAAGGTGTGGCTCAGACCCAGCATGTGATGCGGGCTGAGGTTTGCGAGCTTCCGGAGAGCAAAGTGAAAACTCTGCTAGCTACTACCGAAGAAAGTTTGTGATCTTCATTCTCTTTCCCACTCTCACTGCAGTTTCCATAACAGGCACGGGCAAACTACGGCCCGGGGGCCATATGCGGCCCGTTAAGCTTTTTAATCCGGCCCGCAGAACTTGATGAAATTATATTAATAAACCTTGTTAACGTTTTTCCCCAATAGATGACGCACTCTATATACATTTGTGGCGACCCATTTCCTGGCACATCCGAACCGGCTCACAATTAGCCAGCGTTCTGGCTAAGGGAGATAGCCTGCGGGGATTTGCGAGCACAGAGCTTTGGAGCCTCTGCGCCACGGGGGGCAGGTTGAGGGAGGCTTAAAAGTGAGGCTGAGGATTTCGAATAAAGTTTTTTTCTTCGACTGCAGTTACCGACTCTGTGTCGTAATTTTAGCGCTGCATGTAGCACACCACTACACATTGACCTTTGTTGAGGTGCAGCGTATTACTCCACATTTGCACTTTACTCTTTATTCAGCTCTACCTATTTGTGTGAACAGGCATTTAGCGTCATGAACATCAACAAAGCCAGCCACAGATCCAAGTTAACTGACCAACACCTCAGATCCATCCTGAGAATCGCCACAACGAAACTAAATCCAGACTTTGATGCGCTGGCTAAAAAGGGAGACCAACAACACTGTTCCCACTGAAATTAAAAATAAGTTTCTTCGTTGTGTTATGTAAAAAATGCATTTGAAAATATTTTTTTCAATAAGCCTTTCATGTTACATGTCATTTCTGTTAAGTGATGGACATGAGTAGTGCGCAGGTGCACGTACGTTCTCAAAATAAAAAATGCGCTCCAGATCAAATAACGCGGTCCGCATACTGGCACTCTGTCACTGTTCTGTCCTTGTGCTGGTCGTTGTTGAGTTTTGGCACAGGGGACAATTGAATAAGAAGGAGCAGGACAAGTAGACCTGCATCTCCTACCGTTTTTGAAATAAAGACAGTCAGGAGGAGAGTGATGATGATAATACCTTGAAGGATAACAGAATTTTCAATGCTTTAAAATAATAACTGTTACTATTAAAAAAGCTGTATTTTATTCATTTAATTTTCAGTGTTTTAAAAGTCATTTCAATAAATAGCTAAATACCATGGGACTTCAAAGACAGATATTTTGTTGTAATGCATTTGTTCATTTTCAATTGAAATTAAAGCACATGTTTTCTACATATCCCATGATATTTTATTTTCTCTTATGAGGTGTATTACCAAAACACTCCATCCATCTGCTCCTGGTCCGGCCCCCCTGTCAAATCTTAGAATCCTTTGTGGCCCACAAGTCAAAAAGTTTGCCCACCCCTGTTCCATACCAACAGAAGTGATTACTTTCAGTATCGTAATGTTTGTTTGCATGTTTTTCTCCGCAGAGGGATGAAGGTTATTGAGAACAGAGCCCTGAAAGATGAGGAAAAGATGGAACTGCAGGAGATCCAGCTTAAGGAGGCTAAACATATTGCAGAGGAGGCTGACCGCAAATATGAAGAGGTTAGTTGCCCGCGAGACCTGATCGTTGTGTAGAAGAAGCCTAGGCAAACGTCGGCAAAGGGAGCTGGGGGTATGGCCAGTTCTAAAGGTAACTATCTAAAAATTGTAACACAATTGGCAGTAGAAGAAGCTCCACCCTTATTCATTTGGACTTTTGCCCCAAGAGCTACATTTTACCCAATAAAGACTAGGTAAATCCAGTCTGTTTCCAGGCGTGTCTCAGTCAACAGATGACTCCTGCGTTTTCTCTTTTAGGTTGCCCGTAAACTGGTCATTATTGAGAGTGACTTGGAGCGGACTGAGGAGCGAGCTGAGCTCTCTGAATCGTACGTACACCTTCACCATGCCGGCGACACTGACTAGCAAACATTAAAACCTGCTTGCAAACACAATGCTGAAAGATCTTGAAAAATTAAGTCTTTGAGTACAATAAATGCAAATACCAGCTCCCCTCTTTTAAAGATAATAGGCCGTGTCTCTCCTGAAATCATTGAGCTCACGACAAATCCGCAAGTAGAAAATATCACCCCACCCAGCCATATGACCCAAGCCCTGTACTCAAAGATTTAAAGGACTGACGAAGCTATTCCAGATGTTAAATGTCTTGGCTGTTTTCCATATGGGGTTTTAACGTGTTATCTCTTCTTCACTGCATGCTTTCATTGCACACTATTTTGTGGCCACGTGCATTTCTCGTGATCTCTCTTAGTCGTGCTCGCCGAGTGGAAGAGGAGGTTAGAGTAATGGACCAAACCTTGAGATCTTTAGTGGCAGCAGAAGGCAAGGTACTGGAACTAATACCGTCTGCACGGACTCACATCACAATGTGCTGTAGTGCGCTGTTGAAACACTGGGGGATTTGCTTTGTGCTGCCTTGGTGTTTAGGAAGGATTAGTCAACTCGCTCTTCCCTGTTGCCTCTTCTGCACTCTGCAATCTGTTGGTGTCGGGATTTCAATCTTAATGTATTATTTCTTCCAGGGTCCTTAAAGCAACTGGTTGTCACTTTTTTAAAAAAATTACAAGCCTGCTTTTCCAAAAGCATAGTAAATTATTCACTATTTTTCTTGGTACAAAATAGGGATATGAAACAGGAGCAGGAGTATACCAATTGGTCCCCTGTGCCTGCTCTATCGTGAACAGATGATCTTGTCTTGGTCTCAACGCTACTTTCCTGCTCTCTCCTTGAACCCCACCCCTCCCTTGTAGTTTAGTTATCTGCCAGTCTTGACCTGGAGTATACAGTGCATTCTGGGGCAGAGAACGCCAGATCTGCAACTCTGAGAAAAGAAATTCCATGTCAATGGGCAGCAAGTTCTGCTGAAATGACCCTCCTGTATCCACCCTTACAATCCCTTGCAGAAGCTTGTTTCAGTAAGGCCACCTCTCAGTTTTGTGAACTGCCTGTTCTACTTCTCTTCACATGTCAACTCCCTCATCCTAGGAAATAACTGTCTGCAGTGGGTCTGGTCATTCCTTGGACTATGGAGACCAAGAATGTTTGCAGTTCTCCTGGTGTCATCTCACCAGCACCCTGTAAAGCGACATCAAATCCTGCCTGCTCTACGACTCTTAAGAACAAAAGCCAATGTCCTACTTACCTTCCTCATTCCTTGAAAGTAGTACTTGAGCCAAGTTTCACATTGGATAAGTTCTGGATGACTCTGATGCTTTAAGGTCACCTCTAGTGCTCCAGCAAAGCCTTTTCAATAAATCGTTTTTCTTTCTCTTTCACTTGCTCTCTTGAACTCTCCTTTCTCCCCCTGCTGGCAATTTCCCCACCTTTGCCCATTTCCCGATTTCCCTTCTTCCCCCTGCTGTTTTTATTTTTGCTTTTCTTTCCCCTTTTCTGCTCTGATGTGAAACAGTAAATCTGCTGAGCTTGAAGAAGAGTTGAAAACTGTGACCAACAACCTTAAGTCACTGGAGGCTCAGGCTGAGAAGGTAGGCCATGGAATCATCTCTGCTTTATCAACTGTGTACAGCATTATAAGTTAATCATTGGCTCTGTATGTGCACAGCGTCTTGCTTAGTAAAGCTGCTTCTTCATGGCTCCAGTGACCTAGGTTCAGTCCTGGTACAGTTTGAGAGGAGTTTGCACATTCTGCCTATGACCACGCGGGTTTCCTCAGGGTGCTCCTATTTCTTCCCACACCCCAGAGTTGTCTCGTGCTGTAAACTGTGTAGGTAAGTGGGCGAATGTAGGGTAGAGGCTAATTGGAATGTGATAGAAAATTAGGACCAATTGGAATGTGATGGAGAATAAAATTGGGTGATCAAGTGGTGTAGCAGTAGCATAATGCCATTACAGTCTCAGCAACCTGGGACTAATTCCGCCACGGTCTCTAAGGAGTTTTTATATTGCCTCATTAAAAGCAGGGGTTTCCTCCGAGTGCTCTGGTTTCTTCCCACATTCCAAACATGTATGGGTTAATAGGTCATTCTTCATATGGGTGTAATTGGGTGGGTGGGCTTGGTACTGTGCTGTATCTCTAAATAAAGCAAAATAAAAGTAGGGTTGGTATTAATGAGTATTTAATGGTTGCAAGGAGATTGCCCATTTCCTTGAACTACAATTCTAATCTCTGCTACATCAACTTGGCTAACTTTGCCACAGTATTATATACACCTTCAAATAATTCAGTTACTTGTTGCAGGAACATCAGTTCTTTACTCCTTGGAGAAAGGAAAGTGCAAGGGGCATTGCTGAATGTGAATGGGGTGTTGTCACGATTAAGAGGAATATTGAACGGCAGGATTTTAATATGGAATATCTTTACGAGATTGTTTTAGAGAATGCCTTTTCAAATACAGATTCCCTCACTTCTTGCAGTGAATGCTTTGCTCTGGGATTGTCTTTGGGCCAGGAAGCTTGGTGAGGCAGATACTCCAGATGGGTCAGAATGTTTGTTGATGGAGCATTTCCCTGCTTGTTCTTTCTGTACAGTACTCACAAAAGGAAGACAAGTATGAGGAGGAAATAAAGGTCCTAAGTGACAAACTGAAAGAGGTAAGTGGAGCTTCCTGTTGGAATTTGGATCCCAATCTGGCTGCAGCATCCTAAACATGTGGAATCTCCTTGGTGATTTCAGGCTGAAACCCGTGCTGAATTTGCAGAGAGGACTGTTGCCAAGTTGGAAAAATCCATCGATGACTTGGAAGGTATGATTGTAAATTGCTGAAGTGGCCTCAGCCTAGTGAGCAGAGCCTCTACTGTTAGTTTGTGATTAGAGACATTGTTACTGGTCTGTCTGATCCTTCTGCTGCCTCAGGGGTCTGGAATACAATGGCATATGTAAGAGCTTGATGACCTGGGTGGAAGTAGGCTACTATCTGCTCTCCTTTGGATTTCCTGTAGGCTTGTCTGGCAGGTGATTGACCCATCCCCAGCACCACCTCTTGCTGATTCCCAGAGTGCTGGGGTGACACCCTGTCTGCTGCAGCTTTTGGCAAGGGGGGAAGTTTTCTGGGGGCTTTTAGAGTTGGGGGATGGTTCATTGGAGTGGAAGATTTTCTGGGAGATGTTTTGAGCTTGGATGCCCCCCCCCCCCCCCATGTTTTGCGCCAGGTCCATCCATCCATCCATGTTTGCTATGTATAATGGTAGCCTGGGGCAGTTTGGGCCCAATTCCACCCCCCCTTCTGATTTGGGCTAGTTTTGTCCCATGTTTGCTATGTATAATGGTAGCCTGGGGCAGTTTGGGCCCAATTCCACCCCCCCCTTCTGATTTGGGCTAGTTTTGTCCCATGTTTGCTATGTATAATGGCAGCCTGGGGCAGTTTGGGCCCAATTCCACCCCCCCCCTTCTGATTTGGGCTAGTTTTGTCCCATGTTTGCTATGTATAATGGCAGCCTGGAGCAGTTTGGGCCCAATTCCACCCCCCCTTCTGATTTGGGCTAATTTTGTCCCATGTTTGCTATGTATAATGGCAGCCTGGGGCTGTTTGGGCCCAGTTTTCCCCCCCCCCCTTCTGATTTGGGCTAGTGTTGTCCCATGTTTGGTGTATACCAGGGGCAGGCTGGGGTGATTCTTTGTCTCAGCATGGATTCGATCTGCTCACAATTGAGGTGCTGCCATTCTCTTTCCAATGGAGTATGGGGAGATTATTTTTCATTCTTGGCTGCCAGAATATTAGCCTGTTTAGAAGAGTCTTATGGACAAAATCTAGAAGTCATCAATTCTGTAAGGAGACTGATCAGTTTTCTTTCTCAGGGGAAGTAAGTTGCACTATTTTTTTTCCATTCCTGGGTTAATTTTTCTCTATTTTTGTTCTTCCTTTGCATCTGACTCTTCCACTCTTTCCTGCTCTCCTCTCTGCACTGGATGCTGTGACCTTTCATCACCCCCTCTCCTTTCATCACATCGCATTCTGTTCTGCTCCGCTGCTTCCGGTCCTCCAGATGAGTTGTATGCCCAGAAGCTGAAGTACAAGGCCATCAGTGAGGAATTGGACCATGCTCTCAACGATATGACATCAATGTAAATCTTTTCCTATGCTTGTTTCATTCGTTGTCCACCTTACCATAGTCCTCTGACATTGTACCTAATAAGCTCCCCTCCAACTCCTTTTCTATACCCAAAACTGACTCATAACCTCTTCACTCTGTTCATTTGCAGTCCACTAATCATTACATGTCTAATGAACTGATTTAACTTGACATTATCTTTAAAAGTCTCTCCTGCATAATGGAACCTGTTTGATTCTGGATAACAGTGTATTAATCATTGGTATGCTGTATTTAAATCTTTGGTTTAATTTTTTTAACCCTATTTAATCCTGAAGTTCGTTTGCTTTCTCTAAGATTGCAGAATTTCCCAGACAAATGTTTAGAACTTAATAAAACAGGAATGCAAACTGCAATCCTAAACCTTTGGTCAGTTCTATAATATTGTGTGTGTACATTGCTGGATTAACTCTTCAGTTTTAATACCTAAGGCAACAGCTGCGCGGTCCCTCCCAAAACAAATGTATCCATACAAAATTAACCAAGTGGTTGCAGACATCTTGTGTAGTTCCAAAAGTTTGGTCACATTCACTCGTGCACGGTTGTGTGTGTGTGTGTGTGTGTGTGCCCGTGTTTGTGTGTGTGTGTGTGTATGTGTGTCTGTTATTCGCGTGCATTAGTGCAACTCATAACTTCCACTGAGTTTCATCATGTTGTACTAATCAGTAAATTTTTAGGAAACTCATACTTTTTTCCCTATCTTCTTACATTCACCATCTTCTGTTTGTCTCTAACTTCCCTTTTATTTAGGTAATAAATGCACCTACTCGCACTAACACAAAATAGGAGTTCAACCCTACTTGGCACTTTTGCTGGATTTGGATACCGGCCTGGTATTTGGGGCAGGAATTGTGTTTGGTTTGGTTCCTGCGGTCTGAAAGCATCTGGCCACTCGTGCAGTGTCGACAGCGGTCATGTGGTTAATACCAAAGGAAGTGGGTGTCTTGTGTGGTTCAGTTTCAGCTAGAAATCAGAAGTGAAATTGCAGGTGCTTGAAGTCTGAAATAAAAACAGAAAAGCTCCGAAAGTTGTGCAACATCTATGGAAAGAAAATTGTGATAGCATTTGGTGAGCCTGTCGGAATCGTATCAATTCTGATACAGGGTTCTAAGGCTGAAAACACTACTTCAGTTTCTCTTCACAGATAATGCCTGAATAATTGAGTGTTTCCAGTATTGTCTGTTTTTAGCTTTATTTGGGAGAGGCAGTGATGAGAGTATTTTATTGTAGCACAAGATTCCAGCCCTAAGATCCTGGGACCTGTTCCTAGGACACTAAGTTATGGCACTGAACCAAGCAAAATTTGTTATTTTGATTGAAGTATAATAGACCATTATAAATGCTCAATTAGCCCATTTCTCCTCCTGGGCTTAAGCAAACACTCTTCAACACTGGATAGCTCATCATTTGTTACATCTTTGGAATCTCCGTGGATGACCCTTCCTTCACTCCTTGCACTCTCCACATCTCAAACAACTTAATCAACTATGGAGAGCCAAAAATAGTCCAGCGTGGGGGGGAGAAAACCATTTTGAAATTATCTGAAATCATTGTTGGTAGATCCCCTTGCCAGTGGGAATCATCTCCCTACTCAGTAAGTAAAAAGTTTTGATCAATACCCATGAAAGATTATAGGTACAAAGCTACCACTTTCAGCCTAGCAGTTGATAACTAGGTTCATGGTGAACTGCAAATCTCTTCCAAATCAGTGCTATAGTTTATGTGGTACCATTGGTCATTGGTTTAGCTTGTGTGTCAAATGTCATTTGCTTATTCAATTAACTAGTAGATAGGGCACTGTCCAGTGGCTGGACTTTGGAAATCTTTCACTTCAAAAGGAAGGACTAGAATATAGGAAGAGGATTTTTGGAATGGATATCTCCACCCTACAGTTTAATTTTGGAATGATGCATTTTAATCTTGAGTTTGATTTAGCATTTTCTAATGGATCGTATTGCTTTTGGAAATGCCCCAAATAACTGGATAATGCGTATGCATTACTCTCTCCTCTGAACATGGCATTCAACTAATCTGCTTTTAACCTGTTGCTCCCTTATTGCCTCATAACCATGAAAGCTTGCATATCTTTGCACTGGAACTAAAATTTAAGTTTTGAATTTTTGGTTTTGCTTTTTGCACTGTCATTCATTTTTGTTCTATACCTTTTCTTGCGCAGATAAACTGCTTCACTGCAATGCCAAAGATTTCTTCAACCAGCTGGCTTTAGTTGTTTCTGAATCCTCCATTCGGGTTTTTAAATAGGCAGAACCTATTGCTCCACCTGCTGTGGCTGTTGTTTCATGCTTTTGGTAACATTAGTCACGCTCGTTGTACAGTCTCTCTTCCTAGCTTAACTGTAAAATAAACACTTTCTAGATGAACTGTATCCTTTTCAATTTATTTAAATCATTTTCAAAGAGCAGTTTTGAAAACTAAAGCTGAGATTGCAATTCACATTAGAAATAAATACCATTCTGGTTTTTGCATCTATTTCTCGTCGTGTACTGTGAGGAGACTTGAAAAGGCCATGTTAACTGGTGTAATGTGGGATTCCATTGGTGATCCTTACAAGTGTTTTGTGTGATTTACTTCAGTTAGAAATTTATCTCTGCGTTTCTATGGAGAATGGTAACTATACTTGTAGGACAATACAAATAATAAACTGAAGAAATTAGTGTAACTATGGCAAATTACTTCAATCAAAACAAAAACCCCAGTCAGTACTTAAAGAAAACTAATAAATATGCCCTAGCATCAATGGAAACTTTGAAGTTCTATGGATTCTTATTGGAAGTAGTGACCGAACTAATATATTTAATTATTTTACTCTGAACACTATCAACTAATCTGTACCCTATGGTTTATAATCTGCAGTAAAAACATTGGACTCATAAATACTATGCCACTATAACGTACAACACAAGAACATTACTGTACATTTGAATTGTAATTTGCCCAGGAATTGAAAGCTCACCAACAAAATTCTTCAGTGAAAACCCTATTCCCTTTATCCTCGTGCTTCCAGGTTTGGAACTGTTAGACTGAATCACAAGGAGAGCTTTGTGGCTAATTGATGTCTGATTAATCTACATGAGGTGTTGGCTATAAAAGGCTGCACTCTTGTGCATCCGATGGCTTTCTTATTTATTGGGAAGGATAAACAAATGTCCACTGATCGCTTAAGAATGTCACCTGAAGGCAGAGTGCTTTCCTCTCAGCTTGTGTTTATTCACCTGGTAAGATGATTATGTTCAACGTCTGTTTTGTAAATACCATGTAATTAATTCTTGGAGCAATTTGTGTTGGTGCCAGTCTCTCCTGCAAGTCTGGCTGTATTTTGTTTTCCTGAGTTAATCTAGACCAGTAAAAATGTCCCCCAATGAAATGGATTTATTTTGGTAATTGGCACAGTGAGCTTGGCAAGTCATTCTCAAGATTGTACAGTTGGCCACACAGGATCCTGGCTTAAACGTCTTTTCTCCATAATGCTTGGCACTGCTATTGAAATCCTATCCCAGGGACTACAGGCAAGCTTACACCCACATCGGAGAGATCTAGCGGTCTTCAGGTTGCCACTGAAGGATGGTGGGAAGGGGGATTTCTCCAGAAGCATGAGTCCTTGTTCTGGATGTGACTTGAAGAAGCTAAAGTCCTGGACAACATTAACAGGAATACTGCAAGCAAATATTTGTTGCTGAATTTCATTGGGGTAAAGGGTTTTAAATGGAGAGGATGCTGCTTTGCATATTGAATCTGGCATGTGGGAAATTTAAATGAAAAGCCAATGTATGGAATTTCCTCTTTACCTCTCATTTAGTTCTCTCCCTCTGACATAAATTTAAAAGATGGCATCTTGGTGTTCAGAACCATTGATCGCAGTCCCACAGTTGGCCACGTTGGATAGAGATACTTAATCACGTGCTTGTGACCCTTTGGATTTTGTTCAGGAGGGCGGTGGGAGTTTGTTTTAAGCAGATTTTTTAAACATTAGAAGATATGGGGTTGGTGTGAATGGCAAGATGGCAGATAGGGTCAGTGTCTGTTCTTGCACCGTATGCCCACAGATCCTCAACAGCAGGCTCAGGGTGACTGGAGTCTGGAACACGCTGCCTGAATGGCGGAGTGCGGTAGATCACTGGGTGTGTACTATCGGAGAAGTGCCGATGCTGAAGGATGGCTGTAATGGCCATGAAAGCGAGGGAATAGTGATGTCTTGAAGTACACCTACACGACAAAAGGGGAGTTGTATATCTGAAAGTGCATAAAGTTAAATAAACCTGCTAGGACTGAGCAAGTGTATCTTTGGGGATTTTGGGAAGCAAGGGAAGAAATTGCTTCTACCCTGGCTGAGATACTTGTATCTTTACTAGCCATGTGTGAAGACTGGAGGGTGCCTAATTTTGTGCCTTCTGCAAAGAACTACAGGCCAATGAACCTAACTTCCTAAGGGGGAAAGTTACTGGAGGAGATTCTGAAAGACTGGGTCTACCTGAATTTGAAAAGACGAGGACTAATTAAGGATAGTTAGCATGGCTTTGTGTGTGGAGAATTGTTTCTCATTAATTTGATTGTATTATTCGAAGAGGTGACCAGTAGGGTCATTGAGAGCAGAGTAGTAGATGTGATGTACGTGACTTCAGCAAGGCATTTGACAAGGTCCTGAATCATAGGCTTGTCCATAAGATTAGATTATGTGAAATGCAGGTTGAGCTAGCCAATTGGATACAAAATTGCCTTGGAGGCTGTGGGGAGGGCTGTTTTTCTGACTGGAGACCTGTGACCACTGCTTTGCCACACCTATCTGTGCTGGGACGTCTGTTGGATGAGGTAGTATGGTTAGTGAGTTTGCAGATGTCACAGTGGCAGTGCAGAGGGTTATAAGTTTATAACAGAACCAACCAGGAACATGAGCCAAGAAACTCTGACAAGTACAAAGTGTTGTGAAGTGTTTGCACAGTAAATGGCAGGGCTTTTGAGGGCTGGGAAAGAGAAACCCGAGGTACAAGTTGTCCAAAAGTGGTGATGAGAGTAGACAAAGTGATAAAGACACCATTTTACCCATTGACTGCATTGGTTGGCCATTGAGTATGGGAGCTGGGGCATCATATCACAGCTGTATGAGATGTTGGTGAGATTGCCCTTGGAGTTTTTTGTGTAGTTCTAGCTGCTTAGTGCTAGGAAGGTTGCAGAAAAGGTTCACAAGAATGTTGCTGAGACTGAAGGGCCTGAATTACAGGAACAGACTAGATAGGCTGGCAGTATTATCTTTTCCTGGAGCAAAGGAGGCTCAGGGCTAACATGACACATAAAACTCTAAGCAGCATAATCAAGTTGGAAAGTCTGTCTTTTTCCCAGGGCAAGGGTGTGAGGGGTAAAATGTAAAAGGGACCTGAGGGCCAGGTTTCTCACATAGAGGGCTGTGGACTGTCAGAGGAAGTGGTAGAGGCGGGTACTTGGATGGGAAGAGTTTAGAGGAATATGGGACAAACACTGGCAGATGAGATGAGCTCAGGTAAGTACCTTGGTTGGCATCGATAAGTTAGGCCAAAGGGCCTGGTGGTCTTATTCTGTAGAACACTGACCGTAAGCTGAGTGGTTGTGGAGGCGGCTCCTTTTGAACTGTCATTGACACAGTTGTTTCCATGGGTACGCCATTTCTATTTCAGATTAGAATTGGCCGGTGTTTTGAATGTTCCAGCTTCTGCATAAAGAAATATAACCATATAACAATTACAGCACGGAAACAGGCCATCTCGGCCCTTCTAGTCCATGCCGAATGCTTACTCTCACCTAGTCCCACTGACCCACACTCAGCCCATAATCCTCCATTCCTTTCCTGTCCATATACCTATACAATTTTTTTTAAATGACAATATCGAACCTGCCTCTACCACTTCTACTGGAAGCTCTTTCCACACAGCTACCACTCTCTGAGTAAAGAAGTTCCCCCTTGAAATGTTACATTGCTTCAAAAAATTCTTTAAATTGCAGGCTGTACAGCACGTGTTTGTGTCATTACTTTATAATTTAACCCTGCAAGCCCAGTCTAGCCTTATGAAGTTCAAAACAATTCCCCCTGGTCCTGGAGTTGAATAGCTGCAAGTCTCTATTTCAGCTAGACTTGGAGCATTCCGTTAGCTTACTGCTGCATGCTTCTCTCTGCACTGTAAATTCAGCCCTTTGCCTTCTTTAGTTCATCCAGCAGAGCTGATTTGAGTGGTGTGAGGAGGAGGTGCATTTTGTTCAGTGCATAAGGGGGAAATGAACATATTTCCAAATGGAGAATGAAAAAGGGTCTAAATGAAAGGTGATTGAGACTCTCTTGATGCAGACAGAACAGGTAACTATCATATGCATCTATTGATATTTAAAACACACGGTCTGGAGGGAAATGAAGCAGAATCTGTTAGGAATGAGTAGCAGGAAAGTAACATTAACATTAGAGATGTACAGAATGTACACCTTGTACTCCACTTCCAGCTCTGATCACCACAACTATACTCTGTTCTCTTCCCACTGCTGGTTGTTGTCAATTTTTCTTCTATCGATTGGCATCTCCCTAGAGCGAGGGGTTTAGATGGGTGGAGTTTGTTAGGTGTGTTCAGGAAGGTTTCTTGACACAATATGTAGATAAGCCTACAAGAGGAGAGGCTGTACTTGGTCTGGAATTGGGAAATGAACCTGATCAGGTGTCAGATCTCTCAGTGGGAGAGCATTCTGGAGATAGTGATCATAATTCTATCTCCTTTACAACAGCATTGAAGAGAGATAGGAACAGACAAGTTAGAAAAGTGTTTAATTGGAGTAAGGGGAATTATGAGGCTATCAGGCAGGAAATTGGAAGCTTAAATTGGAAACAGATGTTCTCAGGGAAAAGTACGGAAGAAATGTGGCAAATGTTCAGGGGATATTTGCATGGAGTTCTGCATAAGTACGTTCCAATGAGACAGGAAGGCAATGGTAAGGTACAGGAACCGTGGTGTTCAAAGGCTGTAATAAATCTAGTCAAGAAGAAAAGCTCACAAAGGTTCAGAGAGCTAGGTAATGTAAGAGATCTAGAAGATTATAAGGCTAATAGGAAGGAGCTTAGGAAGGAAATTCGGAAAGAGCCAGAAGGGGCCATGAGAAGGCAGGATTAAGGAAAACCCCAAAGCATTCTACAAGTACATGAAGAGCAAGACGATAAGATGTGAAAGAATAGGACTTAACAAGTGTGACAGTGGGAAAGTGTGTATGGAACTGGAGGAAATAGCAGAGGTACTTAATGAATACTTAAATATTCACTACGGAAAAGGATCTTGGTGATTGTAGTGATAACTTGCAGCGGACTGAAAAGCTTGAGCATGTAGATATTAAGAAAGAGGATGGAGCTGGAGCTTTTGGTTGAGATGTATCCCAGGCTACTGTGGGAGGAGAGGGAGGAGATTGCTGAGCCTCTGGCAATGATCTTTGCATCGTCAATGGGGACGGGAGAGGTTCTGGAGGATGGAGGGTTGAGGATGTTGTTCCCTTATTCAAGAAAGGGTGTAGAGATAGCTCAGGAAATTATAGGCCAGTCAGTCTTACTTCAGTGTTTGGTAATTTGATGGAGAAGATCCTGAGAGGCAGGATTTATGAACATTTGGAGAGGTATAATATAATTAGGAATAGTCAGCATGGCTCTGTCAAGGGCAGGTCGTGCCTTATGAGCCTGATTGAATTTTCTGAGGATGTGACTAAACACATTGATGAAGGAAGAGCAGTAGATGTAGTGTCTATGGATTTCAGCAAGGCATTTGATAAGATACCTCATGCAAGGCTTATTCAGAAAGTAAGGAGGCATGGAATCCAAGGGGGTATTGCTTTGTGGATCCAGAACTGTCTTGCCCACAGAAGACAAAGCGTGCTTGTAGACGGGCCATATTCTGCATGGAGGTCAGTCACCACTGGGGTGCCTCAGGGATCTGTTCTGGGACCCTTGCGCTTCATGATTTTTATAAATGACCTGGATGAGGAAGTAGAGGGATGGGTTAGTAACTTTGCTGATGACACAAAGGTCGGAGATGTTGTGGATAGTGTGGAGGGCTGTCAGAGGTTACAGCAGGACATTGATGGGATGCAAGACTGGGCTGAGATGTGGCAGATGTTCAACCCAGATAAGTGTGAGGTGGTTCATTTTGGTAGGTCAAATTTGATGGCAGAATATAGTATTAATGGTAAGACTCTTGGCAGTATGGAGGATCAGAGGGATCTTGGGGTCCAAGTCCGTAGGACACTCAAAGCAGCTGCGCAGGTTGACTCTGTGTTTAAGAAGGTGTACAGTATATTGGCCTTCATCAATCGTGGAATTGAATTTAGGAACTGAGAGGTAATGTTGCAGCTATATAGGACCCTGGTCAGACCCCACTTGGAGTACTGTGCTCAGTTCTAGTCGCCTCACTACAGGAAGGATGTGGAAACCATAGAAAGAGTGCAGAGGAGATTTACAAGGATGTTGCCTGGATTGGGGAGCATGCTTTATGAGAATAGGTTGAATGAACTCGGCCTTTTCTCCTTGGACCTGATAGAGGTGTATAGGATGATGAGAGGCATTGATCGTGTGGATAGTCAGAGGCTTTTTCCCAGGGCTGAAATGGTTGCCACAAGAGGACACAGGTTTAAGTAGGTACAAAGGGAGATGTCAGCAGTAAGTTTTTTTTAACTCAGAGTGGTGAGTGAGTGGAATGGGCTGCCAGCAACGGTGGTGGAGGTGGATACGATAGGGTCTTTTAAGAGACCTTCAGATAGGTACATGGAGCTTTAAAAAAAGAGGGCTATAGGTAAGCCTAGCAATTTCTAAGGTAGGGACATGTTCAGCACAACTTTGTGGGCCGAAGGGCCTGTATTGTGCTCAGGGTTTTCTATGTTTCTATATTTTGGGTAATGTCATTTCTTTATTTTAAGTAGTGTGGATATGTGTTTCGTACAGTACAGACATAGACTTGACTCCTCGTATCTCTGCCCCACCCCACTGCACTACATTTCCCTTTCTTGCCTTTGAATGAGGCTAGACTGTAGATCATTTACTGTTAGATTGTTTGCTGTCATTTCCTGTTCCCTGTTAGGAGTTGCTCCATTCCTAAAATGTAAGGGATCCAAACTTCACAAACCTGCGTTTTTGTTTTCTTGTCTCTGCGGTACCTCTTACCCTCCACCTTTATGCTTATGGTATCTTCGTCTGCCGCAAGGGTTTATCTGCACTTCTCCAGTGCAAAGCAGAAATCTCTCCCCTACCATAATCCGGTAGCCAGCTGCAGTTTTGTTGCTGTTCCTCACAACCACCTACAGGTAAATAGCTTGTTCTGGTCATAATTCATCGTGATTTGATCAGCTGGAGCGCAGTACTTAAATTAGTTCAATGTGGATTTGATGAGCCAGTTGCAACGTGGTGTATGGTGACCTGCATCCAGTCACTAGTCACAAGCGTACCTGTGGAATGGTTGCTGCACTGCTGTCTTCTGTCAGGAGAAGTTGCAGGTGACTCAAGTTCATCTGATTCACTGGGACAAGTTCAGGAATGGGATTGACATTTGACTTCATTCCGGGGTGTGTATGTCTGTGTGTGCACATGCTTAATGGTTCTTCTGCAGTAACCTTCCTCCTTAACACTTTCTTTCATGGTTACTTTGTCCTTTCTTATGATCTGTCACTGAGAAAGATGCAGTGTAGCTTGTTAGTTGCAGAAATGGCTTGTAAGCCAGTTGGCAGTAGTACAGATCCCACTAGGATAAATCAGTGTTGCTGGACTGCATCACAGACTTGCACAGCACAGAAACAGTCCCTTTGGCCCACCATGTTCACAACAGGAAGCCATCCATTCCTACCAGCAACTTGTTCATAGCAGTCCGTGCCTCGCCAGTTCTAATTCCCAACTTGTATGCTTGAGAAGACCTGCCTCCAGCATTCTCTCAGATTCCACATGGTAGTGAAGGGGTACTTCCACATTCCCTTTAAACCTGTCATCCTTGGCGTTAGATCTGTTCCTCTAGCGCTGGGTGTCTCTGTTAAGGGGAAGAATTTCTTACTATCTACCCTATCTGTTGCCTCTCAACCTTTCTATCCCTATGTCAGTTTCCCCTTCAGCCACCCCTACTGCAGACAAAACATATCTGGTCTCTCCTAGTAAGTGAAACCCTCTCATCCTGTGAATCCCTCTGCAGTGACATCCTTCCTATATTGCCGTAATCAATAATCAATTTGGGTGGTACAGTAGTGCAGCGCCAGCGAAACAGGTTCAAATCCCACCTCTGTCTGTCTGTGAGTTCTCCCTGTGACTGTGTGGCTTTCCTCCGGGTGCTCCAGTTTCTCTCCACGTTCCAGTGACTTGCAGGTTAGGTGGCTAATGGGTCACATAGGTCATAGGCTCACTGGGCTGAAAGGGCTTGATACTGTGGGGGAGAAAGTACTCCAGCTGTAACCAAGCCAATGCTTTATAAAGGGTACCATAAACTTATATATTCAGTGTTCTGGCTAACAAAGGAAAGTAACTTATCTCTGCGTACTGTGTTCCTGGACGTGTAATCCAGGGCCGTGGTTCCTCAGTACTCTCTAGGATCTCACTATTCATAACATCCCGCCTCCTAAATCAGTTCTCAGTCCTAAAATGAATCATCTCCATTGCTCTGTCCATCTTAAAAATCAATATCATTCTTCACACAATCAACTGCACTGCAGATTTTTACACTGTCTACAAACTTATTTTACCCTAAAACAAACAGTTAGGGTCCATAAAACCAGTTATAAGCTTCCAATCACAAATAAAAAAAACTACTTTCCATCATCACTCTTTATCTCTTCTTAACCTCTTTGGACTTGTCTCCTATGTGGCCTTGTAAATGCATGTAGTTTACACTAATTATGTTTGCTCTCGTGACTCATCAAAAATTTCAATGAAATTAGTGCAAGATTCAATCCAAGCAACTCCCCATAATGCTATCTTTGATTAAACCTTGTTCTTCCATGGTCTAGATTAACCCTGTCTCTCAAGATTCTTTCCAATCACCTCCCGATTACATGGGATTCACTGGGCTGTGTTGACCTTGTTTATACCTGCTGCCCTCAGTCTCCTGATACCTTGTCAGATTTGTATCAGCAAAGATTTATGATTCAGAAGATTAGAAGATATGGAATCCACATTGGCATGGTCTGGATGAGCAGAAGCGCCAGTTTCTGTCCCTCCTCTTCCCACTGCAGCCTGGAGTATATCACCCCACCAAAAGAATCTAATATTTCCTGTTTAGAACTTAACCCCTTTCCTCCTCAGTGTATATAAAAGAGAAATATTTATTTCTGTACCTATATCTGCTGGCTCTACAAATAGACCACCAGTACAGTCCCCTCTGTGCTCCCTTCCATGAATACCCCCCTTACCCTCATCGTACTAGGAGTTGGAGAGGTGTACAGCACAGAAATAGGCACTTACTCCCAGGGGTCCATGCTGACATTTTGCTAATCAACGCTAATCCCATTTGTCTCCCCTAGGTCATTCTTCTACAGTATGCTGTTCCTATTCAAGTACCTGTGTAAATAATTCTTACGATAGAGATCGTATCACAGACCAGCACCTCCTCTGCACTGCATTCCAGATATCAACCATGATCTGTGTAAAACAAGTTTCCCCATGGCTAAAGGAGTGGTGCAGGGGGCAGGGTTTTAGATTTCTGTGTTACTGGTTTCTCTTCTGGGGAAGATCTGACTGGTATAGAAAAGGATGGGTTACACCTTGAGGGTAGGTTTGCTGGAGCAGTTGGGGAGGGTTTATACTAATTTGGAACTGTAGTGATAGGACTGAGGGTGGGGCAATTAGTATACAAGTTGATGCATTGTGATGTGAGAATGGGGAAGGACAGGCAGATGACTGGGCAAAATTGCAGTCAGATGATTTGAAGTGTAACGTGGGGGCACAATTGAAAAAGCTGAATACGGGACTGAAGGTGTTGTATTTGAATTTACACAGTGTTCAGAATAATGGGGCTAGTTTTGTAGCACAGTTAGAGATTGACAGGTATGATGTTGTGAACATCACTGAGCTGTGGCTGAAAGAAGGTCGTGGTTGGGAGCTTAACGTTGTACCAGAAGGACAGGCAGGTAGGCAGAGGGGGTGGGGTGGCTCTGTTGGTAACAAATGAAATCAAATCCTTAGAAAGGGGGTGGCATAGGATCGGAAGATGTAGAATCCTTGTGAGTAGAGTTAAGAAACTGCAAGGTGAGAAGATCCTTGTGTGAGCTATATAGATACCTCCAAACAGGGTGTGGGGTATACATTACAACGGGAGGTAGAAAGGGCATATAATAGTCATAGGAGATTTCAATATGAGGATAGATTGGGAGAATTAGGTTGGTGCTGGATCTCAAGAGAGGTAATTTGTAGAAGATCTATGAGATAGCTTTTTAGAGCAGCTTGTGGTCGAGCCCACTAGGGGAAAGGCAATACTGGGTGTTGTGCAATGAACCAGATTTGTTTAGGGAGCTTAAGGTAAAGAAACCCATAGGAGACATTGATCACAATATGACAGAATTCAGCCTGCAGTTTGAGAAGGAGAAGGTAAAGTCAGGTGTATCAATAGTACAGTGGAATTACAGAGGCATGAGAGAGGAGCTGGCCGAAGTTGATTGGAATGGTCACTATCAGGGATGATGGCAGAACAGCAATGACTGGAGTTTCTGAAGGCAGTTTGGAAGGCACAGGATAGATACACACCAAAGATGAAGTATTCTAAAGGGAGGATGAGGCAACTGTGGCTGACAAGGGAAGTCAAAGAGAGCATAAAGAAAAATTAATGGGATATTAGAGGATTGGGAAGCTCTTAAATACCAACAGAAGGCAACTAAAAAGCCATAAAGAGAGAGAAGATGAAGTATGAAGGTGAGCTAGTCAATAATATAGAGGATACCAGAAGTTTTTTTTCGGATCCATAAAGAGAGGTGGGAGTGGCTATTGGACTGCTGGAAAATAACACTGGAGAGGAGAAAAAAATTGTGGACAAACTTTATAAGTATTTTGCATCATTCTTCACTGTGGAAGACACTAGCAGTGTGCCAGAAATTCGGAAGTGTCGGGGCAGATGTGAGTGTAGTTGCTATTACTAAGGAGAAGGTGTTTGGGAAGATGAAAGGTCTGAAAGTCATCTGGACTGGATGGTCTACACCACAGAGTTCTGAATGACATAGCTGAATAGATTGAAGAGGCTTTAGTAGTAATCTTTCAAAAATAACTAGATTCTGAAATGGTTCCCGTGCACTGAAAAATTGCAAATGTCACTTCACTCTTTAAGAATGAAGGGAGGTAGAAGAAATTATAGGCCAGTTAGCCCAACTTGAGTGATTAGGAGGAACTTGGAGTCTATTATTAAAAATGAGGTTTTGGGGTACTTAAAGGCTTGTGATACAGTAAGCCAAGATCAGTATGGTTTCTTTAAGGGGAAATCTTGCCTGACTAATCTGTTGGAATTCTTTGAGGAAATAACAGACAGGATAGACAAAAGAGGTTGTTGTTTATTTGGATTTTTAGAAGCATTTGACAAGGTGTTTTACATGAGGCTTAACAAGCTAAGAGCCCATGGTATTTTAGGAAAGATACTAGCATAGTTAAAAGATTGGCTTCTTGTGACTAATGGTGTTCTGCAGGGGTTAATATTGGGGCTGTTTTTTTACGTTATATGTCAATGATCTGGATGACGGAATTGATGGCTTTGTGGCCAAGTTTGCAGAGATAGGTGGAGAGGCAGGCAGTGTTCAGGGAACAGGTAGTCTGCAGAAGGACTTGGATTAGGAGAATGGGTAAAGTGGTAGGTGAAATATAGTGGAGGGAAGTGTACGTTCATGCACTTTGGTAGAAGGAATAAAGATTAGACTATTTTCTAAATGGGGAGAAAATTCAAAAATTGGAGGTGCAAAAGGACTTTGGAATACTGCATAAGGACTCCCTAAGGGTTAACATACAGGTTGAGTTGGAAGGCAAATGCAATATTAGTATTTATTTAAATACAAGGGCAAAGGTTATGGGGAGAAGGCAGGAGAATTGGATTGAGAGGGATAATAAATCAGCCATGATAGAATGGTGAAGCAGATTTACTGGGCTGAGTGGCCTCATTCTGCTCTTCTGTATTTTGGTCAAGTCCCCTTTAAAACACATTCCTCTCACCTTAAACCCGTGTCCTCGTGTTCTTGATCCCCTCTACCATGGAGAAAGAGTTCCCTAAAATCTTCCCTACCTGAGCCTCTCTCAAGTCACGCTTTGTCTTCAGGGAAAACAGGTCCAGCCTATGCAGCTTCTCTCCATAGCTAAAGTCCTCCAATCCAGGCAAATATCCTTTGTAATTTCTACAGCACACTTATTCTTCCTGCAAATGGCAATCATAACTTCCCTCAATGTTCCAGTGTAGCCAGAGATTTAGTTTCAAGTTCAAGTTTAACTGTTATTCAACCTTGCATGAATACAGCCAAACAAAACAACTTTCCACCAGGACCAAGGTGCAAACCACAGTAACGACAGTCATACACAGCACACGGTACATATAGCACATATTATGGCAGTAAACATACAGTCACACAAAAGTACAATATGGCTGAAGTCCTTAAGTGACATGTCCTGTAAGTTGACAGTGCATGGGTGTTATTGGCAAGAACATGCAGTCCGCAGATGAACAAACGCTTGCAAGCAATCCAACTTGTACTCCACTGTGCGAACACCGGAGGGGCCAGCCCCCAGTCCAGCATGGATGTCGAGCCGTTCAACCACCAGCATCTCCTCTGCTGTTCTGCTGTAACAGGCGAGCCTGTGGCGTGAGGCCTAGTCTTCGTTACATCTGAGGCCACACACCTCCCCTGCCATCGGTCTCGCCAATCCACCAGCAAACCAGATTTTCAGTATTTTACATTACCAATGTCCAACAGGGTCTTGAGTTCGCAAAAAAGAAAGTCCAGGATAATCACCCGCTGTTGGACTGTACACCAGCTTTGCGTACAGAGTCCAGTGCCTTACTGTAGCCAGCACAACACTGTCCTCCACCACTGATCAGCTCACTGATGGAGTAGACCTGTGGTTCTTAAAGTTGTTAATGTCCAGAACTATCTAGTGAACATAAAAAAAGAAACTTAACAAAGACAAAAACATCTTTGATTGGCCCTGGAGAATCTGCTGTGTCCGAGCACCTCCATCTCACGAGAAGTTTTCTAAAGTTATAATGCTCTAATTTTTATATTCTGTGCCCTGACCTACGAAGGTAAGTGTGCTGCGTGCTGCCTTCACCACCCTATTTGTCTATGCTGCCATTTTCAGGGAACTATTGATTTGTACTCTGTGGCCGGTAACTTACTCCTATTGCATGTTCTGCTCCTATTTGACTTTCAAAAATACATCACCTCACACTTGTCCGGATTAAATTCCAATGAGCATGTGTAATATGGTAGCCATGGACATCTGTTTTCATCACTAACTTCTGTGTTGCGCAAACTTATACCTCCTGCATCCAAATCCTTTTGTACAGTCTGTCACAAATGATAAGGATCAAGGCACCAATCCCTGTGGTGTATCACTGGCCACATTTTTCCAATCAGAAATGGATACTTCCAAATGATAAGGATCAAGGCACCAATCCCTGTGGTGTATCATTGGCCACATTTTTCCAATCAGAAATGGATACTTCCACCACTGTCTCCAATTAAGTGAATTTTGGATTCCATTAACCAGCTGGTCTTGGATGCCAAGTGTTGACCTTCTGGACCACCTTACCATACAGGATCTGGTCAGATCCCTCAATGAAGTCCGTATGGACAATACCTACTGCCCTGTCCTTTTACTTAAAAAAAAACCTGAGTCAAATAAATCAAGCAAGATAGCTCCCACAAGACCATTCTACTATCCCTAATAGTCCCCGTCATTCTAAATGTATGTATATTGTGTCCTGCAGGAGTTTATCCATTAAGTTCCTTTACATTGGCTGGTTTACCCTAGTTGCCCTGCTTAAATGAATAACATCAGCTATTCTTTGCTCTTAATGTCACCTTGTCTATGACTAATGAAGATGCAAAATTCTTTATCAGGCTTCCCATGACAAATTTGGATAGATCTCATCATCCCTGAGGATTTATCAACCATAACGTCCAATACTTCCTCCTTTTTAACTCTTCCAGATTATCTATATCCCCTTCCGAAATTCCCTATCTTCTATGTCTTTCTCCTTGATAACTACTAACACAATGTAGTCATTCAGGAGTTGCCCACATTGCCTGGCCCCACACAGATATATGACCCCTCTGGTTACTGAGGGGAGCCACTCTTTGAAAATCAAGTAAAAATGCAGAGGCTGGAAATCTGAAATAAAAACAAAACATGCTGGAGATGCTCAGCAGTCAGGCTGCTTCTGTAGGGAGAGAAATGAAGTTAACATTTTGCTTCAAAGATTTAATACCCACTTTTTGCTTTCCTCGTGAAGCACCCCTTAGAAGCACATTAACTTCTGTTGAGACTCCCGTTTTTGGTTCTCTGACAGTACATGGTATCGTTTTTACTTTTATCCAATCCTTGTCATCCAGGTTCCTTATGGCCCTGATCTGTCCTTCTGTTACTTGAATTCTCTTGGGGAAGGAATCTTGCATCCCGGCCAAATCTAGGCTGTAACACGCACAAAATGCTGTTGGAACGCGGCAGGCCAGGCAGGAAGAAGTACAGTCGACGTTTCGGGCCGAGACCCTTCGTCAGGACTAACCAAAAGAAAAGATAGTAAAAGATCTCTTACTGATCTCTATGATCACTTTATGATCTCTAAGAGATCATTTTATGTGTGATGCTTGAATTTCCAGCATCTGCAGATTTCCTCGTGTTTGCATTGGCTGTATGTTAGATTCTTAATGCCTTCAAGGTTAATGAATGCACGTTTGTAGTCAGGTTGTGAATGCAAGAATGTAAATCAATTACCCGTGGTAACTAATCCTAACTCCTCTTTAAGTTATGCACAGAGCAAATGACAAAGTAACACGTTTCACTTAAAAGACTTCCCGTTCCATGCGTGACATCTAGAGGAGGAATCTTTCTCGTAGACTTGGTGAGCCTTTAGTGAGCAACAGAAGCCTCTGTTCCACAGAAAAGGTTTGGCCATGTGTTGGATTTGACAATGTCCAGAATGGGCTTGGAGTGGCTGTAGATGTGATGTTGGTTTATTGTGCCTTGTGTTGGGCTTATGTATACATGGGCACGATAACACTGTGAGCTGATCATTTATGGGCGCTTCGTGGATTTGTTATGACACTGATCTTTGCTGTTTCTTTCCTGTCATGTTATTGTGCTTAACTTTACCTTTTCTGCTTTTCTTTCCTGCACCTTGCCTTGGGACCCTGAAGACCGCCTGTATCACCAACTTGAGCAAAACCGTCTTCTTGCTAATGAGCTTAAGCTGGCCTTGAATGACCTGAGTGACTGATTTGAGTATCTAGCCTGATTATGCACAGAGCAAATGAACGTTCTCAGTTGATTGTCGTATTTAGATGATTGTAGGACTGTGTGCTTCAGTATGATTAGTTTCCTTCACCCATCAAACTCATGTAATTTAGTCACCTAGCCAATATTTGGCTAGCTGGTTAAATTATATTAATCTGATGGAGAACAGCTGCTTCAGTGTAAAAGCTCTGCCATCAATTCATGGGATAAAGATTGTGACTTAGTACGACTTAAAAGCTAATGTTTTTAGATGTGCATGTGTAAATCAAGCCAGATGACTGTGCGTGTATTTGTAAGTTTGTTTCCTATGTTTGCTTTGTCTTCTTTTGTCATCTTTGCTGCTACAAAATCAACATTTTACATAAAAAAAATTGGATTTGTACAGATCCTTGCACATCCTTTGTCCAAGTGGCATAGGAACATGAAATATAGTCTCTAAATATAACATGGAAACATTAGACATCTTATGGAGCTTTTGCTCGGAGTTGTCTTTATTTTCCCACTTCAAAGTAAAATGTTTTGAATTGAATTTATGCTTCATATTTGCAAATGAACTGTGCTGGCTAAGTTATACGTGCATGCTTGACCGTGAATCTTGGAGATAATGTGTGTTATATTAAATTATCTTTTAATCTTGTAACAGAGAAATTGGCACAAGCCAAAGAAGAAAATCTCAACATGCATCAGATGCTCGATCAAACTCTGCAGGAGCTTAATAATTTGTGAACGGCTTAGAATTGCTTCAAACAGGTTGCCTGCCCCGTGTTGCCAAAGCCTTCACTTGAGAACAGGTTCACTCTGCATTTACGTGGATGTTTGGGAAAGGGCCAGGCAGCCTGGAATCAGATTAACTTGATGAATGATGAACCATTTGATGGTAACACTACTGCCCAATTGAATATATTCCAAATCAAAAACCTGCACTATCCCATGATTGTTACACATTTTATTCAGAAACTCTCCCAGCTGTTTTCAAAAGTATTGTAATTTACAGGCTGTTCGTATTTCAAAAAAAAAGTCCTCTTTGCATCTTCCTTTTTCAAAGTTTGACTCCACCCTCACCACCCTGTTATTTTCCAGAAATTATTTTAAAACCTTACTGAATATCTTCACCCCTGCATTATGTTTCTTTTGCTGCTTAAGATTTTTTTTGTGGACAGCCATTGTATTGGCAACCAAATAATGAGGGATAGGGAGCAACACTTTACACCCACTGGGTTTTTTAACACTTGCAGCTTTCCTTTTGGAAGGAAGAAGAGGAAAACTGAATGTTTTATTTATAGGCTTGCAGACTGCAGCCTAGCATATTGCCTGCCTTGTAACAAACCATACAGCCGACCCGTTCCCATCATTCAAACATCTGAATTGTAATCCTCTTTCCATTCATCTTTCCCCAAAGAGGTTAGAAGTAATTTTTTTAATGTACTGAAATTAATTCACCATTCCATATCTTAAATACAAGCATCATTGAGCTCTCCACAAAAATTACTGAATGTAGGGATGTAGATGGTATCCCAAACAGCAGATTGTTGGAATATATTTGATAAATCCAGCACTTCACTTATCAGCTGAGTGGTGGACGAACAAGAATTTTGTTATAATGTAGTAATTACTGATGGAGTGTCTCGGTGCCAACATTGCTTGATTTTTATGTGACCGGTTAAGATCATAAACATGAATACAATAAAATTACAAAATGAATTGCCTTTTCTCTTTATATACTCTTGAATGTTGTACAAAATGTATGAAAGGCAAAATCAGAAGAATATTTTATTGCAAAAGGCAATAATGAATAGAACATTCTGGTACTTCTTCCCTATGCACGCTTAATTGTGAATCGGTTTAACAATATATCTATCTGTAAACTTTATTATGGTAATAAACACACACTCATGAGATTTTGTAAACATGTCCTTCATATTTCTTAAAGTGCTTCATTCATGGATTTGAGAGAAAATTGTCTTTATTAGGGCATTTCACAACCTCAATGCCTCAAGTCTTTTACACTGATACAGTAGGTACAATCATGGAGTTATACAGTGGAGAACCAGACCCTTCACAACTCATCTACACTGACCTAAATGCCTCTCTTCGACCTGTTTGCCTTTGTTTGGCCCATATCCCTCCAAACCTTTCCTATTCATCTACCTGTCCAAATGCCTTTTTAAGTTGTAATTGTACCTGCCTCTGCCAGCTTATTCCATATATCCATCAGCCTCTGTGTGGGAAAAGTTGCCCCTTGGGCCCCCTTTAGATCTTTTCTGTTTCACTGTATATCTGTGCTCTCTAGTTTCCCACTCTCCTACCCTGTGAACAAAGACTATGACTCCATCAAAGCCACTTGTGATTTCATAGTGCACAGTAGAGTCACCCCCCCCCCCCAGCTGTCTTCACCCCAGGTGGGGGGAAGCCCCAGCTTATCCAGTCTCCCTTTATAACTCAACCCCTAATGTCTTAGCATGCTTGTAAATCATTTCTGTCCCCTCTGCAGCTTAATGATATCAGTTCTGATTGCCTATAGAACTGCACACACTACTCCAAGTGTGGTCTCATCAACTTTTACTCAATGCCCTGACTAATGAAGTCAAGTGTACCACATGCTTTCTTCAACATCTTGTCTGCCTGTGTCACTACTTTCCAGGAACTATCCACTGTACCCACCCCCAGGGGATTTGTTCTAATCCATAGGTCCCTAAAGTTAGCTGTACAAATTCTGCCCGAATCAATCTTCCCAAAATATATCACTTTGCACTTTTGTCCAAGTGAAATCGCGCTTGGCCCATTTTCCTAGTCATAGTTATAAGGCAAAGAAGCAAGCCCTTCAGTCCAATTAATCCATGGCAACTGTGTTGCCCAGCGAGCTAGTCTGTATTTGGCCCTTTTTTCCATGTGCTCATCTAGCTGGCTTTTAAATGTTGCTAATCTGCTGCCTCAATGGATATTTCTGGCAGCTCATTCTAACTATGCATGAAGAAGCTGCCTCTGATGTCCCTTTTAAATTTCTTGCCTCTGATCATAATCTAATGCCCCCTATTTTAGTACCCCTTTCTTGACGAAAAGACAATACACTTTATGCCCTTTGTGATCTTGAATACTTCCAGCAGGTCACCCCTCAGTCTCCTGTATTGCAGGGAATGAAGTCCTCGTCTCCACAGCCTTTCCTTGTAACTCAGGACCCTAATCCCGAGCAACATCCTGACGAGTCTTAAAAGTTTAATAACATCTTTCCTACTAAAGGGTGACCAAAACTGCACAATACTTAAAGTGACGAACAACAGCAACATAATGTACTAATTCCTATACTTAATGCCCTAACCGATAAAGGTCAGCATACTAAATTGCCCTTTCACCACCCTGGCAACCTGTAATTCCACTTTCAGCAAACTATGTACTTGCACTCCAGGCACCCTCTGGTCCATAACACTCCCCAGGGCCCTACCATGTATAAGCAGTACCATGGTTTGATCTCCCAAAAGGCAATGTTTCACACTTACCTGGCTGATCCACCTGAAATTTTTATAACCGTGAATGCTATGGATATGGTGGACAGGCTCGGGAAGTCCAAAACTAGAGGGTACAGATACTAGATAAGAGGCTTTATTCAGATGGTGGTGAGTAGCTGCCAGTGGAAGTGATTGAAGCAGATACAATTGCAACATTAAGAGGTATTTGGATAGGTACATGGAGGGGAGGGGCATGGCAGGTTATGGGCCAAATGTGGGCAACTGGGACTAGCAGGGAGGATGCTGTGGGCTGAAGAGCCTCTTTCTATACATTGACAGCCCCACCTATTTCAGTATAATCTGCAAAACTAATCATGTTCTGTATGTTTACACAAATTAAAAGCAACAAAGGCCCCAGCACTCACCCCTGTGGCACTATTCCAAAGAACAACCCTCAACCATTCCCTCTGCTTCCTCTATCACTGAGCCAATTATATATCCAGTCCACTATCTCCTGGATCCCATGTGATCTAACCTTTAGAACAGCCTGTCATGAGGGACCTTGTCAAAGCCCTTGCTAAGGTCCATATAGACAATATCCACTGCCCTACCCTGATCTATCCTCTTGGCTACCTCCTCGAAGAACTCCTAGAAATTTGTCAGACACAACTTCTCATCTATTCCCATGGAAATTATTTTGGTAATGAGGAAATGGCCAATGGTCTTCATGGTGGAGGATGTATCTAACATGCCAAAGAGAGAGGTTGTGGGTGTGATGGGAGGTGAGAATCTCGATACAATAGTTATCACTAAGGAGGCAGTGCTGAGCAAACTTGTGAGCCTGAAGATAGATTCCTGATGGAATGCATCCCAGGGTACTGAAAGAAATGGCAGAAGTTACAGTAGAGGGTTTGGTGATTTACCAAAATTCTCTGGATTCTGGGCAGGTCCCAGCAGATTGGAAAACAGCCAATGTCACGCCATTGTCAAAAAAGGATGTAGACAAAAGGCAAGTAACTATAGGCCAGTTGGTTTAACGTCTGTAGTTGGGAAAATGCCCGAAACTATTATTAAATAAATAGCGAGGCATCTGGAAAGAAATGGATCCATCAGGCAGACACAGCATGGATTCAGCAAAGTCACATCCTGTTTGACAAACTTACTGGAGTTCTTTGAGGAGGTAGCCAAGAGGATAATGAGTGCAGTGGATAGAGGGAAGCAGATGGACGTTGTTTACTTGGATTTCCAGAAAGTGTTCGACAAGGTGCCGCATAAAAGACATCCATAAGGATACAGAGTTGGGCGTGATGTATTAGCATGGATCAATATAATGGATAGATACTGGCTAACTAATAAAAAGCAGAGAGTTGGGATAAATAAGTGTTACTCCGGTTGGCAATCAGTGGTGAGTGGCATGCTGCAGTGGTTGGTGTTGGGCCTGCAACTGTTCACGATATACATTAACGATCTGGAAGAGGGGGCCGAGTGCAGTGTATCTAAGTTGGCGGATGATACTAAATTGAGTGGAAAATCAAATTGTGCAGAAGGTACGGAGAGTCTGCAGAGAGAGGTTAAGTGAATGGGCAAGGGTCAGGCAGATGGAGTACAACGAGGTCATCCATGTTGGAAGGAAAAATGTAAGAGAAGATTATTATTTAAATGGTAAAATTATTGCAGCATGTGGCTCTGCAGAGGGACTTGGGAGTGCTTGTGCATGAATCACAAAAGGTTGTTTTGGAGGTACAGCAGGCTATCAAGGCAAATGGAATGTTGGCCTTCATTGCTAGAGGGATTGAATTTTCAAGCAAGGAGGTTAGGCAGCAATTGTACAGGGTACTGGTGAGGCCGCTCCTCGAGTACCGTGTGCAGTTCTGGTCTCCTTATTTGAGGAAGAATATACTGGCTTTGGGGGTGGTGTAGAGGAGGTTCACCAGATTGATTCCAGAGATGAGGGGGTTAGACTACGAAGAGAAACATATAAAATTATGAAAGGGATAGATAAGAGGCAGAAAAATTTCCACTAGTAGGTGAGACTAGAACTAGGGAACATAGCCTCAAAATTTGGGAGAGTAATTTAGAACAGAAATGATGAGGAGCTACTTTTCCCAGAATGGTGAATCTGTGTAATTCTCTGCCCAATGAAGTAGTGGAGGCTACCTCAGTAAGTATACTTAAGACAAGGCTGGATAGTTTTTTTATAATAAGGGAATTAAGGGTTATGGGGAGAAGGCAGGTAGGTGGAGATGAATCCACGGCCAGATCAGCCATGATCTTATTGAATGGCGGAGCGGGCTCGACGGGCCAGATGGCCGACTCCTGCTCCGATTTCTTATGCACAAAGCCATGTTGAGTGTCTAGAATCAAGAATCAGGTACTCTCTCTCCAAATGTTGTTAGGTCCTGTCCCTCTAAATCTCCACCAGCAATTCACCCAAAACCAATGTCAGACTCTCTGAACTGTAGTTTCCTGGCTTGTTTTTGCTATCCTTTTTAAACAATAGTATCATTTTAAGCCACTCTCCATTCCTCTGTAACATCACCCGTGGGCAGGAATGAAGCAAAAAATTGCAAGGGCTCTGCAATTTCTTCTCTAACTTCCCTCAAGGTCTGAGAATGCATCACATCAGGCACCTTAAAGCACTTTAAGGTCTTCAATATCTCTTCCCTGCTAATTTGTATGTGATCCAAGACATCACCATTCATTTTTCTCACTTCCATCTCTCTCTCCACCCTCTTACTCATAATGTACCTGTAGAATATCTTGGGATTTTACCTCACCTGACCTGGCAGATCCTTCTGATTCCCTCTTTTCACCCTCATAATGTAATTCTTAAATGCTCTCTTGCAATTCTTGTGTAAGAATGTACTACAGTTGTTCAAGATCCCGTTGTGATCTTAGATAACCACTTTCACTGTCCATTATGCCACTAATTTTAGTGTCATTTGTAAACTTACTAACCATGCCAAAAACATTCTTACTGGACTTGATAATACGGATGAGATAAATAACATTTGACTCAGGACAATCCCTGAGGCACACTGCTGGATACAGGTCTCCATACTGAAAACCAATCCTTCACCACCACCCTCTGAATCCTTCCTCCAAGTCAGTTTGTATCCAATGGAATTTCTAACCTTGGATCCCATGTGATATAACCTTATGGACCAACCTACCGTGCAAATCCTTGTCAATGGCTTTGCTAAAGTCCATGTAGATATTTGCTGACATGCTTTCATCAATCCTCTTGTCACATTTTGAAAAAAAATATATCAAAATATTGAGACACAGTTTCCCACACATAAAGCCACGTTAACTTTCTCTAATCAGTCCTTGCCTTTCCAAACGTAAATCAATCCTCTCCCTCAGAATCCCCTCCAGTCCTCATTGAGGGGTAAGCAGTGGAAAGGGTGAGCAGCTTGAAGTTCCTGGGCATCAACATCTCAGGAGATCTCTCCCGGCCAAACAGATTGATGCAATCATGAAGAAGGCATGCCAGTGGCTATACTTCATTGAAAGTTTATTTGATATGTCACCAAAGACTCCTGCATTCTGACTGGTTACTTAACAGCCTGATTGCAGGCTTCATGCACAGGATCAAAAGAAGCAGCTGAGGGTTATAGACTCCATCAGAATCTGCAGAGTTAAAGACTCAGGCAGCACAATTGTGGACATCTTCAAAAACCCAGTGTATCAAGAAGGCAGCACCATCATTACAGACCCCCACCATCCGGGACATGTCCTCTTCTCAGTACTACCATAGGGGAGGAGGTACAGGGGCCTGAAGACCTACACTCAACGTCTTAAGATTAGCGTCTTCCCCTCCACCATCAGATAGCTGAATGATCCATGAACATTACCTTATTTTTTGTACGGGGGTCTCCTCCCCATCCCCAAGCACTTCCCTCAGTAACCATAGGAGATTAACATTTGCCACTACAACTCCTCCTTCAACACTATCCAAGGTCTTAAAGCCCTTTCAGGTGAGATAGACATTCACTGCAAACTCCTCCGAACTTTTTTGTTGCATGCAGCCTCCTTCTCGTCAGTGAGACTGGGCAACTTGTGTGGTACACCTGCACTCCATCCACCACGGCCCTTTTGGAGATCCCAGTTGCCAGACATTTTAATTCTGTTCTCCATTCTCACACCCACTAGCTACAACCTCCTCCTCTGCCAGGGTGATGCTGAACGCAAACTAAAGGAACAGCACTTCATATTCTGTCTGGGCAATCTACACCCCAATGACATGAACACTTAAATTTCCAGCTTTCAATAAACGGCTCCCTGTCCCTTTTCTTTCCACCCTATGATGTAATCATTTCCTCCTACAAATACCCCAGCTCCTTGCTTCTTACCCATTTCCCACACACTCCATCTGGCAATCACCTATACACTTCTCTCCTATCTTCACACCTCCTTTCCCCCAATTTGCACCTCCCTGTCTCTCAGCCCTTACCTGACCAACGTATTTCTCTTTCACTTCCTCATTCCCTACCTCACCCCTTACCCTCACTCTCCACTTCCCGTATCACCCCAACTCCCTACTCTTCCCTTTCAAAGTTCAAGGTATATTTATGATCAAATGATATATACTGAATGCCACCGTACACTACCAAGACTTGTTTTCCAGCAGACATTCATAGAACAGAGAAACACAATAGAATCCACAAAATCTACACAAAAATATTGACAAACAAGCAATAAATAAATAAATAATACTGAGAACATGAGTTGTAAGATTCCCTGAAAGTGAGTCTGCAGGTTATGGAATCAGTACAGTGTTAAAGTCATCTGAACTCTTTTCGGATGACTCCTCCCCCTCATCCCCTCCCTCCCCCTCACCCCCTCTCTTTCCCCTTCCCTCCTCTCCTTGCTCCTTCCTCTTTGCCCCTCTTTCGACATCTCTCTCCACCACCCACTCCTTCCTACCCATCGCAGCCGTATTTGCATCCCTCCTCCCCCTTTCTTTTCCCATTAGGGCCCGGGCCTCCTCCCTCCCGCTCTGCCGGGGAATGTCCAGCTATTCGAGCCATCACTGGCGAACCCTGGACCGGTGTGGCGCCTCCAGTGTGGTCGCCTGGCGCCCGCACCGGCTCTCGCTGCTGAAGCTACACCGGCAGAGCAGCTACTGGTCTCGGCCCAAGTGGGCCGCGGGCTCGGGCCCGGCCCGCTGCCGGAGCCTGGCCCTGGTTGCGGGGGTAGGGCTCGGCATCGGGCTCGGCATCGCTTTCACTCGCGATCTGGCCCTGCAATCGGAATGCCTGTCCGAGGAGGAAGAGCAGCGGGGACCGTCGGCCCGGAGCCTGGAGGCGGCCCGGGAGGTGGGCCGGGACTTGCTGCAGAGGATCAAGGTGAGCTCGCCGGTCCTTGCATTCCCCAAACCAGAGAAATCTGCAGATGCTGGAAGTCCCAGCAACACACACAAAATGCCGGAGGGACTCAGCAGACCAGGCAGCATCTATGGGGAAAAAAGTACAGTCGACGTACAGGACCGAAACCCTTCGGCAGGACTGAGCATTTTGTGTGTGTTCCTTCCACTCCCGACAGCTTTCACCCAGTGCTTACCCTCAAATCACCCCTATTACCCCAGCTCGCTCCAGCAACCCTCTCCATCAACCCTACCCCACCCCAGGTTCACCCTAACCCCCTGTGGAGATTCACCCCTCCCCCCCAGCCTAGGGTTACCCTCAAAATTCCCTCAGCCCTCCCATTTCCCCTCCACTCCTCACCCTCACCCATTACTACCCTTTACCCTCAAGACAGACAGACAGACATACTTTATTGAGCCTGAGGGAAAATGGATTTCGTTACAGTCGCACCAACCAAGAATATTGTAGAGATATAGCAATATAAAATCATAAATAATTAAATAATAATAATAACAAGTAAATTATGACAAGTGGAATTAAGTCCAGGACCAGCCAAGGGAGGACTCAACCCCCCCCCCCCCCACCCTTCACATCCTACCCCATTTCCCTCACCATTCCTTATCCTCCACATCCCCACCTCACCCTATCCCCACCCTCCACCCCAGTTCAGCATTCACATCTCTCTCACCATTCCTCATCCTCCACATCCCCACCTCACTTACACTCCAACTCCCACCCTCCACCCATCTCACCCCACCCTCCACCTTCACCTCACGCCCTCCACAACCCCTCTATGTCCTTTCTCTCTCCCTCCATGTCCCCTCACTCTCATCCTGTCCAAACCTCACCCCATCTCCTACTGTCCCAACCCTCTCCTCCCCAAATCAATAGACAATAGGTGCACGAGTAGGCCATTCGGCCCTTTGAGCAGCACCACCATTCAATGTGATCATGGCTGATCATCCACAATCAGTACCCCGTTCCTGCCTTCTCCCCATATCCCTTGACTCCGCTATCCTTAAGAGCTCTGTCTAACTCTTTCTTGAAAGCATCCAGAGAATTAGCCTCCACTGCCTTCTGAGGCAGAGCATTCCATAGATCCACAACTCTCTGGGTGAAAAAGTTTTTCCTGAACTCTGTTCTAAATGGCCTACCCCTTATTCTTAAATCCCCAAATCATTCTCAATCCAAATGAAAATCGATCTCTGGTGATGCGGACAATCAAAATTAAACCATGAAATGTTGCATCTGAGCGGTCTGTGACTGAGAAAGTATAATTTCTGTCAACACATTTGGTCAGAATTGGAACAGCAAGTAAACAGATTGATTCTTAAGTTGTACTGGTTGTGAGGCAGGATTGGATAGCACAAAGGAAACATCTGTGTTTGGATTTAACCTGGAAAGAAGGTCGCCTGGCTGATTGGTGACTGGCAACAGTTCATAAGGACATTGGAATAGGGATAGGAAAATAGGAGTTTGAAACCACAGAGGAACATGAGAGTTGTAAAATGTAGAAAGTGTTTCTGGGGAGAGTCAATGTCACAGACTTGATCCAATCATGAATTATACAACACAATGTCAACACATTTACAGAAACAGGTGTGTAAAAAGGGCCCAAAGGATCATTGGGGATCCAAGTCACCCCAATCACAAACTGTTCCAGCTGCTACAATCTGGGAAACGGTTCCGCAGCAGGACCAACAGACTCCAGAACAGCTTCTTCCACCAGGCCATCAGACTGATTAGTTCACGCTGATACAATTGTATTCTATACTATATTGGCTGTCCTGTTGTACATACTATTTATTACAAATTACTATAAATTGCACATTCAGACGGAGACATAACGTAAATATATTTACACCTCATGTATGTGAAGGATGTAAAAAATGTCAATTCAGTTCCTTCTTCCTGAACTTCTACCATCATTAACAAAGCCCTTATTTACATATTACTTATTTTCTACATTTGTGCTCTCACCCCAGGGACAGATCAAGGATGGAGTTCACTTGTCTCACCTTCACCTTGTTAACTTTCCCATCATCAGCCACATACAGCAAAATTCCAGCACTGGTACAACTTCTGCTCTACTTTCAGTACCTAAAAGGGATAGTTCCCTCCGCAATTCCCTGATTCATTGTTCCGTCTCAACTAACTGCTCCCCTTATTGCATACAACTGCAGAAGCTGCAGCACCTGTACCCCTTTCCCACTATCCAGAGACCTAAACAGTTTTTCCAGGCAAAGTACTAAATTCACTTGCATTTCTTCCAAACCAGTGTTCTTGCTACATTTGGTTTTAACAACGTGATCTCCCCTGTGCTAGAAAAAGTTAAAAAAACACATTGCAAACCACTTCTTAAGGGTCTCAGCCCAAAACATTGACTGTACACTTTTCCATAGATGCTGCCAGGCCTGCTGAGTTCCTCCAGCATTTTGTGTGTGTTGCTTAGAGCACTGCAGTAGTAACCCGGAGCTTCCAGGGAGCCTGATCACAAAGCAACAGGATCAAAAGAAGCCACAGAAAGTTGTAAAATTAGTCAGCTCTATCTTGGCTACTGGCCTCCGTAGTATCCAAGACATCTTCAAGGTTGGTGCCTCGGAATGGAGGCATCCATCATTAAAGACCCCCACAACCCAGGACATGCCCTCTTCATACAGGTATTGGCAGGAGGGAAATACAGAAGCCTGAAGGCACACACTCAGCGATTCAGGAACAGCTTCTTCCCCTCTGCCACCAGATTTCTGAATCAACATTGAACCCATGAACACTACCTCAGTATTTGTTTTCCACTCTTTCTGCATTACTTACTTCATTTATTTTTTATATGTATGTACTGTGATATACAGCTTTTATTACTATTTTTGCAATGTTCTGTTGCTACTGAACAACAAATTTCATGATTCTGATTCTTATTCTGACCATTCCAAAATCTATTTGAGGAGATTATGCGTTGGATAGATAAAGGGGATGCAGTGGATGTTGTTTATTTGGACATTCAGAAGACCTTGGACAACGTGCCACACATGAGGCTGCTTACCAAGATAAGAGCCTATGAAACTACAGGAAAAGTTACTAACATGTTTAGAGTGTTGGTTGATTGGTAGGAGGCAGTGAGTGGGAATAAAAGGATCCCTTTTCTGGTTGGCTGCCAGCGACTACCACTTCTTTTTATGCTTATATCAATGATTTAGATGATGGAATAGATGGCTTTGTTGCCAAGTTTGTAGATGATAGAAAGATTGGTGGAGGGGCAGGTACTGGTAAGTAAATAGGTAGGCTGAAGAAGGCTTGGACAGATTAGGCAAATGGGCAAGAGAGTGGAAGTGAAGTACAATGTTGAAAATGCATAGTCATGCACTTTGGTAGTAGAAATAAATGTGCAGACTATTTTCTAAACGGGGAGAACATCCAAACCTCTGAGATGCAAAGGGACTTGGGAGTCCTTGCGTAGAACAAAGTAAAGATAAGCTTGCAGGTTGAGTCAGAGGTGAGGAAAGCAAATACAATGTTAGCATTCATTTCAAGAGGTCTAGGATACAAATGCAGGGAACTGAGGCTTTATAAAGCACTGAAGTGGCCTCACCTTGAATATTGTGAACACTTTTGGTCTCCTCATCTAAGAAAAGATGTGATGGCATTGGAGAGGATTCAGAGGAGGTTCACAAGGATGATTCCAGGAATGAAAGGGTTATCATACGAGGAACATTTGATGGCTCTGGGTCTGTACTCGCTGGAATTTAGAAGGATGGGGCGGGGGGGGGGGGGCTGATCTCATTGAAACCTTTCAAATGTTTAAAGGCCCAGACAGAGTAGATATGGAAAGGATGTTTCCCATGGTGGGGGAGTCTAGGACAAGAGGGCACAGCCTCAGGATAGAGGGGTGTCCATTTAAAACGGATGCAGAGAAACTTCTTTAGCCAGAGAGTGGTGAATTTGTGGAATTTATTAGCACAGGCAGCTGTGGAGGCTAGGACAGTGGTTGTAATTAAGTCAGAGTTTCACAGGTTCTTGATTGGACACGGCATCAAAAGGTTACATGGAGAAGGCCAGGGAGTGGGGCTGAGGAGGAGAAAAAAGGATCAGCTATGATTGAATGATGGAGCAGACTCAATGGGTCAAATGGCTAATTCTGCTATGTGTTATGGTCTTACTTATTCTTGAAACATCATTAATAATGCTTTCACAATGTCATTAGCTGCATCTTTCAGAACTGTAGGGTGTTATCCATCTGGTCCAGATAACTTGTCTACCTTCACACCTTCCAGCTTCCCAAGCACCTGCTCCTTATTAATAGAAGATTGCTTCAAAACTACAGCTGTCAAAGTCCTACTTAAAAAGCCAAACCTTGATAGTGAGGTACTAGCTAACTATGAATCTTCCCTTCCTGGGCAAGGTTCTTGAGAAAGTAATTTTCAACCAATTTCACTACTTTCTGAATGAGAACAATATTCTAGAGAGTTTCAGTTTGGTTTTAGAGCACACTGCAGCACGGACGTGGCACTTAATGAATTTGTCAGCGGATTTAGGCTCAACACTGATGCCAGAAAAGTCTCAGTTATAATTTTTCTAACTTTAAGTTGACACAATTGACCACAATATTCTCTTAGATCAATTTGAGAACTGGGTTGGCATTTCTGGCGGTGCCCTTAATTAGCTTCATTCATATACCTTAGGAATTTTTCTCATCTGTCTTGGAGACCAGTTTGCTAAGAGATACAACATACATTATTGTGAGGCTCAGGGATGCTGCCTTGGTCCCCTACTCTTCTTCTTATCCCTGCTCCCCTTAGGAGACACCATTAGGGAGTACAAACAATTTTCAGCTATGCAGATGACACACAATTGTATATTGTGATGCTCTACAATAGGTACATTTACTGTCAGAGAAATGTATGCAGTGTACATCCTGAGATTCTGTTTCTTCGCAGAATCCATGAAAACAGAGTGTGCCAAAGAATGAACGGCAGTTAAAACGTTAGAATCCCAAAGCCCCCCCCCCCCCCGCCCAACTCCCCCACCTGCACACACGCAGTCCCATTGTTATGGGATAAACTTACAAATGGATGAGCAATAATTTCCTAAAACTAAAGGAAAATAAAACTGAAATACTTTTGGTTGGTCCCAAAAACAAGAAAAAATAAACTTTTTGATAAACTTGGGAACTTGGTTCTCCTTGTAAAATATGAAGTAACAAGCCTGGGTGTTATGCTTGATTCAAATTTGAATTTTAAATCCCACATTTACATTCTGCATAAGATCGTGAACCTAGCCCAGCACATCACACAAACCAATCTTCCATCCTTGGACTCACTTTACACCACACACTGTTGGAGCAGAGCTGCCAGGATAATCAAGGATGAGTCCCACCCAGCCAACACACTTTTTGTCCCACTTGCCTCCAGGAGAAGGTTCAGGAGCATGAAGATACGTACGGCCAGATTTGGGAACAGCTTCTTTCCAACTGTGATAAGACTGCTGAACAGATCCTGACCCGGATCTGGGCCGTACCTTCCAAATATCTGGACCTGACTTGCACTACCGTACTTTCCCTTTTCTATTTTCTAATTATGATTTATAATTTAAATTTTTATTATATTTACTTCGATTTGTACTTCAGGGAGCGCGAAGTGCAGAAACAAATATCACTTTGATGATTGTACGCTCTAGTATCAATTGTTTGGTGACAATAAAGTATTTGTATTTGTACATAAAGAGAGTAACCAGAGCAGCATTTCTACACTTAAGAAATATTGCAAAGGTACATTTGTTTTTGTCACAATGATGCTGAAAAACTAATCCACATCCTTTATATTGAATAGATAACTGCTACGCACTTTTTACTGTAATTCCAAAGCAATCTATTGACAAACTTCAACTCAATTAGAATGCTGCTGCGAGACTTTTAACCGAAACCAAACTGAGGGGATATATCACTCCAATACTACCTACTCTGAATTGCCTTCCTGTATCTTTTAGAATTGATTTTAAAGTTCTCTTGTTTGTTTTTAAAAGCTCTTAGCAGTCTTGGAGTATGTCACAGAATTGTTCTTGTTTTTTATAATCCTGCTTGAGCTCTCAGATCTTCTTCTGTTGGTTTCTTAAATTTAAACAATCTCCCTCAAAAGGTAATTGGGAGGTCAGCTTTTTTGAACGACCTTTAGGTACTCTATATCTAAAACTATAAGAGACACAGACTCTGTTGACACTTTTAAACACCAGCTCAAAACCTATTTATTTCACCTTGCTTTTTGTCTTTTATTCTCACATTTATTTTTATTTTATTTTCATATTTCTACTTGTATCCCATTGTAAAGCATTTGAATTACATCATCTGTATGAAAAGCGCACCATGAATAAAGTTGTCATTATTATTATTTATTTATTAGCAACTACACTCACTTTTGTCCCAGACACTCTCAAATTTCTGACATAGTGATAGGGTCTTCCACAGTGACGACTCACATAAAAACATTAAATACTAATTAAATTTGTCCATCATTTCTTAGTCCCCCATTTCCACCTCTCCAGGGTCTTTTCCCAGTGATTAAGGATAGTCAGTATGGCTTTGTGTATGGTAGGTCAAGTCTAATCAATCTTATAGTTTTTTGAGGAAGTTACCAGGAAAGTGGATGAAGGTAAGGCGGTGGATGTTGTCCACATGGACTTTAGACGTTTGACAAGGTTTCACATGGGAGGCTGGTCAGGAAGGTTTGGTGGTTTGGCATTCAGGATGAGGTGGTAAACTGGATTAGACATCGGCTTTGTGGCAGAAGCCAGAGACTGGTTGTAAAGGGTTGCCTCTCTGACTGGTGGAGTGCCACAGGGGTCGTTTGTTGTTTGTCATCATGTGGACTGGAAGTGAGGAAGGCTATCATGGCTTACAGAGGGATCTGCATCAGCTGGATAAATGGGCTGCAAACCGGCAGATGGAATTTAATGCAGACAAATGTGAGGTTTTGCACTTCAGTGGGACCAATGGGTTAGGTCTTACACTGTGAATGGTCAGACACTGAGGAGTGTGGCAGAACAAAGGGATCTGGGAATACAGGTCCATAATTCCTTGAAAGTGATATCACAGGTAGATAGGGGCTTAAAGAAAGCTTTTGGCACATTAGCCTTCATAATAATAAGTACTTTATTGATCCTAAGTGGGAAATCCTTTCATTACAGCAGCAACATTTAAAAACACACTTAGCAGTGTGCAGACTTAACTAATAATACAGAATAATAACACTGGACAACAAAGTTTTTTCAAAAGTGTTGCTTCCTCAGAATTTTTTTTTTTGTTTATCACAGACTGCTTGAAGATGAGCACAAATATAATTTCAGACTACTTGTATCATGTAGGAATTTGGAGAAACAACAAATTAACTTCTATTGAATATAATGTGTTTAAATGCATAATGGTGCTGATGCTTTGCAATAGTTCAACTAAGTTAAAAGTATTTTGTTAATGATTTTCATTTGTACTCAGTGTCTGAGGCTTCTTGCTTGTGTGCAACAATAATTCACCAGCATTGATGGATTCCAGTTGCCCTGGTATCTTTTCTCCATGACCACAATGTCCTGGTGAAACCTTTCACCATGCTCGTCACTAACAGCACCAAGATTTGCAGGGAAGAAGTCTAAATGGGAATGCAGAAAATGAATCTGTAGTGACATGTTGCATTCCATGGTTTTATATGCTTGAAGCATACTTTCAACCTGCTGCATGTAGTTTGGTGCTCTATAGATGCTGAGGAAAATTTCAACAACTTTCTTGAATGCCTTCCATGTGATTTTCTCCGGTCCCACTAGAAATTCTTCAAATTGCCTGTCATTGACGACCTGTTTGATTTGTGGACCAACAAAAATGCTTTCTTTAATCTCGGCATCAGTTATTCTGGGAAGCATCTGTCTCAAATATCAAAATCCTTCATAGAAATTTTTGTGCCTGGTGATAGCAAATTCCATCCTTACAGTCCCGAACCCAATAATTATTACTAAACCTGTCCTGCCATGCAGCAGCCACGCCGCCTAAGCAAGCACAAGCATGCCTGGACAAGATAGGAAACATTTTAATTGACTTGAATTATGAATTGAAATAATAAACATGGTGACAGGGAAATTTCATGGTGATTTTCATGACCAGTCACCCAAAATTCATAAGATACACCTAAAGGTATTCAGGAAGCAAAATCTTTGTTGTCCGGTGTAATATACATAATAATAATAATAATAATAATAATTCATCAATGTGTAATAATAATGTTTGAAATAATAAAACAGAGACTTTTTCACTATGATGACTCAGTTGGGGGGTGGGGGGGTAACGGTGTCGACTTCATTGTCGGCCGAGACTAGTGGAGTGAGAATGCCAATGCGGACCCCTCCATGATTCGCGGTTAGGAGGAGGGTTGATCTGTGTGTAAGGAGTGGCGACTACTGATGTTGGAGCCGCTTGGTAGCACAGAGCCTCTTTTAGGCAGGAGCACAGGACGATCAGGTCGGACGATCAGGTCTGAGGACCCTGTCACGAATTCTGCCAATGTCACTGCACACACGTCCAACGGAAGGTGCACTTACAGCAAGCGTTTTAATGGCTGGACATGTGGATGTGTACAACTCTACCGTTCATGACTGCTGTATCTCTTCAGGGTTTTAAAGAAGAAAAAAAAATTAATAAGTGTGAAGTGGTTCATATTGGTAGGTCAAATATGATGGCAGAATATAGTATTAATGGTAAGACGGCAGTGTGGAGAATCAGAGGGATCTTTGGGTCTGAGTCCATAGGACACTCAAAAACAGCTGCGCAGGTTGACTCTGTGGTTAAGAAGGCGTACGGTGTATTGACCTTCATCAATCGTGGAATTGAATTTAGGAGCCGAGAGGCAATGTTGCAGCTATATAGGACCCTGGTCAGACCCCACTTGGAATACTGTGCTCAGTTTTGGTCACCTCACTACAGGAAGGATGTGGAAGCCATAGAAAGGGTGCAGAGGAGATTTACAAGGATGTTGCCTGGATTGGGGAGCATGCCTTATGAGAATAGATTGAGTGAACTCTGCCTTTTCTCATTGGAGCGATGGAGGATGAGAGGTGACCTGATAGAGGTGTATAAGATGATGAGAGGCATTGATCGTCTGGATAGTCAGAGGCTTTTACCCAGGGCTGAAATGGTTGCCACAAGAGGACACAGGTTTAAGGTGCTGGGGAGTAGGTACAGAGGAGATGTCAGGAGTAAGTGTTTTACTCAAGAGAGTGGTGAGTGTGTGGAATGGGCTGCTGGCAACGGTGGTGAAGGTGGATACGATAGGGTCTTTTAAGAGACTTTTAGATAGGTACATGGAGCTTAGTTAAATAGAGGGCTATAGGTAAGCCTAGTAATTTTAAGGTAGGGACATGTTTGGCACAACTTTGTGGGCCAAAGGGCCTGTATTGTGCTGTTGGTTTTTGATCTTTCTATGTTCTATGTTTCACACAGAGATGAATTGTTGTATATACTTGTTGCATTTGGTAGGAAGGATTTTCTGTAACGGACCTTGTGACAGCGGAGCTGAATGAGTCTGTTCGAAAGGGTGCTCAGCTGCTTACTCAGTCGGTCATGGAGAGGATGTGCCAGACTGTGCCTAATGGATAGCAGTTTGTTTAGTGACCTCTTCTCCACAAGTTTTCCGCTCAAGTCTATTGTCTTTGTTGCTTTATGTGCTGGTGATGCAAAAAGTCAGTAATCCAGAAGAAAGTAGATTTATCCGTCCCCACCCTTTGCAGCTTCTTGCTCAGAAGGTGTGGCTGGATTGTGCTGAAGGCACTAGAGGATCAAAAAACGTGGTTCTCACAATGCCACCAGCATCATCCAGGTGGGAGTGAGCTCCTGCAACAGGTAGATGACGGCATCATCCACTCCCACATCAGGTTGGTAGGCAAACTGTAGAGGGTCCAATAAATTGAGGGTAATTTGTCTGTAGTCATTAAGTCCAGATGGAGTTGCCTTCTTGGGTACTGGAACCAAATACGAAAGCACCAGTATCTTCACCTGACTCAGACTCAGATTGTAAAGGTGCTGCAAAATATCAGACAGCCACTCGCACAGGCCTTCAGTACCCTGGGGCTGATTCTGTCCAGCTGTCTCCTAACCTGACCTGCAGTCACAGTCAGGCGGGGAGGGTGATCATCCCCATGGAGGCAGGATATTCCAAGGATGGTTCATAAAGCGATGTATTGTGTACAGGAGATGGGATATTATGTTGAAGTTGTGTAAGATATTGGTGAGGCCTACTTTGGAGTATTGTGTGCAGTTTTGGTCAGGAAAGATGTAAACAAGGTTGAAAGAGTGCAGAGAAAATTTACAAGGATGTTGCTGAGTCTGGTGGACCTGAGCTGTAAGGAAAGATTGAATTGTTTAGGACTGTATTCCTTAGAACGTAAAAAGATTGAGAGATTTGATGGAGGTGTACAAAATTGAGGGATATAGATGGGGTAAATGCAAGCAGGCTTTTTCCACTGGGGTTGGGTGTGACTACAACCAGATGTACCGAGTTAAGGGGAAATGAGGGGAAACTTCTTCACTCAGAGGGTAATGAGTGTGTGAAATAAGCTGCCAGCATAAGTGGTGCATGTGAAATTGATTTCAACATTTAAGAGAAGTTTGTATAGGTACATGGATGGTAAAGGTATTCAGGGCAGGTGCAGGTCAATGAGAGTAGTTTAAATGGTTTCAGCATGGGCTAGATGGGCTGAAGGGCCTGTTTCTGTGCTGTACTCTTTATAACTCCATGAGTGCTTGAACACAGCCTAGTCCACTGACTCAGAGCAATCTCATAATCACTCCTCTGTCTCCTGTGACCACCTTTCAGTTGTCCTAATCTCTGGAGCCCTTCTTTATAGCCTCTGCCTGTCCTCAGGTGGGAGGTGATCAATTTTTCCAAAATGTGGTCTGGGCAAGGAACTGTAGACATTCCTTATCTTAGTATAGCAGTGCTCTAGTATGTTGGGACCTCTGGTGCTACTGATTCTAACTGGGCAGGACTTTCTTTTCAAAGTGTGGAGGAACTCAGCAGGACAGGTATCATCTGCAGACGGGCTAACCAGCTGAAGTTCCAGGCTGAGACCCTTCATCAAGACTGAAGCGTCTACTGTTTCTCTACCTCCACATAAATGTTGCCTGACTGGCTGGGTTCCTCTAGTACTTTGTATGTGTAGCTTTATCACATTCTGTGGCAATCAGAATGACACACAAATGTGCTCTAATGTTTGAATAACTAGCATTGTGTGCCCCAGTCAATCTACTTGTGCTCCACTTCAGGGATCATTCTGTGGATCTGTTCTAAGGTGTCTGTGATGAACACTCCACGGGTGATGGAGGGATGGGACGGAGCTAACGGGTTGTCCGGCCCGGCCGGCCATGCGCTAACTGCCCTGACGGCGGTTGGTCAGTGTCGCGTGTTTGATTGCGGAGGGGTTGCCCCGGCAACGCGGGGCTGTCGGTTGGAGGGCGGTTGTCGAGCGAGCGGAGGGCAGACGGCCGGAGAGGCAGGAAGACGGCGGCAGCATGTTCTCGGGCTCCAGGACCTCGTCGCCCAGCTCGGCCACCGCATCCTCGGCGTGCCAGGAGCGGCAGATGGAGGTGGTGGCGAGCGAAACGAGCGGCAAGGAGCTGCAGGACGGCATGCAGGAGGGCAAGGACCAGATCAAGGATCTGAACGAGCGCTTCGCCAAGTACATCAACAACACGGTGCTGAACCTGCAGCGCAAGAACAAGGAGCTGCTGGCCGAGGTGAAGAAGCTGGAGAGGGAGGAGTTCAACGCGGCGGAGAAGGCCTACCAGAAGGAGTACCAGGACTTCCAGGCGCGGGTGGACGAGGCGCAGAACGAGCTGGTGTTGCTGAAGCTGGAGAAGGACAAGCTGAAGGCGCGGCTGGAGAAGGAGTGCCAGCTCAAGCGCGAGTTCGACCGCGACTTCCAAGACCTGAAGAAGAAGTACGAGGACTCGGGCAGCGGCCTGGAGAAGCTCCAGTGCCACTTCAAGCTGCTGGAGGCGCAGCTGGCGCAGCTGAGGCTGGTCCGCGACCAGGAGCGCATCTACTGGCAGCAGAAGCTGGACAACCTGCAGAACGTGGAGCAGGCGGAGTGCACGGCGCTCGACCTGGAGCAGGGGCTGCGCAACATGCGCCAGGAGTACGAGCAGGCCGCCCGGCGCAACAGAGAGGAGCTGGCCCGTTACCGGCACCGGTTCGAGGAGAACAGCGTGCCGCTGCAGAAGGTCAGGAAGGAGACCGAGTGCTTCCGCAACGCCGTTACCGACCTGCGGCTGCGGGACGAGATGCACAAAAACCACCTGCAGGAGAAGGAGCGGGAGATCGGCCGGATCCGGGAGTATAACAAGGCGCTGGAGAAGAAGATCGAGGCGCACACGGCCGACTTCCAAGCCCTGCTGACGGTGAAGAATGCGCTGGAGCAGGAGCTGGCCGGCTACAAAAGTCTGCTCAACCAGGTGGAGAAGAAGTCCAGAGACTACGCCAACCCTGCCTGTCTAAGCGGGTCTCCCGCCACTCTAACCACTTCTCCCGCCAAAGCATCCGAAGACCTCAACAAGATGTGGTGTTAAGTGTACCCACATGTACCCTCAATTTCCTTTGAGCTTGATACATATTTCAACAACCCTCTAATTAGCTGACCGCTATCGGAGTATTTATTTTGTGGTTTTTATGCGCAACCTGTTTATCTTTGGAAATACATTGTAACCTCTACACCTTTTATAAAATAGTAAAAATCCATTATGTCCCCTTTAAAGATGAACAAAATTTTAGAATGTCAGCTGTATGGAACATGTCATAGGAACAGACTTGTTATTATTTGAAATAGCCCAGTTATAGTCAAAAATCATGCTGGATGGATGACTGTCTCAGCAAATACAGCATTTCAATACCATTACTGATAATATTTTGGCACTAGTAGTGTTTTTCTGCTATGTAATAGTATAATGAAACAGCGTTTTAGGCTTTCATTCAAACAAATGCAAAGAAAGAGTTGATCCTCAAAAATCTGAAACAGATGTTAATTTTGGTCCCACTATTCTCATTAAACCACATCTTAAACAGTGAAGATTTGTGATTTTCTTTGAAGATTATTATCTTCATTTTGAGATGGAGATAATTATATTGGTAAAGACCTACACACAGATATTCAGCATATGCATCAAACAGAAACTGATATGTAGAAATAATGTACAATTCTAGTCCATATTTTACTTTGCTTTTATGACAGAACAAATTTAACTGACATGTGACATTCTCCTGTGACTTAATTAGGAAAGGAGCTTCCAATTTGCCTTCTACATTTGTTGTACTCAAGACAAAACACTGTTGTCTTGAATTTATGCAGTTGCAAGAGGGCACCCAATGGAGTTAGCTCTTCTTGGATGTAAACCCTTAATGTTGCCCTTGTATCTAAAACTATCTAGAAGCAGGAATTCTACCAAATGAGAATTCTATCTGTAGTCTCAGTAATAACCTTGAAAACAAATGACATACATCTCATTCTTGTAATAGTGAACTGAAGCTGTGTGTATAACTGTGTTACTCACTTACAAGAAATATACTTGGTAGCTGATGTAGTCCTTTTTTATTAATTAACCAGTTTCTTTTTTCTGCAATGCCATGACTTGGACCTTATATTGGGTGAAAGGATACATAAGACTTAAATATACACAAAGACTTTGCATTTTGTAATCCTATCAGCCTAGTTTTTCATCTGATAATTTACATACTGTATGATTTTGGTCTGTATGTAATTGTACATCAATTGAAACACATCATTAGACTAAGAAGAGTGTTGCTAAACTTGAGAACTTGCCCACAGAGAGAGGGTGGGGAGTCTAGGACTTTATACCTTGGAATATGGGTCACTATAGAGGTGTATAAACCTATGAGAGGCATAGATAAAAATAATGGACAATGTTTTCCCCTCAGGGAATCTAGAGAGTGAAAGTTTAGGGTGTCAGGGATAGTTTTAAAGCTGACCTTCATGCAGAGTGAGTTATGTATATGGAACCAGCTGAAAGAAAAAGCAATAACAGCATTTAAAAGACATTTGGATATGCACGTGGATAGGAAAGGTTTAGAGGGATATTGGCCAAACATAGGCAAATTGGGTAGGCACCTTTTCCGTTTGAATGAATGGGACTCAAGGGTCTGTTCCTATGTTGTTCTGTGCTCTTTGCCTTTGTGATTCTATGTAGTTTACTATTATTAAGTGTACATGATTAGAATGGTGTATCTAAACTATAATCAACCTGGTATGTTAAAGCAGTTGATGCAAAAGTGTCTGGAGGAGGTGATCTTGTATCTTTCAGCTACAGTATAGAATGTGGATGTTGAGAACTATTGACAGAACCTCGAAGTCATAATTGTGAGAAAGGCTCCCCTCGTGTCTACATCGGTATTCTTCTGAATTGTGTATCCTTGCACTAAAGTTTCAGTTAGCACTTGAAACAGAGTGGCGCAGAAGGCTATAAGGAGTGTGCCATAAAATGGGATTAGCAAAGGACGTGATGGCCAACCTATGTTTGGTTATGATAATCAAAAGAATTAAGTGGTAAATAAATAAACTGAGAAGAAAGGTGAGAATTTAAAAAACATTTTGGTGAAAAAATAAAAGGCTTAATTAAATCAGCCAGCTAATGGAATGCAGAATATTATTAAGATTTGTATTTGGTGTTTGACAAGTATCAGATAGTAACTAATAAACTTGAAAATTTGTTATACAATAGATGGAAAGCACTTGGAATACTATTCTACACTATCCAGCAAATTATTACTTATGTTTAGAGTGATAGGGTCATAGAGCTTTGCAGCAGTACAGGCCTTTCATTCCAACTAGTCCGTGCCAAATTCGGTGCTCAGTCTTGATTCCCTGTGTTCGGGCCATATCCCTTTTTCTAATAGCATAGAGCACACAGTCTGATGTAGTACAGTTCACGTAGCCCTACGGTGTACTTTTTAGTTCCTTGGCACATTCACCGCAGCTCCAGTAAAGGATAATCTGGCCAAGTTTGAAGAGCGAACTGAAGCTGTGATAAGTTCCAACATCATTCAGCTTGCTCTGACACTTGAATAGCTTCACGTTATTTCACAGGTGCTCCTCATTTTAGCAATAAGGCAACTTGAGATTTGACTTTAAATAAATATAGGTTATATCAGATGGATTATTGCTATTCCGAGACAAAATAATTATATGTAAATATTTGTATTCCCTTAGATTAACAAGATTGAGGGCAATCTAACAAAAGATAAAATGTTGAGGGATTTAATAGATAAAATGATTCTGCTGGTGAGAAAACCCAGAATAGGAATTCAGAATTCTGATGAATTGACCTAGGCCTTTTATAAGAATGTACTGACACAGGTTTACTGGAAATCTGAATTCAGCTCTTCCAAAGAGTTATGGATGCTGAGTCATTTAAAATGTCCAAGACAAGGCCAATAGATTTTAGGCAAATAAATCAGGAAATACAGGATCAATGCCATTAAATTGAATTGAAGTAAAACAAGTTTGAGGATCTGACTGATGTATTAAAGGAGATTCTTGTGGTCCTGGTTTAACATATCAATACTCCGAGGTGCAGTAACCTATGGTTCTAGACTGGAATGTCAGCATTGACTATGCTCATGGCTCTGGTATGGGGCAAACCTGGCTTCATGGCATCTGACTGACAAACAGTTCATGCCCAGTAGAGAGGAGCTCACTCAGTACGAACAGGAATTGAAGACAACTCTTTATCCCTTTATCTGAGACCCCATTGAGAAGCATTAGACCATTTCCTCCCACACTATCACCAATTTCATCACATCTGGAGACCTCCCATCTACAGCATCAACTTAATGGTTCCCCAACCCCGTCTTGCCCGTTTCTACCTCTTTTACAAATTCCACAAACCTAACTGCCCAGGTAGGCTCATCATTTCTACCTGTTCCTGCCCTACTGAGTTTATGTTAGCATATTGTGACTCAGTTTTGTCCTCCTTGGTTCAGTACCATCCCGCCTACATTTGTGACACTTCGTATGCTCTCTAGCACAACAACAAATTTCAATTCCGTGGCCCTGACCACCTTTATCCATCCCCCATCAAGAAGTCCTTAAGAGCGTCTGCTTATAACCAGTTTCCCTCCGTATGCACTCACATAGACCCTAAATATGAAGCAAAGGAGGATGAGAGCCAGTGTTTTTGTTATCTACAAGGAACAGTCCACATCACTAGCATATGCTGGTAATGCTCTCCAACTTTTTCTCTGCTACAGTACTGTGGAAAAGTCTTAGGCACATGTAAATAAATTTTGTAAAGCAAAGATTCTTTCAAAAATAATGAAGTGAAAAGTCTCTAAATATCAAAAAATTTACTATAAGGAGCAGTAAACAGTACAAATCTAAATCAAGTAATATTTGGTGTGATCACCCTTTGCCATTAAAGCTACATCAATTGTCTCAGGTACACTGTTGTGTAATTTTTATAAAACAATCAGCTGGTAGGCTGTTCCAAGCACCTTGGAAAACTTGCCACAGTTCTGCAGACCTTGGCTGTTTTGCATGCCCCTGTCTCTCCAGGTAATCCTAGCTGGCCCTGATGATGTTGAGATCAGGGCTCTTGCCATCTGTTGCAAAACTCATTTTTGCTGAAGATAGTTCTTCATGTGTTTGGAGTCATTGTCTTGCTGCAGAATAAGTTAGATTGATCAGACACCTTCCTTATGGTATTGTATGATGGATGAGCATCTGCTTGAGCATTGAGGATTCCATTAACTCTGACCAGACCACCAACTGAAATGCAACCCCAAACATGCAGGGAATCTCAGCCATGCATCATTGTTGGCTGTAGATACTCATCCACGTAGTGCTGTCCATTTCTATGGACATGCTGCTGACTAGAGCACCTGCTGCTATTCTTCAGCACTCCATTACTTAGGTGAGTCTCTTGGCTTTGTTTCCGCATAAGAGGAACAGTTGTTTGGCAGCAACTCCATGAAGACCACTTCTGACAAGACTTTGCCTAACTGTAGAGGAGTATACTTGTGTTCCAGTGGTTTCTGCAAGTTCAGAGCTAATAGTGTTGGATTGCTTCCAATTTAGGAGGGACATTAGTTCAATGTACGTATCTTTCATCTGCTGCACTCAGTTTCTGTGGCCGACCACCAGGTCTCTGGTCCTCAATGTTGCCCATTTCCTTGTGCTTCTTCAGAGCTTGGACAGCACATCTTGAAACTCTTGTCTGCTGCAAAATTTTTGCTCGGAAGAGACTTTGCTAATGCAGGATGACCACCTTGAGTCTTGTTGCAATGCTCACACTTGCCAAGCTGGAAGAATTGCTGATTTTAAGGTTAATCTGTCTCATCTGCCACACCCTCTTCGTTTAGTTTGGTTATCCTTCACCCAGTCTGATTCCTTTTACACCCATTTCTGTTTAAGTTGATCATTAGCACCTGTTTGTTATCTTTGTTTAATCATGCACTGGGCTATATACCTATAATCAAGTTTTTATTTGAAAAGTGGTCAAACTTAATACTTCCTTCGTAACATTAAATATGTTACAAAAGTTTCTCTGCAACATTAAATTTTTTGAAAAATGAACTTTTGAAAATCTAAAATTTGCTCATTTCTACTGACGTAAATGCAGAAGACAAAAATAAACATCAGAAACAAAATTTATATAAAAATTTTAGGGTGCTTAAGACTTTTGCACTGTACTATACATTGACGTTGACGGCTGCTTCCAGATCATTGCTGAGCTTGTCGATTTTGTCAACTTTTCCTCCAACTTCCTCCCGGCCCTAAAATTTATTTAGCCCATCTCTGACACCTCTCTCCCGTTTCTGGATCTCTGCCATCTTTTATAAACCCATTGATTCCAACAATTATATTGACAATACCTCTTCCCACCCTGTTGTTTGTAATAACCCTACTTCCTTCACTGAGTTCCCTTGCCACCGTCATTTCTGTTTTCAGGACAAGGCTTCCCATTCTGGAATATCTGACAGTAACACACAAACTTGCTGGAGGAACTTGGCCAGTCAACTAGCATTTATAGAGGGGAATAGTCGACATTTTGGGCTGAGGCCCTTCATCAGTCCTGATGAATGGACTCTGCTAGAAACATTGACAGTTTATTTTCTTCCATAGATGCTGCCTGATCTTAAAAGTTTTTGTGCTTAGAATATCCATCTTTTCTTCAGAAAATAAGGTTTCCCTTCCACCGTATTTCCTAAATATCTGTCCTCACCCCATCCCCTGCTTGACAAAATAGGGATAAGATTCCCCTTGTTTTCACTAGAACACCATGAGCTTCTGCATCCAGTGCCTCATTCTCCACAACTTCCGTCATCTCCAACATGATCCCACCACCAAGCCCATCATTCACTCCCACACACAGGAATCCGTCTGTCCCTGACTCCCTTATCCACTGTCCCTTCCCACCAATCTCCTTTGTGACATTCATCTCTGTAACTGTGCTTACTACACCTGCCCCATACCTCCTCTCTCACTGCCTTTCAGGGCCCTAAACAATCCTGCCTCTTCACCTGTAAGTGTCTGAGGATTATTTATTGCATCTAATGCTCCTGGTATGGTCTCCTGTACGTTGGTGAAACCTTCGCTCCCTCTGCTGCAACAACCAGAATCTCCCAGTGGCCATTCATTTCAAATCTCCTTCCCATTCCCACACTGACATGTCCGTCTATGGCCCTTTTTTACAGCCACAATGAGGCCAAATGCGGATTGGAGGAGTAACATCTCATATTCCTTCTTGGTAGTCGCCAACCTGATGGCATGAACATCAACTTTTCCAACTTTGGTAGCCATTCCCTTCTGTTCCACCCCTTCCCTTATTCCGGTGATCCTCTCACCCCTTCTCTTTGCTACCTCCGTGATCATAACCTTCCCATCACTTCCTTCAGGTTTCCGTGGTCTACTGTTCTATCAGATTCTTCCTTAACCCTTTACCTCTTCTGCCTATCACCTCTTAGCTTCTCACATCATACACCACCCACCTAACTTCTTCCTCTCCTGGGCATACCTATCATCTGCCTGTTGGTGCTCCTCCACCTTCCCTCACCTTTTTCAAGTCTAGTCAAGTCACTTTTATTGTCATTTTGACCATAACTGCTAGTACAGTACATAGTAAAAATGAAACAATGTTTTTTGGGACCATGGTGTTACATGACACAGTACAAAAACTAGACTGAACTACATAAAAAAAAAACCACACAATAACTACAGTAGACTACAGACCTACCCAGGACTACATTTAGTGCACAAAACAGTGCAGGTATTACAATAAATAATAAACAGGACAATAGGGCAGTAAGGTGTCAGTCTAGGCTCTGGGTATTGAGGAGTCTGATAGCTTGGGGGAAGAAACTGTTACATAGTCTGGTTGTGAGAGCCCGAATGCTTCGGTGTCTTTTCCCAGACGGCAGGAGGGAGAAGAGATTGTATGAGGGGTGCGTGAGGTCCTTCATAATGCTGTTTGCGGATGCAGCGTGTAGTGTAAATGTCCGTAATGGCGGGAAGAGAGACCCCAATGATCTTCTCAGCTGATCTCACTGATCTGCAGGGTCTTGCGATCCGAGATGGTGCAATTTCTGAACCAGACAGTGATGCAGCTGCTCAGGATGCTCTCAATACAACCCCTATAGAATGTGATGAGAATGGGGCGTGGGAGATGGACTTTCCTCAGCCTTTGCAGAAAGTAGAGACGCTGCTGGACTTTCTTTGCTATGGAGCTGGTGTTGAGGGACCAGGTGAGATTCTCTACCAGGTGAACACCAAGAAATTTGGTGCGCTTAACAATCTCTACCGAGGAACCATTGATGTTCAGCGGGGAGTGGTCACTCTGTGCCCTCCTGAAGTCAACAACCATCTCTTTTGTTCACATTCAGAGACGGGTTGTTGGCTCTGCACCAGTCCGTTAGCTGCTGCACCTCCTCTCTGTAAGCTGACTCGTTGTTTTTGCTGATGAGACCCACCACAGTCGTGTCATCAGCGAACTTGATGATGTGGTTCGAGCTGTGTGTTGCAGCACAGTCGTGGGTCAGCAGAGTGAACAGCAGTGGACTGAGCACACAGCCCTGGGGGGCCCCCGTGCTCAGTGTGATGGTGTTGGAGATGCTGCTCCCAATCCAGACTGACTGAGGTCTCCCAGTCAGGAAGTCTAGTATCCAGTTGCAGAGGGAGGTGTTCAGGCACAGAAGGCTCAGCTTTCCAATCAGTTTCTGAGGGATGATTGTGTTGAATGCTGAACTGAAGTCTATGACCAGCATCCGAATGTATGTGTCTTTTTTGTCCAGGTGGAGAGTGATGGCAATGGCGTCATCTGTTGAGCGGTTGGGACGGTACGCAAACTGCAGGGGGTCCAGTGAAGGGGGCAGCAGGGTCTTGATATGCCTCATGACAAGCCTCTCGAAACACTTCATGATGATGGATGTGAGTGCAACGGGATGGTAGTCATTTAGGCAGGACACTGAAGACTTCTTCAGCATGGGGACGATGGTGGCGGCCTTGAAGCACGTTGGAATGGTGGCGCTGCTCAGGGAGATGTTGAAGATGTCAGTGAGAACATCTGCTATCTGGTCTGCACATCCTCTAAGCACTCTACCAGGAATGTTGCCTGGTCCAGCAGCCTTCTGTGGGTTGACCCTGCGCAGGGTTCTCCTCAGGTTGGCCACAGTGAGACACAGCACCTGGTCATTTGTAGGAGGGGTGAACTTCCTCGCTGCCACATCATTTTTCACCTCACAACAGGTGTAGAAGTTACTCAGTGCATTTGGGAGCGAGGCATCACCTGCACGGTCAGGTAATGTTGTCCTGTAATTGGTGAAGTCCTGGATGCCCTTCCACATGCGCTGTGTGTCGCCGCTGTCCTGGAAGTGGCTGTGGATTAGCTGGGCATGTGCACGCTTTGCCCCTCTGATGGCTTGGGGCAGTTTGGCCCTTGCTATTGTTAAAGCTGCCTTGTCGTCTGCTCTGAAGGCGGAGTCACGGGACCTCAGCAGTGCACGCACCTCTGCGGTCATCCATGGCTTCTGGTTAGCACGTATAGTGATGGTCTTGGACAGAGTAACATCATCAATGCACTTGCTGATGTAGCTGGTCACTGATGCTGTGTACTTCCCTAAGATGGTAGAGTTGCCGTCGGTTGCAGCCTCCCTGAACATGTGCCAGTCAGTGTGCTCAAAGCAGTTTTGAAGAGCCCAGATGGCTCCTGCAGACCAGGTTTTCACCTGCTTCTGGACTGGTCTGGAGCACCTGATGAGTGGTCTGAATGCTGGGATTAGCATAACAAAGATGTGGTCTGAGTAACCGAGGTGGAGGCGGGGGCTCTGTACGGTACACATCGGGGATGTTTGTATAAGCAAAGTCCAACACGTTCTCCCCCCTCGTGGCAAAGTCCACATACTGATGGAATTTGGGGAGCATTGACTTAAAGGTTCGTGTGGTTAAAATCATCAGCGACAATAATTCTGTCTACTGTCCCCTTCCTTTCCAGTTCTGATGAAGGGCCTTGGCCTTATTTCTCTCCATAGATGCTGCCTGACCTGCTGAACTCCTCCAGCATTTGTGTGTGTTCGTCAATGTTTTCAGCATCTGCAGATTCTCTTGTGTCTAATAACATCAACTAGTGGCTTATCCCATGAAGCCTTTGTTAACCCTTGCTTTAAATATGATTCAGCCCAAGATTTCTCTCGGGCTGAACTTTACATCAGAATTGTTTCATTATGTTGCTGAAAAGAAAATTGATCTTTCATATTCATTGATTAAGAACCCTATAAGAGGCATAGATTTGGAAGATATTCAGAGTCTGTTTTCCATGGTAGGTGTGTCTAATATTGGAAGGCATAGGTTTAAGGGGAATGTAAATTTTACACTGTTCTAGTGCATGTTTTATGTCATGTAGCTATCATTCAGCCATACGTAAGTGAATACAGCCAAATAAAACAGCATTCCTCTGGGGCTAAGGTGCGAAATACAGTACTGACAGTCATACACAGCACAGACAAACACAGCACATATAATATAGCAGTAAACATACCAAAATATATATAGCCCAAGTCCCCGAGTCACCTGTCCTATAAATGGGGCATGTGTGTTGTCAGCAAGAATAAGCAGTTCTCAGAAGTCCGCGGACAAGCGCACAAATGCAGACCAGCTTGTCTCCCATCAAGAGAAACACTGCAAGAGAACCAGTTTCCAACCCAGCATGGATGCCATTCCACCCCAACAGCATCTCCCATCCTGGACTGCGTCAACAGGCAAGCCCATGACATGAGGCCTAGACCTCGCTACAAATGAGCTCTCCTGCCATCGGTCTCATCAACAAACCATGAACCACACTTTTACATTACCAATATCCAACAGGGTCTTGTGATCACAGGAAAAACATCCAAAACAATCACTTGCAGTTCGACTACACACCATCTTCACATACTGACTACAATGCCTCTCCATAGGAGGCAGCAACATGGTCTGCACCAAGCCCAGCTCCTCTAGTACCTCCACTATCGATCAACTTGCTGATGAGATAGACCTGCAGTACTTGAAGTTCTTAATGTCCAGCAGTATGTTATGATCATAAAAAAGACATTTAAAAAAGCCAAAAGCACATTTGGTTGCCCCGAGAGAGGCCGCTGTGTCCGAGTGCACTGCCATCTTTCTGGAAAATGGAATTGGAAACAAAAGACTTAATAGTGGGCCAAATGCCTGTTTCTAGTATACAGTACTATAAAACTGTATGATTCTCTGAGTGACATAGGTTTTGCTGTTTAATGTTTAAATTATGAACCTTTTGGTGTTTCTTGAATTAAAAAAAAACATTAAATATTTTTTCCTCTTTAGGATGAAGTGGGAGCCCCTGGGATAGTAGTTGGAGTTGCTATGGATGGAAAGGAAGTTTGGTCTGAAGGTGTGTATTGCATTCTAATTTATAATGAGTTGCACATCATTTGGTGATGAGTGAGTTGTGTTTTTTGTGAAACGTGACCTGAAATTGTGCAAAGCAAGAAGAAGCCCACCAGTCTCTGTGTGTAAAAAAAAACCAAATTAACTCTGACATCCTTCCCTATACTTTAATCACTTTAAAATTATGTCCACTAGTATTAGCTGTTTCCACTGTGGGTAATAATCTCTGGCCATCCACAATCGATGCTCTTAACATCTTATACTACCTCTATCAAGTTGCCTCTCACTCCTAAGAGAAAGGCCTTATCTTGCTTAGCCTATCCTCATAAGTCATGCTCTCTAATCCAGGCAGCATCCTGGTCAATCTTAAGCCTCTGCATCATTCTTATATTGATGAGAGTAGGACAGTGGATGCAGATTTTAGTAAAGATTCTACAATATTTCACATGGTAGTCTGATTTAGAAGATTAACATACATGGGATCCACAGAGTTCTGGTAGATTGCATTCTCTTGAATGTACCATGGAGGGGTGTTATTCTGGTTTGGAGGTCTGTGAGCAGTGGTGTTCTGCAGAGATCAGTGCTGGTGCCTCTGTTGCTTATGATTATGCACTCAGTGACCACATTATCAGGTACGTTTCTACACCTGCTCATTAATGAAAATATTAAATCAGCCAATCATGTGGCAGCAACTCAATACATAAAAGCTTGCAAAGATGGTCAAGAGCATTATTCAGACCAAGCATCAGAATGGAGAAGAATTGTGATACAAGTGACTTTGACCGTGGAGCGATTGTTGGTGCCAGACAGGGTGATTTGAGTATCCCTGAAACTGCTGATGTCCTGGGATTTTCACAAACAGTGTTTACAGAGAATGGTGTGAAAAACAAGAGTCATCCAGAAGGACAGTTCTGTGGGTGAGAAAACCTTGTTACTGAGAGGGGTCAGATGAGAATGAGCAGACTGGTTCGAGCTGACAGGAAGATGACCATAACTCAAATAACCATGCATTACAACAGTGGTGTGCAGAAGAGAAACACAAACACACTAAACCTTGAAGTAGGTGGGCTACAGCAGAGAAGACCACAAACATGTTATTAGGTACAGGAGACGCCTAATAAAGTGCCCACTGAGAGTAAGAGAATGACTTGTATAGAAATGTCAGTGAACTGTAGAAGAGGTTTACTAGTACACTGCCTGGTTTAGAGTGCATGTGCTACAAGGAAAGGTTGAACAAACTTGGGTTATTAATACGGAGGTTTATAATACTGTGGAGTCATGAAAAGAGTTTACAACTGGTAATTTTTCCCAGGTTTGAGATGTCTGATATCAAAAATCATGCATTTGAGAAGGAGAAAGTTTGAAGGAGATGTGTGGAGGAAGTCTTGACGCAAAGAGCGATCAGTGTTTGGAATGTGCTGCCAGGGGTAATGGTGGAGACAAATAAGATAGAGGCATTTAAAAGGCTCCTGGATAAGCACAAGGATGTGCAGGAAATGTAGGGATATAGACATTGTCTAGACAAAGGGTTTATTTTAGTTAGACATTTAATTGCTAGTTGATTTAGTTCAGCGCAACATCATGGGCTAAAGAGCTTGATCCCATATTGGTTCTATGTTCAAACAGAATGGAACATCTCAGCTGGTCAGGCAGTATGTGTGGAAGGAGAAGCAGTTGACACTTTGGCCTGAAGAAACTTTGTTAGAACTAAAGAAGTGAGAAAAGAGAAAATGTGCTAGTCCAAGCAGCAGAGAAGGTGGAAAAAGGAAAAGGAACTGGGGAAATGTGTGCGTTGTGATGAACAGTCATGAATGGATATCTCATCTCCTTTGCCTGTGTAATGTTTTGAAGTCTGGTTGATGCCGTATCTCTGGCTAACTGCAACATGACCAGCAGACCCGAATATACAAACAAGCAAGTTCTCCAGTGTACCTGGGCAAGAAATCAAATGTTATTTCGTGAGCTAATGTTGGGCCTCACTATAATATTGCAGGAGGCTACAAAAGGAAGGGTCAGAGTGGTAGTGAGGTGCCAATTAGAAACTCAGGGTCGCTCCTGCGCACCAAGCACAGGCACTCTCCAAAGCAGTCATCCGGTTCTCCAGTGTAGAGGAGGTCACATTTTGAGCATGGAATGCGGTACACCAGATTTGAAGAAGAGCAAATGAATTGCTGCTTCACCTGGAAAGACCAACTCTGGGTGGTTTTAAAGAGGTGAAAGGACAGGTGCAGATGTGAGAGTAGACCTCATCTAGAATCTCTTCCTCTTCAGAGATCAACCTGTTACACAGGCTGAGCAGCTGTCTGCTCAGTGGCTCCTTATTTCACTGTGTAAACCATACAATCCATGTTCCATCCATGGCAGTCCTCTCCTCTGCTGCTCAGTTGCTTTCTTTCCCAGTCCAGGTGTCCACTCTGATCTGAAATGACAACTTTTCCACATTATGTTGTATAACCTGCTAAGTTTTTTCCATCATCATCTATTTTTGTTAAAAAGAACTCTTGATATGCTTTGCAGCCGTGAAAATGTTTGGGGAATTGGAAGACAAATCAGGCATTGTAAAGTAATCTGCTTTTAAAGCTAAATATTTATGTGGCCAGTTCCTGTTAACCTTATGTTGCTTTCCAAATTTGCGTAATTTACATTTTGGCAATTTACTATTGCTAAATGTCAAGGGGAGGTGGTTAAGCTCATTCTTGCTGGAGGTGCTCTTTGTCTGCAGTTATGTATCAAGTACAGGTAGCCCCTGTGATACAGCTGTTCGGGTTTACCCTTACAGATTTCACAAATCACTTCCCAAAAATTTGAGACAGAAGAAAATTTACTCTCACAGCAACTGTGTGAAAATTAAGTAAATAAATCAACATGAATTTCAATTCTTCAACTTGCAATTCTTGAAGCATGCTTCATGTTATGGGAAATCACGATACAGTCCCCCCCCCCGCCGCCCCATAATTGGGATTGCCTGTATGTTGTCAGTTAAGCTTTGATGTTGCCAAAGTCTTTGATTCCCTGCATTTCTGAGCAAAGGTTTCACTTACCGTTCTGGCTTGCTTCAAGGACTGGGCTATGCAGATGTGGAAAACAGAGTGCCGTGTAAGCCAGATACGGTGATGCGAATTGCCAGCATCAGCAAACCCCTTACCATGACTGCCATCGCCAAGCTGTGGGAAAATGGAAAGCTGGATTTTGATGCTCCGGTGCAGAAGTATGTGCCAGAATTTCCAGAAAAGGAGTACGAAGGAGAGAAAGTAAGAATGATACTTGTTTGTTAATTCCACCTTACACTTTATTAGTTATCTCCTGCCTTCTGTTGCTAGCCATTCCACTTAAAGGTTTGACGTATTGTGTGATCCAAGATGCTCTCCTGCACACCACTGTTGTAATGTGTGGTTATGTGAGTTATTGTCACCTTCTTGTCAGCTTAAACCACTCTGGCCATTCTCCTGACTTCTCTCATTAACATTTTTGCCCACTGAACTGCTGTTCCCTGGGTGTTTTTCATTTATTGTACCATTCTGTGTAAATTCTAGAGACTGTGGAATTCCAAGCAGGTTAGCAGTTTCTGAAAAACTCAAACCTCCCCATCTGGCACCAATGATCATTCCACTGCCAAAGTCACTTAGATCACATTTCTTCCCCAAACCTGCTGATACCTAGATTGGTGGTGTTCAAGTCTGACAACCAAGGACAGTGTGGAAAGTCCAGATGGGACTCGGGGAAAGCCCTCTCACATGCCAAGTGGCAATTCTGTACCGAACTGGAATCACAGAAGGGTGCTGAACAGCTGTGGCAGAGCTCGAACACCATCACTTCCTACAAAAGTCAAACCAAGTGACATACGTGACAAGGTTTCACTCCCAGATAGGAGAGAACATCCCCCCACCCCCATTGTGGGGAGTGCTGAGCCCTGGGGTGGGCTGATTGGGAGTCTTGCCAACCTACTGGTGGACAATGGTACACCAGTAGACTGACAGGTCAGACAAGCTAGACTCCTGTGAAGTGAAAATGGGACACCACATTGTGTCTATACTTAGTGAGATAGGATTCCCCAAGAATAAGGGGAGCCAGAGGCATCTTTTCTAGCTGCTGGCAGCAGTACAGGACAATCTCACAGAAGGAGAAAGAGGTAGATAGCTGGAGACATTATATATTAGCATGGATGAGGAAAGCTGCCCAGTTAGTGCAGATCGGGTGAAAGAATTAGAGGACAGGAGTACAGAGGTGCCCTGTTGGCAGCAGTAGAGCTAAATGGAGACCTGACCTAGTTAAGGTCCGAATTGCGTGGAGACAACTTCGACATAAGGGCGGGGGTGGGGACATTTGATTAGATAGTGAGGAAGGGGAAGTGAGATTCTTGGCTTAGTGTTCCCTCTCTGTGAGCACCCCCACCCCCCACCCATGCAGCCAGACCAGTACAGGCTAGACTGGTGGCCCTGTGATCCCAGACCCGGCAAGAGAGCCACCAGCCCGTAGCCCCTCCAGCTTCCATGGAGCAGAGCAAAGAAAAGCAGCAAGCTGGGAGAGGAATAGTGTGAGGAAGAGGGACTGGAGGAGGATATGAGACGAACTCTGTCAGAGAGTTCCCTGCTAAGAAACTGACGGAACTGGGAGGCAGGTATGGGTAAAAGCCAGGGGAGCCTCTGCCCATGTGTTTGCTGAGGAGCTGGGGGGAGGGGAGTGGGTGGGGGGGTGCTGTAGTGAGTTTATCCAACAGGGAGATGGGTGTCCTGGGCAGGAGGTGGGGGGGTTGTCCCACTATGGGAGAGAATGACAGTGGCTTTTAAGGTCAGATATCCCTCACTCTTTGAGTGGGATTAGAAGCCCCAGAAAGAGTGGAGCCCTTTGCCAACCTCCCTGCATATTTGTTCCTCTTCTTTCCTCCACCTGACTTCTTAATACCTTCAGTGTACATGACTAGTGACCTGCCAGGACTTAGCCCAAATGGAATGAGATGCCAGAAGAAGCAGGTACTGTAGCATGATTTAATAAGCATTTGGATAGGTATGTGGACAGCATAGTGTGCATGGACTCATTGGGCTGAATGGCCTGCATCTGTGCTCTATTGCTTTATGACTGTAAACAGTACAGCGTGACCATTAGTGACTCTTTGATACTTTCATTAACTAATGCATCACCCTCTCAAACACAAGTCACTCACTCCAAGAAACACATTATTCCTTTAATCTGCAGTAATTATTTTGTAAGCTATAGAAACGTTGCATCTTTGGACTGTACTGCTGCCAAGAAACAAAAACTTTCACATCATATACTGTATGACAAAGACAATAAACCTGATTCTGATTTGAATCCTGGCACTAAACCAATCCACGCCCATCATCACTGGTGAAAGCTCCAGGCCATAACCACAATAAACAAATATTGCCTCCTCTCTATCATACATTAAATGTCATATCACATGGCATACTGAGGCAAGACAGTAGTGCATCATGGACTGGAAGCTGGATAAAACCCCCGGGGCCTGAACTGCTGGCCCCTCAGGCTCATGGAAGACCCGTGCATAAATTGAAGGTGCCCTAACAAACAAATTTAAAAACACCTTTATGCATGGGTAAGGTCCTGGAGGACTGGAGGATATCTAATGTTGTTCTGGTATTCAAGAAAGGTTCTAAGGAAAAAACAGGAAATTATCTGGTGTCAGATGTGTGTAAATTACTAGAAGGTATTCTAAGGGATAGAATATATAAACATTCGTATAGACAAGGCCTGATCAGGGATAGTCAACATGAATTTGTGCGTGCAATGTTATGTGTGACAAATCTGAAAGTTTTACGAGGAGGTTACCAAGAAGGTTCATGAAAGAAAGGTGATGGATATTGTTTACATGGACTTTACTATGACCTTTGACTAAGTCTCGCATGGGGGACTGGTCCAGAAGTTTAATTTGCTTGGCATTAAAGATTCAATACAGGTCGGCCTTCTATAATCCGGCACCATTGGGACCTGAGGATTGCCAATTAGTGAAAATGCCGAATTACAGAAGGATCACATTAAGAAATAGCTGACCACCTCATCATAGCTTTAAAATATCATGTAAATCAGTACGCTAGATAATAATGAAACAGAAAAATTAAATGAGTAGCAAGTGAAATCTTAATTAAGTAATATACTATACAGGCACAGATAGAATAAGTGTACAGGAATTAACTTATACAGAACAGTTGAGCACTACCGCTTCTAAAGTGAGACATTTAATATACCTTCAGGCAAAGTTACATGTCTGCAAGTGTGGGGTTGCCAGGACCATCAACATCTTCGTCTTGAAAAATGAGTGAAGCATCAGGAGGAACTGGTGCTGAAACTGGCACAACAGTTTCTTCAAAAACTGTTGATGTTGGTGGCAGCACATCTGGGTGAGCAGAAGCAGAAGTCGGAGAAAGAAGGTCTTCTATACGCCACGTTTCACACGACCGCCAGGCGGCCGAGGATTCGGCGCTGGGCTCTTCCCTCTTCACTCGCAGTTACTGAGGAAATCCTCGTTAGTTTCTTTTCCTCCGCTTAGTAATACGCTTAAATTCAGTGGGTTACCACATCTGATCTGAGGTCGTAGGCAGAAGGGAATGGAGCGCCGGCCGAGTGACACCGGAGGGCAGGCGGGCAAGAAGGCGGACATACCCAGTGTGCACCAGCTCCACCGCTGCTGGCAGGTGAGACAGGCGGGTGCCAGCCGGCCACGCTTGATGCAAATAAATGCAGGAAAACAAGCAGGAATCACCTGTCTGTGCTTATAAGAGCGTGCCAACACGTGTACAGATCTAGCACAACCAAAACAATGTGCAGCAGATTGGTATGGTGGCCTGGGAAATCTGAAATTACAGTTGCGCGGAAAATTTGGAATCGGTGCCAGATTATCGAAGGAACCAGATTACAGGTAGTCGGATTAGTGAAGGTCGACTGTACTGGCTCGGCAGGAGAAGCCAGAGAGTGGTAATAGATGGTTATCTCTCTGAGGTCTGTGACTAGCAGTACGCCAAAGGGATCGATGCTAAGTCCACTGTTGATTATCATCTATATCAATGCATGCCATTTCAATTTGCCTGTCACAGACATACAGACAGACATACTTTATTGATCCCAAGGAAAATCGGGTTTCATTACAGCTGCACCAAGAATAGTGAAGAAATATAGCAATATAAAACCATAAATAATTAAATAATAATAAGTTAATCATGCCAAGTAGAAAAAGTAAGTCCAGGACCAGCCTATTGGCACAGGGTGTCTGATACTCCGAGGGAGGAGTTGTAAAGTTTGATGGCCACAGGTAGGAATGACTTCCTATGATGCTCAGTGTTGCATCTCGGTGGAATGAGTCTCTGGCTGAATGTACTCCTGTGCCTAACCAGTATATTATGGAGTGGATGGGAGTCATTGTCCAAGATGGCATGCAACTTGGACAGCATCCTCTTTTCAGACACCACCGTCAGAGAGTCCAGTTCCACCCCCACAACATCACTGGCCTTACGAATCAGTCTGTTGATTCTGTTGGTGTCTGCTACCCTCAGTCTGCTGCCCCAGCACACAACAGCAAACATGTTAGCACTGGCCACCACAGACTCATAGAACATCCTCAGCATCATTTGGCAGATGTTAAAGATGTTAATTCGTCACCACAATGCATCTACAGTGGGTGCAATCTCACTGGTTCTCCATTGGGCACTGAACCACCTGAACAATAGCAATACCTATGTCAGGCTGCTGTTTATACATTACAGCTCAGCATTCAACACCGACATACTCTCCGTACTAATCACCCAACTCCAAAATCTGAGGGTCTGTACCTCCCTCTGCAACTAGATCCTTGACTGCCTCAACAGGAGATGACTGTCAGAATCAATCAGAAATAACATCTCCTTCCTAACAATCAACATGCAGACAATATTCAGGCATGGTCTGATAAGTTCCACATTTCATTCATGTCATAAAATTACCATTTACCATCTCAAACAGGGATGACTTGGACCATCTACTCGCCACACTCAATCGTGTTGCCATCATTGAGTCTTCCCCCAGTTCAACACCCTCAGGTCATCACTGATGGAAAAACTCACAGAGCAAGCAGAAGCTGCTGGGATCAATGCAACTCACCTCAGTTCCACCAACTACTGGTGTGTGATGGAAAACCCTCCACTTGCCAGAAACAGCGCTCCAGGACAAAGCAACTCACATCCTTCGCATGCCATTTACTTTTCTAAAATTCAGGTTCTCCGAAACCAGAGCAGAGTGGATGCATAAGTACCATCTACAAATTACCCACCCTACTCCACCTTCAAGTAGAGTATGGTAACACTAGCACCTGCATGCTCCATTCTAAGCCTTCATATGGACATAAAGGCACCATTACTCCTGGAAATCTTACTATAAACACCATAGTGACAGCACGCTCACAGAAGCAGTTCAAGACAGCAGCAAGGATAATTAGCTGTTGAATTGAAATCCCACAAGATGAAATTTAAAAATTCACAGATCAAATTTCTTTACGCTGTTTGTAGAATCAAACACCAATCATTTGGAAGGGAAAGTGTTGGTATTACCATATCCTTCTGTAAGTCAAAGGAGCTTTTAGACTAGCCTAGACAAATTACTGCTGCGTTGTTCAGTAGCGTACATGCAGATCTGCTAAACACCAGAGCTTTGAACTATTACTGTTAAAAGCACATGGTGAAATATGAGATCGTATGTCTAAGCAGGGAAAACACAGCCAATGTGGTTTGGATGTTGCAAATGACAATGCAAGTGTGAAGAAGGATGTCCTGTGAAGAGGAATACTGTAATTCTGTGATGTGGATTGGAAAATGGATTCTACAAGCAGTGTACAAGAAAATTGATGCCATGAGCCACTTCCACAGACAGTATTAAAGCCAGATTTCCAATGAAAGATCATCAATTTCTTTCTTTCTCCACAGATGCTATCTGACCTGCTGAGTCTTTCCAGCATTTTGTTTTTAACATGATGTACTAAAAGAGGTTAATTCTGTGCAATGATGTAACTGGTCATATGGCATAGAAACTGGAGCTACAAATCCCTGTTGATCATCAAATCCATAACACCCACTCCATTCCCTTTCTCCCAAATTCCCATCAACTCCGCCAGATTTTTCTCTTCATCCACACACATTTATAGTGGCCAATTAGCTTAGCATCTTGAACATCTTTGGAATATGGGAGAAAACCTGAGCACCAGGAGGAATACACTGTTGCATAATTCACTGGATTTGCCTCTAGCAGAAGGTATAAAAAGCAGAAATCAGTTGAGAAAATCATTGACTTATAATCAAATCATAAAGTATCAATAGTATTACTCCATAATAAAGTTCAAAGTAAATTTGTTATCAAAGTATATAAATGTCACCATATACTATCGAGATTATTTTTGTGGGTATTTATGGTAAATAAAATGAAAAACTACACAAAAAATGGACAAACAACCAATGTGCAAAATGCAACAAATTGTGCTAATACAAAAAAGAAAAAAACAAAATAAATAACTGATAAATATAGAGAACATGAGTTGTAAAATCCTTGAAGGTGAATCCAGAGGGTGTGGAATTAGTTCAGTGTTGGGGTGAGTGAAGTTATCCATGCTGGTTCAGGAGGCTGACGATTGAAAGGAAATACCTGTTCCTGAACCTGGTGGTGTGTGGCCAAGGCTCCTGTACCTCCTTCTTGATGGCAGCAGTGAGAATAGAGCTTGGCCTGGATGGTGGGGGTCCTTGGTGACGATGCTACTTTCCTGCAACACACTCTGTGTAGATGTGCTCATTGATCAGGAGGCCTTTCCCTGTGATTGACTGGGCTTGGAGGATTTTCCGTTCAAGGGTGATGTGTGAAATCAGGTTTGCTGGTTCATTTAACGAGGGTAGAAGACACTGACTAGTGGTAGGTAGGTTAACTATTTACAGGATAAGAGAGACATTAAACATTCAGTAAACCCTTCAAGTTACAGCCAGTTACAAATACTTACCTGGGTTGACACTCTGTAGCCCTCTCACTGGCCAGAGTCTCCATCACAAAGATCGTGCGTATCAGTTTCTGGGAATGCCTGACCCATACAGGGAAAAGGCTATCATCCAGAACCTTTCTGCCTCTGTGATACATCTCATAGTGTAAAGACCTTCATGGGCAGGGTGCCTGTCTGGACTATCGAAGTAGTGTATATACGGTACCATGTGCCCTGGATAGCAGCAACCATACCATCCTATGGGGAGCCATGGAGCTGCCTATCCAGTACATATCATTTAGCACCCAGGGAGTGCTCACCTTCACGGCATCATTTGAGGTCACCACAGTCATCCCAGCTACAGCTCTTGCTCACACTCGTTCTGCTCCACAGACTGGCTGGACTTGTGCTCATCATACTGCATACACCAACACTACTTCCCCTCCCTGATGGCAGAGGGTCACCACACTATGGGCAAGGGGTCGTTGGCAGGAACTTCATTGACGATGTAGGGAGAGCCATGGTCTGCTCATGGAGGCAGTTCACCCCGTTCGGGACCCTTCTCTGCCCAGTCTGCAATGTACAACTTCTAGTTCACAATGGAAGATCACTGGGCCTCAGAGAGGGGCAGCCTCACCCACTGTATTAAAGGGAAGTGCGATCACAACCCAGCTTACTCAGGGGATGGTCTGATGCTTCATGGCCAAGAGAACCCAGTAGCAGACCAACAGCTGCCTCTGGAGGGGGCTGTGGTGAACGTCATGCCCCTTCACCACCTGCCACAGCTCCACTCATCCACCCTGGGGGCAGCAGAAGCCTCCAGTTCCAACGCCACTCTGTCTAGGTTCCTAGGGGAGGACCTGCTCTACCGTCTGCTTGGCGGTTTCAAAGGCTGTCTGCTGCTCAGGATCCCATTGGAAGGTGGTCTTTTACTGTGAGACCCGTGCAGGGGCTCAGCGTCGTCATTGGATGGGGGATGTACTGACAGCAGTACCTCAGGAGCCCCGTAAAGCACGACCTTTCTTCTTTGTAGTTGGGGACTGCAGCACCCAAAATTCTGTGCTTTGCATGATCTGGTATCTCCCACTGCCCAGAATGCCATTGCACGACCAGGAATATGACATCCTGGCTGGAACCTTGTCGTTTTATCGGAGTTGATGGACCAACCCCCATTCCACAGAGGGGTGCTTTTTGATAATATGCACATTTTGATAATATGAGACAGGAGCTTGCAAAGGCTGTTTACAGGCAAGTGGGAGACTTTTAAAGGTAACATTGTGAGAGCTCAACCTCTGCGCATTCTTAATAGGGTGAAGGGGAGGCTGGTAGGAGTATAGAGCCCTGGATACTGACTCTGACTCTAAATCAAAGTCATTGCCAAATCAGGGTCATGAGCTGCAGGAATGAGATATCAATTAATTTAGGTCAAGCTAAGAAATAGTACAGGGCAGAAAATATTGGCTTGACTTATTCACAGATATTACATAGTGGTTATAATATTGGCAAGACATAAATCAGGATATTAAAGAAGCACGTAACAACTCTGCACAAAGATAAAGCAAGTCAAATTCGAGTTTATTCTCATACAGACTGGTGCAGGTGCAATAAAAATTAACTTGCAGCAGCATCACAGGAACATGGAATCCAATACACAACATTCACAAGAAAAACATAAGTTAGATTTTTTTTACAAGAATACAATTAGAACAAAAAAAGCAAGTCCATTCTGTTGCAGTGATCGAAGTGGCCATAGCATTGCTAAACTTTAGTGATTAGGGTTTTGATAATTGGTTCAAGAACAAATGATCACAATCAGCTTTATTAGCACAGTTTTAAATAACGTGAGATTTGTTATTTTACAGTAGCAGTACAGTGTAAAGACAAAATTATTGTAAATTAAAGTTTCAAAGGTTCATTTATAATCTAAGTTTCCAGAAAGCCATGAAACCAAGAAAGGCAGCTTGATTATCAACCCCAAATCCCACCTCCATAAAAAAAACAAAAACGGAACATTGACTTTCAAATTCCCCTCCCCCTACTCAAAAAAAGAAAGATCAGGCGAAAAACACAGAATACAAAAAAACCATTATGACTGAATAAAAGTCCACAGTCCAAGTCAATATCCAAATGCAGAAAACCTGGGTAACATTCTCCCTCTCCCTCACCAGTGATAAAAAAGCAGTCTCCCCTCTCCGTAGCAGAGTGATCTCACCAGTGATAAAAAGGCAGTCTCCCTCTCCGTATCAGACGATCTCACCAGTGATAAAAAGGCAGTCTCCCTCTCCGTATCAGACGATCTCACCGGTGATAAAAAGGCAGTCTTCCTCTCCGTATCAGACGATCTCACCAGTGATAAAAAGGCAGTCTCCCTCTCCGTATCAGACGATCTCACCAGTGATAAAAAGGCAGTCTCCCTCTCCGTATCAGACGATCTCACCAGTGATAAAAAGGCAATCTCCCTCTCCGTATCAGACGATCTCACCAGTGATAAGGCACTCTCCCTCTCCGTAGCAGAGTGATCTCACCAGTGATAAAAAGGCAGTCTCCCTCCGTATCAGACAATCTCACCAGTGATAAAAAGGCAGTCTCCCTCCGTATCAGACAATCTCACCAGTGATAAAAAGGCAGTCTCCCTCTCCGTATCAGACGATCTCACCAGTGATAAAAAGGCAGTCTCCCTCCGTATCAGACGATCTCACCAGTGATAAAAAGGCAGTCTCCCTCTCCGTATCAGACGATCTCACCAGTGATAAAAAGGCAGTCTCCCTCTCCGTATCAGACGATCTCACCAGTGATAAAAAGGCAGTCTCCCTCCGTATCAGACGATCTCACCAGTGATAAAAAGGCAGTCTCCCTCCGTATCAGACGATCTCACCAGTGATAAAAAGGCACTCTCCCTCTCCGTATCAGACGATCTCACCAGTGATAAAAAGGCAGTCTCCCTCTCCGTATCAGACGATCTCACCAGTGATAAAAAGGCAGTCTCCCTCTCCGTATCAGACGATCTCACCAGTGATAAGGCACTCTCCCTCTCCGTATCAGACGATCTCACCGGTGATAAAAAGGCAGTCTCCCTCTCCGTATCAGATGATCTCACCAGTGATAAAAAGGCAGTCTCCCTCTCCGTATCAGACGATCTCACCAGTGATAAAAAGGCAGTCTCCCTCTCCGTATCAGACGATCTCACCAGTGATAAGGCAGTCTCCCTCTCCGTATCAGACGATCTCACCAGTGATAAGGCACTCTCCCTCTCCGTATCAGACAATCTCACCAGTGATAAAAAGGCAGTCTCCCTCTCCGTATCAGACGATCTCACCAGTGATAAAAAGGCAGTCTCCCTCTCCGTATCAGACGATCTCACCAGTGATAAAAAGGCAGTCTCCCTCTCCGTATCAGACGATCTCACCAGTGATAAAAAGGCAGTCTCCCTCTCCGTATCAGACGATCTCACCAGTGATAAAAAGGCAGTCTCCCTCTCCGTATCAGACGATCTCACCAGTGATAAAAAGGCAGTCTCCCTCTCCGTAACAGATGATCTCACCAGTGATAAAATGACAGGTAGCCAATGTTTCAATCTTTAATCAGCAAAATGGAGTCGAACATCGGCTTGCAGCCTTCTTGCCACAAGGTTCCCACGCACTGCCTGTGCCTCCCGGAATCCCCTCAGAGACTGCAGTGTGCTGAAACATGCAAACTGCAAATCACAGTCTCCAACAGTTCCAGAATCACTTTCCAGAGGAAGGAAAAAACGTAAAAGACTTTAGGGAAGTGAAATAAATGATTTCATGATCTATCCAGGAGATGTCGACCGAAGGAATGTTGTACACAGGCACCATCTTGACCAGAATAAATCATGCAAAATAAAAGAATAATGAAGGAAGTAGCTGTAGTTCAAGGACGATCATCAAAGACCCCCATGATCTCTTCTCACTGCTGCCATTGGGAAGGAGGCCTTGGGCCCCACACCATCAGGTCAGGAACAGTTATGTTACCCTTCAGTCATCAGGCCCCTGAGCCAAGGTGGTTAAACCTCACTCACCTCAACACAACCTCAATGCACTTTCAAGCACCCTATAGCTGATATTCCCAGCATTATTTATTTATTTTTGTATTTACAGTTTGTCTTCTTTGACACATTGGTTGTTTCACAGTCTTTGTAGTTTTTCATTAATTGCATTGTGCTTTTGCCATGAATGCCTGCAAGACATTGAGTCTCAGGGTGGTATATGGTAACAATAATGTCTGTGTACTTTATCAGGCAAGCATTTGGAAGTGTAAATTGGGAGCAGATGTTCTCAGGGAAATTCACAGTAATGTCAGGAGCAGAGAGAGAAACTACAGCCAGGGATGGCAGTGCAGCAAAGATCGGCAGCTCTGTGCTTGAGGATATGTGAGGCAATCAAAGTAGGAGTGGCCAAGTACCCACACAGTGACAAATGGAATTTGAACCTGTTCTGCTGAGTAGACGTGAGGCTTGGCCGTGGCTGCTGAGCTCAGCACCTTCCTGGGAGGAGGTGAACAGGAGAACACTTTAGGGAATCAAGACAAGATCAGTGTAGTGAAACAGAAAGAGAGGGAATGGGAATACAGATTTCACAAAAGTGGTTTGGGTAATGCAGAATAGCAAATTAACAGAGAATATACCTTCTGTAACTTAAAAAGGTTAGGTGCATGTCTGTTTTGTACAGAAAATTAAATTTGCCTCAGTGTCATTTGACCAGGATTCCTGGATGGCTCATTGTTAATGTCCCCTGCTGGGCATAGTAGTCAGTGCTGCTGCTTCTCAATTCCAGCACTCGAGGTTAGCCCCACTTCTGGTGTGCTTTGCATGGAGTTTGCATGTTCTCCCTCTTGGTTCCTCTCCAAGAGTTCTGCTTTCTTCTTGGATCTCAAAGACAAGTAATTGGCTACGGTAAACTGCCTCCAGTGTGGCCAGATGCAGCTGAATCTGGGGAGTTACTAGGAGTGTAAGGAGAATAAAGTGTAGGATTAGTGTAAGTGGGTGTCTGATGGTAGGAGTAAACAGTGGGCAGCAGGATCTGTTTCTGAATCACACGATTCTGAGACACAGACACTCTTCTTCAACATCTTGAAATCTTCTGTGTACACGTGGCAGAGCAGGCAAGCTCTAGCTTTAATATCACATCCAAGAGTTGTTATTCAATAGTGCAGTAGTCAGATTTCAAGTTAAAGAGTAGGTAAACATAATGGATTGATTCAACTGATATTGGGACCTATTGAGCTATATAGCTAAAACTACTAATTTGCAAGTAGCTTAACATGGGAGTGGTTGTCGTCTAGTGCAGAGGAGTCAATTGGATCAGGTCTTGCAAATGTAATTCCATTTATAATTCACAGATATTTTTCACAATTTTATACTTAAATAACAAATCTGACAACAAATCAAAATTAGAATTGACTGCTTTTAAGACTGCAGTTTGATGTGCTGAGAAGCCAAGCTGAAGATGAGGCTCTATCACTACTGGAGTCACAGAGTGAGAGAATAACATAAAATAAAACGGGCTTTTCAGCCCAGTTTGTCCATGCTGGCCATGGTGTCCCATTTACCTCCATATCCCCGTAACCAGTCCTATCCACTTTCTTATCTAAATGTCTTTTGACGGTTGTTATTGGACCTGCAACAACCACTTTCTCTGGCAGCTTGTTCCATGTAAAAAGTGATGATATTAAAGATACACCATATTGACTTTACATAAGCAAGTTATAATGATACAAATATGTATCAGCTAGATGTGGATTCAAATAGTTTGACCATTTTTATGTATTATAAATGATTTAAAATATTTTACAACCTATTAAAAGCACCATTAAATCTCTTTCAATAGGTAACGATAACTATAAGGTTGTTGGTGTCCCACCTGAGTGGCATACGGCACTATGAGAAAGATGTTAAGAAAGTACGGGAACAAAAGAAAAAAGACAAGAAGGGACAGAAGCTTGTTAAAGACACTGCAGAGCCAAAAACCTGCCGGAACAAGAAGGAGTTTGAATATGAAGAATACTACATCAAAGAAAAATTTGAGAATATTTCAAAATCACTGAAGCTCTTTGAGAATGACCCCTTGGTTTTCAAACCTGGTAAAAAAAAATGCTAATTATGGATCAGAATTCTAGGTTTCAGTTCAAAATGTGTTAACAGTAATAGATTCAATTACACAGCACCAAAATAGACCCTTCAGCCCAACTCATCCATGCTAACAAATTGCCTACCTAAGCTCATCCTGTATTCCCCTAAACTTCTCCTATTCCTGTGCCTGTTTAAATGTCTTTATAAACATTGTAATTGTACTCATCTATGCCACTTCCTCTGGCAGCTCATTCCTTATACTTACCATCCTCTGCATGGAAAAACATACTCCTTATTACCTCTCATCTTAAACCCATGTACTCTACCGTTATGCTCCCCTACCCTAGGAAAAAGTCTGTAACCATCTACCTTATGTGTGTCCCTCATGATTTCATATACCTCTGGAGTCACCTTTCAGCCTCTTACATTCCAAGGAAAAATGCTGCAGCTATTGTCTTGACATAGCCAAAGCCCTCGAGTTACAGTAAGATCCTTGTGAATCTTTTCCGTAATCTACATTGACATCATCCTTAGTTTGTGGATTGCAAAACGTATTCAGGGCATCAGAACTGCTCTAGAAGGGAAACAGACCCCTCCCTGCCATCCCATAATCACCTGAAAAGAGGTTGAGATTATGAATGTTAGTTTCAGCAAATTTGAATTTCTGCACAAATCTTCGTGGACAATCATTCTGCTACAAAGTTAATGATGTTTTTCTCCTCTGCGTCTCACAGGGGATCAGTTCTTGTATTCAACTCATGCCTGGACCCTTCTTGGTGCTATAGCGGAGAGGGCTTCTCAGCAAAACTTCTTGCAGTTGATGGTTAAACTGTTCCGGGATCTTAATATGCTCAGGACTGTGCCAGATGAAAATGAGCCAATCATATACAACCGAGCCAGGTAAAGTCTGCTGATGAGCTCCACTGTGTTTTTGTTAACACACTTCACTTTCAAATGGATTGTGTCCTCCTTTATTTCAGTTTCTCTTAGTAGCTCCTTGTAAACAGCACTGGGAGGAGAAAAAGCCTAGAGCTCCCTCAACAATTGGGCAGAAACAAGAGAAGATGAAGATCTGAAAGGTTACTAGCACCTTGGCTGTAACACTTGAAAGAAGGGAAGTCAAAACAAAATTATTACAGATAGTATGGTAGCAATAGAAGTTAGAAGTTTAAATAGTCAAGCACTGGGGTGCACTGGAGCTGAGATTAGCAAGTTTCTGAGAGAGGGAGGTAGGCAGTTTTACAAGTGATAATATTTTGTCACTTGGGAATTTTGACAGTGATGCTTCTTAAAACCTTCTCAAACACCCTAGTGTTTGGTTGTCTAAACACTTCCTTGACAATTCATGTATGTCAGGCTTATTCCAGGTGACACCATCACATACAGGCACCCCCCAATCTCCACCCAGCTATTAGGATTCACCTGTCGCTCATTCCAGACTTATTACCTGCAGCCTATTTAACCCTAGTTCTCATCCACACACTGTTCACTCATTGAACTAACCGGCCTCAACCAGTTACTTGTAGCTTTCACTCTCCCTGTCTAAAGGTTGCCTTGTTGCTAGTTGTGTTTAGGGAGACAGAGGAAACTCTCGACCTCACCAAGCTCTCTTAGGAATATTATGACTGAGCCATCAGTAAAAGGAAAGTCAGCACCTCATTTCAGCTCAGGGTATAAGAGTTCTGAGTGCAATTCTGGTGTAGTCTGTAAGAAGTTTGTACGTTCTCCCCATGACCACTCGGTTTTCCACCGGCTGCTCCACTTCCTCCTACAGTCCAAAGATAGATAGTGGGTTAATTGGTCATTGTAACTTGTCTTGGGTTTAGTCTGGGGTTAAGTAGGTGGGTTGTTGGGCTGTAAGGGCCTGTTCTGCACTGTATCTCTGATTAAATAAATAAAGGTTGCCAGAACCCTGCCACCTCACAGGCTACACAGCAATCAACCTTCTCTTGGGCACCACCTCTCCCCAAGGCTGACGGTTCTCTCTCTCTCCTCCTGAGACCCAAGCCATGAATGATTACTTTGCTAAAGCGCTAAAATATGGCTTCATTCACCCATCCAGGCACCCAGCCAATACGGGATTCTTCTTTGTCAGAAAGAAAGATGAGGGTCTTAGTCCCTGCATTGACTACTGCGGAGATTACAAAATCACCATTAAGAACTGCAACCCTCTGTCCTTGAGGGAGAGCAAATTCAAAACGCTCTACAGGGTCAAGATCTTCACCAAAGTGGATCTAAGGAGCAGGTACAACCTGATCCATATTCACCATCGGAAGATGGTGTTTATAACGCCCACTGGCCACTATGAATACTTGGTGACTCCTTCTGAATTTTCCAAGTCCATTTTCCATTAATGAGACCCTCCGAGACATGTTACACAGGTATGTGTTTGTCTACCTTGATGACATCCTCACCTTCTCCAAGAACCAGCAAGACCACATCTATCTCATTGTTCAGATCTTCAGTGTCTCCTCAAAAACCAACTGTACTGCAAGTTAGAAAAATTCCAGTTCTGCACTTCGGTCATTACCTTCCTGGTGTATGCCCTTTCAACCCAAGTCATAACGGTGGACTCGGAGAAAGTGCGTGCTGTCATTGAATTGCCCCGACCACGCTCTCTCAAACAGCTACACTGCTTCTTGGGCTTCTCCATCTTCTACAGTCATTTCATCAGAAGTTACAGTCAGATCGCAGCTCCTCTTGCCTCCCTCACCAAGTTGCCTACTTTATGGATAGCCAGGCCTGCTGCTACAGACCAAGTGTTCGAGGAGCACAAGAGCCATTTCACCACCATTTCCATTCTCCACCATCTAAATCCCTCCGCATCTTTTCTGGTAGAAGCAATGTGGGTATCTGATGTGACGTCTGATGTGGGCACCAGGGGCATCCTCTTCCAGAGACTACTGGAATGGAAGACACATCTTTGTCCCTTCTTCTCACGCAAGTTCAGCCATGCACCACCATTATGGAGCTACTCGCTATTAAATGAGCTTTGGAGGAATGGAGATCCTGGCTGATGGGAAACACTGAGACCTTCCTGATATGGACTGACCACCAAAATCTAATATTCATACATTGACCCACTAATTCAACCTACACAGGCTCACTGGGCTCTCATCTTTGAACAATTCAACTTCACCATCTCCTACTAAACCGGTTCCTAGAACACAAAGGCAGATACCCTTTCAAGACAGTTCTACCCAGCTGAAGTGGAGACCAACCCTCATCATTCCAACCTCTCAGATCTCTCACCCCAATCGCTTGGAGCTTTGAGAACTCTGAAACTCTAGATTTTCTGAGATGCTGGTTCTGGTGGATCAACTGTACGTTAGTTTATCGCTGTCTGCCCTCAGTGTCCACGGTCCAATTCCTCCAACCTGTGGCTCTCTGGGCTCCTGTAGCTCCCTACTGGACCCTTGACACTTATGGTCGCCGTGGATTTCATCAGGGGTTTGTGTACCTCCCATTGGGGCCATGGTGATCATGACAGTGGTGGTCAGGTTCTCCAAGGCAGTCCACTTCATTGCCTTCCCCAAGCTTCCTTCAACCACTGAGACAGCAGACCTGGTTCTCAGGACAATGTGCCCACAATTTTTCTCCCTCTTCTGGCAAGCCTTCTGCCCCCTTTGTGAGTTTGTCCTCTGGCTATCATCTTCAGACTGATGATCATTCAGAAAGAGCCAGTCAACAAGTGGAGACGTTTCTGTGGTGTTTCGCAACTTCTAACCTTTCCACATGGAAGAAGTATCAGATCTGGACTAAGCTGTCCTACACTCCTCCTCTGCCACAGGTATGTCATCCTTTGAAGTGCTTCACCCCCACCCCCTTGTCCCTACAGAGGAGCCCACAGTGGTGGTCCTATCTGCCAGGGCCTTAGTACATCACGGTCGGAATGGCCAACTGCACCTTCTACCACCAGGTCATCTGCTGCCTGTGCCAAACCAGACTATTTTGGCCTGGCAGTACTGCTCAGGTAGGCAACATCCATCATCAAAGATCCCCCCTATCCATGTCCATGCCTTCTTCTCACTGCTACCATTGAGCAGGAGGTACAAACACTTGTAGTTCTACACCACCAATTTCAAGAACAGTTACTTTCCTTCAACCATCAATGAATAGCACCCAGTGGCACTGACTTCAACAGCCATAAAGTGCTTTGAGGAGCTGGTAATGGATCATTAAAAAAATGCTACCTTCCAACCTCATTAGACCCTTTCCAGTTCACCTACTGCTCAAACCGGTGCACTGATGGTGTCACAGCCTCAGCCCTCCACTCTGTCCTGTCCCACCTAGAAAGCAATACCTCGTATGCCAGGATGCTGTCCATCGGCATCTAACATGATCACCCCTTAGAGGCTGATGGGTAAGCTGTCCTCGTTAGGACTCAACATCTCTCTTAGTTACGGAATCTTGGACTTCTTAACCAAATGATCCCAGTCCGTCCGAGTTGGCAGCCAAATCTCACGTGCCAGTGAGAGTGTCCTGTCAGGCTGCACAATTACGCAGTGTGGAGGCTGGAAGGCATTGGACCACAAGACCCCACCGAGGATAGTAAAAACCGCCGAGAGGATCACCGGGGTCGCCCTACTCCCTATTTACCAGGAGTGTGGCAGATGAAGAGCCCAAAGCATTATTGAGGATCCCCACCATCCATTCCACAATCTCTTTGACCCACTACCATCAGGAAGGAGGTACAGGAGCATCAGGACCCGGACTGCCAGACTGTGCAACAGCTTCTTCCTCAGGACTAATGAATACCCTACCACCACCAAAGTCTTGACACTAGGTCAGTGTGCTGCTTACTGTTTGCCTGGTCTGTGTACATTTTGAATTATATTTTATTAATTTCTTATGGTAATATTTTGGGTTATGTACTGTGTGTATTATATGTTTTGGGGGTGCACCATGGTCCAGAAGAAATACTCTCTTGTTTGGCTGTATCTACAGTCAGATGACAATAAACCTAATCTCTACAGTTCAGCAACACTATGACCACTTGAATATTTTGCACTAAAATGGGCTGTTTTCTGTTCTTTCTTTCTTACAAAAACTATGCATAATTTGTTTTTCTTGTGAATGTTGCCTACATAATGCTATATGTCTGTGATGCTGCCTGCATTACATTTATGCATACACGTACCTTTGCAACTTTGAATGTGACATTAGTGAGATATTGTAAAAAGATTTTGTTTGCGTCCCATCCAGACATACTCATTCCGTACATGAGTACATCGAGCGAGTAAAAAGGAAAGCAGAATGATGGCATACTATCCGATCAATACTATCCGGTATTGAGAGAATCCTGCACAACCTCAGTTGCTACAGCCTGAGCTTTGGGATCCACCATCTGCTGTAACAGTCAGATTTCATTGGTATCACAGCACTACCTGAGGAAGCAAGGAATTATTGCAGAATTATCCCTGAGTTTTTCTGGCTAATACTTACCTTACAATGAATGTCAGTAAAAAACTGATTATGTTGTTGATTTGAAACTTCAGTATGAAACTGAAATCTTTCTCTGTACTGCAGACAGAAGGTGAAAACTGTGATAACGAAAGGGTTTTTCTGGGATGTACGATCATTGCCGCTGTGTCGTCGTAAATGATTAAATCTTTTCCGTTTTCATTCTGCACCAGGTACTACACTTACAATGAGAAGGGGCGACTGGTTAACTCTCCATATGTGGATTGCTCATACAAATGGGCTGGAGGTGGTTTCGTCTCCACTGTGCAAGACCTGCTGAAGTTTGGTAACGTGATGCTCTACAGCTACCAGGCTGGGCAGCTGCAGGATGGGCACCAGGCATTGCTCCCAGGCTACCTTGGGCCGGCCACCATGAGGATGATCTGGAGACCAGTAGGGAAAACCGAACTGAACTGGGACAGAGATGGTAGCTACGCCATGGGCTGGGGCGTTGTGGAGCAAGGGCAAGAGTGGGGGCAGTGCCGGAAACGAAGGCACTACCTCACACACACTGGTGGGTCTGTGGGTGCCAGCAGTGTCCTGCTGATCCTCCCCAAGGTATCTGGCCAATCAGAGACAGAAACTCTCCCACAAGGGGTAGTGGTTGCCATCCTCTGCAACTTGCAGTCTGTTAACCTTAACACCACCGCTCTGAAAATTGCATTAGAATTTGACAAGGTCAGGAATGCTGAACCCTCCATTCCAACCCCTGCCGGTGGTGGCCCAATACTAGCAGATGACGTAAATGCTGAAAGAGCCAGTTTTCAAGAATGAGCAGCATTTGGGGCTGGAGGACAGGGTATTCCTGTGCTGAGGACCCTCATTGACTAGTAAGCTTGCCACTCTGATTGGGGATATGTCTCTTCTCCCTCCACTGCATCATAAATGATACTATAACTCAAGCTAAGGAGTTGAAATTGGATTTATTTTTTTAAAAATAGGTTTCGTTTTTAGTCGTGACTAGGGGGTCATCTTGGAATCTATCAGTAATGATGAGCTGGCACCCGTGCAATTCCATCGTTCTTGAGTGCAGATCTTGCACGATCGGCATTTCAACATTTTGTTCAATCATTTCCAGTTGAATGATTTTACAAAACAATGTTTTATAAACTTTACTGAAAGAAATCTAAAAAAGTAGTTCATTATTTCTTTGTAACAGTATTGGAAAATGTTAATGAACTGTGTTTTAAGGTATTAAGCAAGAAGCTCTGTGACTGAGAAATGGTGATTGAAAGCTGGAAATGCTGATTATTCACGGATAGATTCTGCTTGTAGTCCAGACATTCAGTGTTGGGCAATCCCACAGTGAGATTTTGTTTGTTTTTCTATGAAAACCACAAAAGTTTTCTTCAAAATCATTAAAGCCTTTAATAGATTGACATCATCTTTAGGAATGTATATAGTGTACACAAGGACAGGAGAATTGGAAGAAGCAAGTTGTTTGACTCTGGCACCGCTCCATCATTTAATCTGGTGACTGCAAATTTCACTTCTAGTATCTTGCACCAATACCATTTCCTTTGATCTTGTTGATGTCAAAATATCTTTTGATCTGTCTCGAACAAATTTAGTGATTGAGCCCACACGACTCCCATGTGACAACAATTCCCGAGATTCACCGTGTAAAAATTTCTTCTCATTTCTGCCCCGAATCTTCATCGCCTTGTATTTGTTTTGAGCTTCAGGAAAACAAAATGAAAATTAATGATAAAATACAACACAGCATTAAAATCAAATAAAATTTGTTTGAAATATTATATCACATGTTGCAGGATCCCTGGTTGCAAACACGCAGCAGAGGAAACATTAATTCTGCATCTCCTGTTGGTCCCCTTATAGACTTTGCAAACTATTATGTTCTGATGGATGCCCATGCTGCAGGCTCGGTCTGTTTAAATTCAGGTTCAGATTTATTTATCAGATATAATTGAAACACACACTCTAGGCGTACAACATTCCCTCAGACTTACAGGCCCACCATACCTCCAATTAGTACATGTCATATAATGTACGTCTTTTCCCAGAATAATTATATGATTTTCACAAATCACAAGGTTATCAATGGATCGTTGGGTCTCAACAGAAATCCGACATCCAAAAAAAAAGACAAGCATTAAAACGGAACAAAGCAACATTCGGACAGGAACCTTTAACAACAAAAGGGGAGAGATAGAAATGATTTCATTCTCTTTTAGTCAGTTTACCCTTACCCACAAACACAGGATGTCCTTGTGCCATCACCCAGTTTGTATTTCCTTGTCTGTCAGCAATAATCTCACCCTCCACTGGTGGGAGAGACGGCTACGTCGCCCACACCTTACGCCCTTGCAGAACTGAATTGGTTCTTTATCTGCACGTTCAGTTGTGCTGTCAGGAACAAAAGTGTTCTGTCATTAACAGAAACGGGAATATGTGCTTTCAAGGGGCAGTTGTTCAAATTATACAAACCACAGGGAAAGACAGGTAAGGTTTGGGCAGAAATAAATAAAATAGGCCATTTATTTGTTCAATCAGATCACTGGCCCAGGGTTAATAGGGAACGTAGAAAACCCACTATACACCATTAGAGACAGTCCTGGAACCTGAACAGTGCAAATCATTATTGGATTGAATTTCAAGGGGATTGCCATATGCAGAAACAAGATGTTCTATATCTTGCTTTTACAGGCGGGATTGCCACTGAAAGGCCATAGTGAAGGAGGTGCTGGAATTGCTTCTGTAAAGGAAGGGGAACAATATGATCCATTTGTCAAATCTGAGCTGGAGCACACCCACGGCAAATGGCAGCCGAGGGTTGCTTTGGAAGTTGTAGGTTCTTAATTTCTAAACATAGCCCATAATTCCCTACCACTGTATGAGCTATGGCAGTGGGAAGGGCTAATCCCTGCTGCCTAGACCACTCCACAGTACCTGTAGCCCCAAGTGACTAGAAGACTCAAAGGCCCACCAAGCAAGTGGCAATAATGGTATTCGAGGCTGAGAGCTAGATGTCACCTTTCAGTTAGCAACAATGGTATAAATATGGGCTTCTTCAGTTTCGTGCATAACGACAGTATGCACTGCTACAAGCTCTGTATATTGACTCAACCCATCAGTGCCCTCCTTCTTCAAAACCTGGGTGGTTAAAGGCAACAACTTTCCAACGATGATGACCATTCTTCCATTTTGCAGAACCATCGGTAAACCAGACTGAGCAGGACTCAGACAATCAAAAGGAACTCCCCACACAATGGGCCGGAGTGGCTGCAGCAGACGCAGCAACCAGTTCATAAATCCGTCCAGTCGGTTTGATACTCGTTCAGAAATACACCAATTCCACTCTCCAATTGAACTCTGTTGTGCATGCCCTAACTTACAGGAGAGTGTATCAGAGAGCACCCATCCCATAATGTGAAGATCAGGGCAGAGAGATAAAAGGGAATTCCCCCATCTGTGTTTCAGTCTCTGCTAAAGCCTTGTGGCAGGCAAATAGCTGTTTCTCAAAAGCAGTGCATCTGGTGGCAGCATCAGGAAGCTTTTAGGACAAGAAACCCAGAGGCATATTCATTCTTCCATACTTCTCCACAGGTTCCAGACAGCCACATCATCTCTCACAGAAACTTGCAGCTCAAAGGGGAGGCTTTCTGAATGAGGAGAGGGGTAAGATCATGGCGATGGCCTCCTTTGCAGACTCAAGAAGATGATTGTTGCTCGGGGCCCCATACAAAAATAAACCTCTTTCTGGTCATAGTGTAGAAAGGTCAGAGGAGCCCAGGGAAGTGTAGGGCTTCCAGCTGCACCACCACCCGATGTGGTGGTCAGACCCAGCCCTCGGGAGAGGGTCCCGCGTAACGTGAGCCATCTCGTAGGAATGCCCATGCTCTGAAGCATTTCTTGTACGAGCTGCTCCTTCACATCTTTCACTTCCTTGCCTTCGTCTGTTGACCGGACACACCTTGGTGGTCCGTGTTACCAGGGGAGGTCCTCAATGGAAGTCTCTTTTTGCAGGGGACATTGGGGACCTGGGGTGGAAGGTGTTGAATCGGGCAGTACCATACAACAGATTTTTGAGCAGGTTCACTGATACCCTGTCCACCTGTCCATTCTGTGGGCGGGAGGGGTCAGTGTACCACACTCATATGGAGTGTGAGACATTGTAGCCGCTCTTTCAGTTTCTCATGGAGCTGCTGCTGAGGTTCTGGCTGCCCTTCAACCCCGTGCTCCTCATCTACAGGCACCCAGTGCGGAAGGGGGCGGGGTGAGAGGAGGATATCATGGTGGGCTTGGCCCTGGGCCTGGCCCAGATGGCCATTCACTGGTCTCGGTGGCTGAAAGTGGAGGGTGCTGCCCGGGCTGAATGCCCACCTCTTTTCCAAAGATACGTTCATGCCCAGCTGCCCTTGGAGAGGGGGCACGTGGTCGCAATGGGTGCAGCGGGGGATTTCTGGGAGCAGTGCCCCCCCAGTCTATTGACTGTTTTATAGACGGTAGTAACCATATTTTAATCTGACTATACTTACTGTCTTGTAAATATTGAATGTCTATACCTTGTGTATATGTGTTGTAAATAAACTTTTATAGTTTTGTAAAAAGATGTCAGAGGAGCAGTCAAATGGGGTGTGTGGTGCTGCCAGTATCCAGAAGGCCAACAAAGCGTTGGGTTTCTTGCTTTGTCGCAGGTGCTGCTATTTCTAGATTCTTATTTCTGACTTTACCCAGAATTATCCTATGCCATTCATCTACTGTATTCCCAGAAAATGTACAGTAGTAGCTGTGTCCTGCTCGATTTTGGGGTTGACTTCCCATTTCCTGGATCGTATGTGATCAATAAAAGTATGAAAAACATTGGAAAGTCCTGCAACCCCTTCATCTGCATGTGGGGTAATTTAATGCTCAGGGATAGGACACACACGCAAATCCTGTGCCACGACAGTGGCAAATAGTAGGACAATGGTCATCTCCATGTGGAAGTCATGTAAAAGAGTACTGAAAGCTGTTCCGTGTGAAAGCAAACCGATCTTGTGACTGCTCAGCATTAGGGATGGAGAAAAAATAACAAGCATAATAATTGTCAATCTCACTAGAAGGGTTCTCACTGAGGGTCACAAAAGATGTGACCAACAGAGGGGCAAACCGATTTAGCTAATGATAATCAGTAGTCATGCACCATGAACCATCAGGTTTCTGAACTGACCAAACAGGACTACCATTAGGTGATGAGGCAGGACAAAGTACCCCCAGGTTTAGGAGGGACTTGACTGTCCCATTGATGTCCTTATGCCCTCCTGATACAATATTGCTTGATAACTACTACTTGTAATGGCAAGGATATAAAGACAGGTTCCCATTTTGCCAGTTACCACCAGGATGGACACCTTCCTAGTATCAAAAGCAAATTGGCCAAAGGTTTGTCCTGAGATTCACATTAACAAATCAATTTCCAAAATATATTCAGGTACCTGGGGGATGAACACATGGACAGACCTAGGAGGCTCCTCGCCAATAGCGAGGCGGTCCTTCCTTCATACAGCATTCTTAACCAATCCCCCATATCCCTGAATACTCCCTTGCTGCCCTGGAAATAGATCCGGATTCCCATGTAATGAGGTAGCCCCGACCCCAGTGTCCACAGAGCAATTCACCGCTGCTTGTATAACCACAATGGGTACGTATGGTCTCAGGTCTCCCTCTGGGACACCGGGAATATGAGTGACATGGTCACGGACTGGTTAGGGCTACACTGTTACAGTTCAGAGTTCATCCTGGGTCTGATTCACCCGTCTAGGGAACGTTCTTTTTACGAATAACATTCCATTCCATGTAGGGACACACTGGCCACTGGTCTGTCTGGGCTTTAGAACGCAACTCACCTGGGTCCCAATACTCACAATGTAGCACATAAAGAACACCAGTCAGTATTCTGTCAATTCCTTCCTTATCCAACACTGCCTTAAGTTGGGACAGAAGCATTTCCTTTCTACTAAGACGAGAAGAGGAGTTCTTTGATACCGACTGCTAGGGCACAGTCGTCGGCTGCTTCGGAGCATTCCCACTTCCGTTCATCATGCGCCCGGAATGTCCCTGCTGCTGCCAGGATTTAGAAGTAGCCTTAACCTGCGCCCATTCCCCATCAACATCTGGCCCTTCAAGTTGGGCTAATAGACTGCTAGTCTCTGCAACAGTCTGACTCTCAGCTGGCCCTAATAGAGCCAACAAGACTCCTCTCCACCATGAGGGTCCCCATTCCATCAGTCAGGTGCATGTACCAAGGGAAAAGAGGACAGCCTCAGTCCATATGCGTCTATTTTTGGATTGACATACAACACAGGGTAGGCCTTCGAGCTGTGCCACTCAGCAATCCTCTGGTTCAATCCTAGCCTAGTCACGGGACGTTTTTCAATCACCAATTAACCCACCAACCAGTACGACTTTGGAATGTGGGAGGAAACCAGAGCTCCTAGGGAAGTCCACACCGTCACAGGGAGAACATTCTTACCAGCAGAGGCAGGAATCTAACCTGGTCTCTGGTACTGTTAAGCTTTGTGCTAACCACTACACTATCATGCCATCCCTTAATCAATTATAAATGGCAGATTATGTTGCCAGTCACAGCTTGGGCAAAGTCCAAAGGAAGTTCAAAAAGTAGTCCAATATGTCCACATGCCTCACAGAGACAGGCAACTCTTTGTTCTTGCCAATTAACAGAGTCTAATTTATTTCATTCAACCAACACAAGTGTCTATTAACAGTGATCAGTGTACCCTCATAAATCAATTAGACATTTTAATGGTCATTCTTTGGTATCTTGTGGTGCACAACATATGTTGGGCTTACAAAGCACATTAATGTTTACATATCAGTGATAAGCCTGAAGAAAGAATCCAGCCATCAGCAGACGGTTAGACCTCACATCCCACAAGATCAGAAAGAGTTTAATTAAGTGGTCATTGACCTAGCAGCCATTCACTCTTCCTTTACAAAATCCAGTAAGACACAGACAGTTGTTGGCGTTAACAAACACACTCATGGATGTGCTGGTGTCGTCACACTTTCTGGTAACATTACATGCCCACAGTGTTGAATTCAGTAACACAACACAGACAGCAACAGCAGAACAAGCCCCTTTCCTCCCTCCCAGACCTCACTCACAGAAACTTCTAGCTGCAAGACAGGCCTCCTCTGGGTCTCCAGTCCTTGGCCCTAGGCTCTCAGTCTTGCACACGTTGGACCAACAACCTCTAACGACTGGCCTAAGCTTCCAGACTTGCAATCACCAGGCCTCCAGCCTTCAGTCTTAGACCCAGACTCGCCCTCTATATCTGGACTTGCCAACTTCGGTCTTCGACCTTTTGGTCCAGAGTCCAGACTCGAGCTTTACAGAATCACTTGATGTAAATAAATTTCTCTTAGGTATTCTCTGTTCATAATCACTATACGATACATTTTTATGACAGTGGCACTTGTCAAAAAAAAAGGAAATGCAGGCGCTTAACACAATTTTCACAGAATATAAAGTAATCCTTCCAGATTAAAAATATATACATTTCTACTTTGCTCAAAAATACCAAGTGTTAACTTGTTTAAAACGTATTTTCACTATATAAAGCTGCAGACTGTTTTGGAAATGTTTTTATCAACGTTCAGACCAAGGCAAAAAAGGTACCATCAGTTTTATAACAAGTTACACATAGGTTATACTAGCGTTAAAAGAGTAAAAAGCATACAGCCTTTTCGTGTACTCTATGGTTCTGATCATAATGTATACATACATAAGACAGTGGCCCTAAAGTATGTCACAAACGAAAGAATGTCTGCTGGAAATCCAAGCAACCCACACAAAATGCTGGAGGAACTCAGCAGGTCAGGCAGCAAATAGGAAAAGAGGACCATATTCTTTTCCTGGACGCTGCCTGGCTTGCTGATTTCCTATAGAATTTTGTATGGGTTGGACCTAAAGTCTGAATAGTTACTGGCAGATTTTTAACACTATTTGCACAGAATGTAATGCTTGCAGAGTAAAAATTATACATTTCTAATTTGCTCAAATACTAAGTGCTAACTTGTTTAAAACATTTTAGTTCTCACTACATTATGTTATAGAGTGTTCTGCGAACATTTATTTGAGTCTGCAGTCTAAGTCAAAGAAGTTACATTCAGTTTTATAAGTAATTATTCTAAGACATATAAGCTACAGTTGCTTTCCAAGACTAAAGGCATACATTGCCAATTTTCCGAAAAATGTTTTGTGGCAACATGTTGTTATCAATGTTTTTGTGTATTCTATTGCCCTGATTACCAGTTTTATGACAGTGACCCCTCATCTGAAAAGAGAATTTGCAGTTGCGTAACACAAATTGCACAGAATGTGAAGTAATGCTTCCAGAGTAAAACACATATATATAGTACATTTTAATTCTGCTCAAAAATACTAAATGCGAACTAGTTTTAAACTTTTTTTTTAATCTTCACTACCTTCTGCTGTAGAGTGGTTTGGAATCAGTTATATCAATGTGCAGTCCAAGGCAAAAAAGTTACTCCCAGTGTTATAACAAATTGCACACAGGCTACACGAATGTTACAAGAGAAAAGGCCATTCCACGCAACAATAAGTATACACCTGTAGATATTTTTTGAGAGTGTCAACCTACCGGGGGAGCCACAGTGACCAGGTCTCTGGTGCTGTGGTTCAGAAGAGTAGAGGGGTGAAGAGGATTGCAGTGTTGATAAGAGTCAGAGGAATGGTGCGTTACCTCCTTGATGCCAGGGTCAGGCATGTCTCGGATCAGGCCCATGGTATTCTCAAGGGCGAGGGTGAGCAGCCAGAATTCTTGGTACATATTGGGACCAATGACATAGTTAGACAAGATGAGGAGGTCCTGAAGAGAGATTTTGGGGAGCAAGGTGGAAAGCTGAAAAACGGAACCTCCAGGGTGGTAATCTCTGGAATGTTGTCTGTGCCACGTAGGAATAGGATGGTTTGGCGCGGCTGAGGAATTGGTGCAGGGGCAGGGCTTTAGATTATGGATCACTGGAGTTTCTTCTGGGGACGGGTTACTCCTGAACCAGAGGGGGTCCAATATCCTTGTAGACGGAGTGGCTAGAGTTGTTTGACAGGGAGATGGGAACTGGAGTGATAGAGCTGAGGATGGGGTAGTTGGTTTGCAGAGGCAATGTGTGGTTAAGAGAGTCTGATGACAGAGCAAACTTACAGTCAACAGGATGAGTTGCAACTTAAAAGGCAGACAAAATCAAAAAGGGTGAGTAGTCTGTTTTATACAGATTGCACATAAGCTATACCAAGAGAAAAAGGAATACACTGTCGATTTTCTGAAAAATGCTTTGTGGCATCTTAACCATAGAACACTACAGCACAGTACAGGCCCTTCAGCCCTTCATGTTGTGTCAACCCATATAATCCTTTAAAAAAAGTACTAAACCCACACTACCCCATTACCCTCCATTTTTCTTTCATCCATGTGCCTGTCCAAGAGGCTCTTAAATACCCCTGATATTTTAGCCTCCACCACCATCCCTGGCAAGTCATTCCAGGCACTCACAACCCTCTGTGTAAAAAACTTACACCTGATGTCTCCCCTAAACTTCCCTCCCTTAATTTTGTACATATGCCCTCTGGTGTTTGCTATTGGTGCCCTGGGAAACAGGTGCTGACTATCCACCCTGTCTATGCCTCTCATAATCTTGTAGACCTCTGTCAAGTCCCCTCTCATTCTTCTACGTGCCAAAGAGAAAAGTCACAGCTCTGCTAACCTTGCTCCATATGACTTGTTCTCCAAACCAGGCAACATCCTGGTAAATCTCCTCTGCACCCTCTCCATAGCTTCCACATCCTTCTATTATGAGGCGACGAGAGTTGAACACCTGAGAACACAGTTGAGAATCTTGGTCGATATATTTTATGTGTTCTATGGTCCTGATCACAATACATACATGTGTAAGACTATGGCCCTTAAGACAGTAAGAGTAGGATTAGGCCATTTGACCCATCGAGTCTGTTCCATCATTTCATCATGGCTGATCCAATTTTCCACTCAGTCCAATCTCCTGCCTTCTTAAGTCTGAATAGTTACTGGTGGCTCTGTTGCACAAACTACACAGAATGTAAAGTAATGTTTCCAGATTAAACATACATTTCTATTTTGCTCTAAAACAGTAAGCGCCAACTTCATTAAAATGGCTTAGTTTACACTATCTCATTGGGTAGAGTGTTTTGTGTTCAGTTATTTAAATGTGCAGACTCCATCAAAAAAGTTACATTCAGTTTGTAAAAAATTGACCGTGAGCTATACTAGTGATACAGGACTAAAAGGCATGCATTGCCAATTCTCTGAAAAATGCTCTGTGGCAACTTAATAAATGTATTCTATGGCCCGAATACATTTTATGACAGTGTGTCTTAGGTCTGAAAAGGTGACGTAGTCCTATAACACTAATTGCACGGTATGTAAAGTAATACTTTCAGTTGAAAACACTTATATTTCTATTTTGCTCAAAAATACTATTTGCTAACTTGAGTTAATCACTTTGATTTTCACCATTTTAGGCTCCAGAGTGTTTTGGAATCAGTTATTTGAATGTTTAGTCTAAGGCAAAAAAATTACAATCAATTTTATAACAAATTGCACATAACCTATACGAGCATGACAAGAGAAACAGATTCAGACTGCTAAGTTTCAATGTGTACTGTAAGGGAAAAAAGTTACATTCTGTTTTATAAAAAATTGCACAAAAGTTATACCAACCTTACAAACTTAAAGGCACACATTGCTAATTCTCTGAAGAATGCAATGTGGCAACATGTTGTATATGATATTTTTAAACATATTTTGTGTTCCTGATTACTGTATGTACATTTTTATGACAGTGGCACTCAAGTCTGAAAAGTTATATGCAGTTCTATGGCACCAATTCCACAGAATGTAGCAAGAGAAAAATGTGATTTCCATTCTTCTCAAGCATACTGAGTGCTAGCTTGTTTTTGTTTTCACAATCTTCTGCTTTAGGATGTTTTGGAATCTGTTATTTGAATGTATGTTCAAAGCCAAAAAAGTTGCATTCAATTGTATAACAAATTGCACTTAACCTATACAGGTGTCTCCCGCTTTACGAATGTTCGCTTTACACCACTTCGCTTTTACAAAAGACCTACTGTTTTTGCATTACAAAGAGAATTTTCACTTTTACAAAAAATGTTCTCACATAAATTAATGTTTCTTCGCTTTACGCCATTTCGGCTTAAGAAAGGTTTCATAGGAACACTCTACCTTTGTAAAGAGTTGGGGGAGACTCCTGTATGACTGTTACACAACTAAAAGGCATACATTGCTAATTTTCTAAAAAAATGTTTTTTGGTAATTTGTTGTAAAGAACTTTATCTTGTGTATTCTGTGGTCCTGATTTCTATATGTACATTTTTATGACAGTGATACTTAAGTCTGAACAGTGAAATGCAGTGCACTGAATGTAAAATATCCCTTCCAGAGTAAAAAGCATGCATCTCTATTCTGGACAAAAATTCGAAATGCTAACTCATTTTAAACTTCTTTATTTCACTATCTTCTGCTGTAATGTTTTGGAATCAGTTACTTGAATGTATAGCCTAAGGTGGAAAAGAATTGCAAATTGTTTTTTAACAAATTGGACATAAGCTATATGTGTTACCAGAGTAAAATTTTCTGAAAAATGCATTGGGGTAACTTGTTGTAAACAACTTTATTTTATTTATTCTGTGGTGTCTAAGATACATACATTTTTATAACATTGGCACTTAAGTTTTGAAAAGTAATATTCAGTCGCATATCACAAATTGCACAGAATATACTGAAGTAGAAAGCATATATTTCTATTTTGCTAAAATATACTGTATTAACTTGTATTAAACTTTTTAAAAATTTCAGTATCTTGCACTGTAGGTTGTTTCTGTATCAGTTATTTGAAAGTGCAGCCTAAGGCAAAGAAGTTCCATTCAGTTTCTTAACGAATTACACATAAGCTGTACTAGCGTTACAAGAGCAAATTTCCTGATATGTGTCAACTTGTTGTAAATAACTTTATTTTATATATTCTATGGTTTTATATTCTATATCTGCAATTTTATGACAGTGGTGCTTAAGTCTGAATGTAACTTAGTATTTGTTTTGCTCAAAATATTAAGTATTAATTTGTATTAAACTTTGTTATTTTCTTTATCTTCTGCTGTTGACTTTCTGTGTGAGTTATATAAATCTACAGTCAGAGGCAAAAAATGAGACCTTCAGTATTTTCACAAATTGCTCATAAGCTCTATTAGCATTACAAGAGCAAAAGGCATACATTGCCAAATTTCTGAAAAATGCTTTGTGACAATTTGTTGTAAACAACTTCATGTATTTTATGACAGTAGCACTTATTGTATGTCTGTAAAGTTATATGCAGTTGCGTATCACAAATTAAATGCTTCCAGAATAAAAATCATGTTAACTTGTGCTAAACTTCATTTATTTTCGATATATTGTGCTGCAGTGTGTTTCTGAATCAGTTATTTGAATGTGCAGGCTAAAAGGAAGTTACATTCAGTTTTTAAACAAATTGCCCATAAACACTAGTAATGTAACAAGAACAATAGGCATGCATTGGCAATTTTCTGAAAAAAGCAACGTGGCAACTTGTAAGCAACTTTATTTAATGTATTTGATGCTCCTGGTTACATGCATTTTTATGAGAGTGGCACTTCAGTCTGAAAAGCTATATGAAAAATACTAAGTGTTAACTTGTATTAAGCTGTTATCTTCTGAAACTTGTGCTGTAGACCAAGGTTTCTCAACTGGCGTTCGTTGTTCTCACACCACTGTGGCAGTGCGCAGAAGGACCATAGTTCTTCTTAGTTTTTAATGTGAAATAGGTAGGCCACTGATAATTGGTGAGCACAGTATTACACGGAGAGGAGGACAGTGGGGTAATAATTGGTGAGTGCTGTATTACACGGAGGGGAGGACAGTAGGGTGATAATTGGTGAGTGCTGTATTACACAGAGGGGAGGACGGCAGGGTGATAATTAGTGAGTGCTGTATTACAAGGAAAGGAGGACAGTAGGGTAATAATCGGTGAGTGCTGTATTACACGGAGGGGAGGACAGTAGGGTGATAATTGGTGAGCACAGTATTACACGGAGAGGAGGACAGTAGGGTAATAATCGGTGAGTGCTGTATTACACGGAGGGGAGGACGGTAGGGTGATAATTGGTGAGTGCTGTATTACACAGAGGGGAGGACGGTAGGGTGATAATTGGTGAGTGCTGTATTACACAGAGGGGAGTACGGTAGGGTGATAATTGGTGAGTGCTGTATTACACGGAGGGGAGGACGGTAGGGTGATAATTGGTGAGTGCTGTATTACACGGAGGGGAGGACGGTAGGGTGATAATTGGTGAGTGCAGTATTACACGGAGGGGAGGACGGTAGGGTGATAATTGGTGAGGGTTGTATTACACGGAGGGGAGGACAGTAGAGTGATAATTGGTGAGTGCTGTATTACACAGAGGGGAGGACGGCAGGGTGATAATTGGTGAGTGTTGTATTACACGGAGGGGAGGACAGTAGAGTGATAATTGGTGAGTGCTGTATTACACAGAGGGGAGGACGGCAGGGTGATAATTGGTGAGTGTTGTATTACACGGAGGGGAGGACAGTAGAGTGATAATTGGTGAGTGCAGTATTACACGGAGGGGAGGACAGTAGAGTGATAATTGGTGAGTGTTGTATTACACAGAGGGGAGGACAGTAGAGTGATAATTGGTGAGTGCAGTATTACACAGAGGGGAGGACAGTAGGGTGGTAATTGGTGAGTGCAGTATTACACAGAGGGGAGGGTGGTAGGGTGATAATTGGTGAGTGCTGTATTACACAGAGGGGAGGATGGTAGTGTGATAATTGGTGAGTGCAGTATTACACGGAGGGGAGGACGGTAGGGTGATAATTGGTGAGTGCTGTATTACACAGAGGGGAGGACGGTAGGGTGATAATTGGTGAGTGCTGTATTACACGGAGGGGAGGACGGTAGGGTGATAATTGGTAAGTGCTGTATTACACGGAGGGGAGGACAGTAGAGTGATAATTGGTGAGTGCAGTATTACACGGAGGGGAGGACAGTAGGGTGATAATTGGTGAGTGCTGTATTACACGGAGGGGAGGACAGTAGGGTGATAATTGGTGAGTGCAGTATTACACGGAGGGGAGGACGGTAGGGTGATAATTGGTGAGTGCTGTATTACACGGAGGGGAGGACGGTAGGGTGATAATTGGTGAGTGCTGTATTACACGGAGGGGAGGACGGTAGGGTGATAATTGGTGAGTGTTGTATTACACGGAGGAGAGGACAGTAGGGTGATAATTGGTGAGTGCTGTATTACACAGAGGGGAGGACGGTAGGGTGATAATTGGTGAGTGCTGTATTACACAGAGGGGAGGACGGTAGGGTGATAATTGGTGAGTGCTGTATTACACAGAGGGGAGGACGGTAGGGTGATAATTGGTGAGTGCTGTATTACACAGAGGGGAGGACGGTAGGGTGATAATTGGTGAGTGCTGTATTACACAGAGGGGAGGACAGTAGGGTGGTAATTGTTGAGTGGTTTATTGCACGGAGGGAAGGACGGTAGGGTGATAATTGGTGAGTGCTGTATTACACGGAGGGGAGGACGGTAGGGTGATAATTGGTGAGTGCAGTATTACACGGAGGGGAGGACGGTAGAGTGATAATTGGTGAGTGTTGTATTACACAGAAGGGAGGACGGTAGGGTGATAATTGGTGAGTGCAGTATTACACGGAGGGGAGGACGGTAGGGTGATAATTGGTGAGTGCTATATTACACGGAGGGGAGGACAGTAGGGTGATAATTGGTGAGTGTTGTATTACACAGAAGGGAGGACGGTAGGGTGATAATTGGTGAGTGCAGTATTACACAGAGGTGAGGGCGGCAGGGTGATAATTGGTGAGTGCTGTATTACACGGAGGGGAGGAAGGTGAGTTCTGTGTTATGAGTGATGAACAGACCTGATGGACAATGGGGTACAGAGTTAACCATCACCCCCCCCCCCCGAGAGACTCGAACTATTACTGTTGCTATGTTGACCATGAGAAAGAGAGATGGAAAAGCAAGCAAGAACATCGGCGACAGATAAGAGAGAGGGGGAAATTGCCGATTAACTGTATTGTGACTCCTTTTTGAATTATTTACTGTTACGCTGCAAGGACAATAGTTTGCTCATAAACATTCCTCAGTGGACTGAAGGAGTGGCCTTATTTGATGGACAGGAGTGATGGAAAGCTGTGAGTAGGGATAAAAGACAGGTCCAGAGAGACACCCTCCAGACACGCCAGTGGACACTGAGTGTTGGAACCCACAGAAAGGTGGGGGCTTCGAAGTCCTAACCAGGAGGTTGGTCATTAAGGCAATCAGTGTTAAAGCAGGGCCAGTGGGGACTTGTGTGTGTGTCCACTCATGCCAGAGTGACGAGACCACCACAGAAAGAATGGTCTAGCAGAAGGACGGAGAGGTCATAACAGAATGACCACACCGATACGATGGATTAAGAAAGCAAAGAAAGGTTTGCCTGACTGTAGCTGTTACATCTCGCTCGCTCTCTCTCTCTCTCTCTCTCTCTCTCTCTCTCTCTCCAACGATTACAATACAACAACCATAACTGCATCAGCACTCATGAACTGAAATGAACTTTATACTTTCCTATGACAATTTATTTACCCCTAGACATTGATAGATCTTGTTTATTATTGATTATTATTATTCCTATACTTTTAGGTTTATTACAGCTAACTGGTTTTATATGTATATTTGCATTATTGATATAGTTTTGCTTATTTTTATTAATAAACACCTTTAGTATAGTACCACCAGACTCCAACGAATTCTTCTTTCGCTGCTGATTAGACACCCAGTTACGGGATACGTGACAAATTGGGGGCTCGTCCGGGATCTGATTACCAAATTAGGAGGCCAGTGAATCGGGATAAAAGTCCCTTATCTGATCTGGTTGTGAGATTAACCAGATGGGAAACCAGCAGAGATGGACGTTGTCAAATTTTTAAAAGACCCGACTGCGGGGGCATTAGAGGTTGCCAGGAAGGCTGAATTGGAGAATGTTGCGAAACGATTAGATCTCCCAGAGGTGAAATCGTCGATGAGAAAGGTGGATATACAGAGAGAAATAGCTATGCATAAATTGAATAAAGAAAGTTTAAAGTCTGAATTGGATTTAGAAGGATTGACAAAAAGGAAGGGACCGTTAACTGAACAATGGCTTGTTAACAAGGTGCCTGTGAATCAATTACAGTTTGTTTGGAAATTTAAAGATAAACAACTTGCTGATGTTGTTCAAGTATGTGATTTGGAGAGGCAGAACTTGAAATGTTGTTTTGACCAAGAGGGATCATCTGCCGCTGTTAAACTGAAAACAAATAGAATGAAAGACCCTGAAGATAAAATTAATGACTTGCTTAAAATTAACGAATTGTGTGGAAGTTCAGCAAATGGGCTTAGTTTGGAAAACATTGGTGATAAGATAGCTCCTGTGAAAGGAGTCTGTGAAGGCCTATTCCACACTGGAGAGCAAGCTAACCACGTGAGAGTTAAATGGAAAAGGAACAAAGGTTGACAAAATGCCACAGGATCTGGTTTTGAGGGAATTTGACAAAGCATGTGAATAATAAAGACAACATCATGGAAGATTGAATGTTAAGTTTAAAAGTAAAATAAAGATTAGTATTTGCACAAACTTTTGTAATGTACCACAGTATAATCACACATGTATTGGTTCACACTTTATAATATACACCTAAGCTAAGATCACAGCACCTTTAATATTTTTTTTTATATCTTATATTTTGTATATTTTTAGTATATTTTATTATATGGAGGGGAGGACTTAGGGTGATAATTGTTGAGTTCTGTATTACATGGAGCGAGGACAGTAGGCTGATGAGGAATGTGAAGTGCGATTTCAGAGCATTGAATGGACTTGCCCAGCTTGGACTGTGACGCCAGCCTCTTCCTCTCGAATTACCTCTCCAAACTTCCCTTTAGTGCTGTCAACTGACTTATGAGAGCAAACAGACTCTACTTGTGTAGTAGAATGTTGGAGGGACACTTTCATTCTAAAGACAGGTCAGTGTGGCAATCTTTGAAGAGTAGGATTTTAGGCCTATGGACAATTGTGATAAGGTTAATGATGAAGAATTACAATCTTCTGAGTAATTTCATTGCACTAGTGCAACAACAGACACAAAGAAGTTGGTATTTTTTAAAACTGTAGAAGTTTATTTAAACAACAAATGCAAAGTACAAACATTAAGTATTTACAAGACAGTGAATAAATCCAAATTATAGAGTGATTACTACTGTCTACAAAACAGGCAATTTCCTGGGGGAGGGGGCTCGCCACTTCTGGAAATCCCCCACTATCCCCATTGTGACCACATACTCCCTCTCCAAGGACAGCCGGGCACAGACGTATCCTCAGAAGAGGGGCAGGCAGTCGGCCCTGGCAGAACCCGCGACTGCCCGCCACCTAACCCATGAATGACCTTCTAGGCCAGGCCCAGGATCAAGCCCACTAGGCCCATCCCGTTCCGTACTGGGTGCCCGTCGACGAGGAGTGTGGGGCTGAAGTGAAACCAGAACCCGAGTAGCAGCCCCTTCAGATACTCAAACAGGGGCTACTCTGTATAAACGTGGTACACTGACCCCTCCCGGGCACAGAGTGGACAGGTGGGTGGGGTGTCAGTGAACCTGCTCAAAAACCTGTAGTACGGTACAACCCTGTGCAACACCTTCCAGCCCAGGTGCCCATAGTTCAGGGGAAGGACCCCTGCATAAAGAGACTTCCACCAGGGACCTCCTCTGTTGCTGATCCTGTCCACTGGAAGCCACGTGCCCTCCTGCAGTCCGCGTCCCCAGCAGAGCAAGTGTGAACCAGTGCCCGCCATCTTGGAGGCTGGTCGCTGTACAGGGATCTCTGCAGGGTGCTGAGGTAGAGTCGCCAGCTGGGTGCACACACACACATCAACGACTGACTGTCCTGCACCATCAGAAGATTCAGGACCACAGCAGTCTCCCATTGCCCCGGCCTCTTCTGGGTCCTGGACATGAAAGCAGTGGACAGGACTAAAGTAATCAGCTGGTACTATATCTTTACAATGACAGCTACTCATCAATGGTTTTACATAGACTGGAGATCGAAGTTGTCCCATTCCATTGTGCCTGGTCTGTGGCAAACAATTTACAGATGCAGCAACGGCTCCAGAAAAATTGAAAAGACACTAAGCTACAAATCACAGCCATATGACATGTAAAATAGCTGATTATTTTAAACAACTTAAAGCTTTTGAAAACTGAAGTTACAGTCAGTAAAAAGATTCAGGAAGCAAATTCTTTAGTAGCTTTAAGACCAGATAACTCAAGAACGTTTAAAAAACTGAAAACCTGGACAAAGAGCACACCAATCTCCTGCTGCATACAGAAATCCAGTAGCTTAGCAGAAGAAGGGTTCGCAGCAAGGCGTCTGAGCTGAAAGGTGAATTTGCAAGAGTACTTTCAAGAAACTAGTAGGCCAGATTTTGGTGATTGATTTGAAGATGAAGATTGGCTGCAGAAGCTAGCCTACTTAACAGACATTTTCCGTCATATGAACCAGATGAACAAGTCTCTGCAAGGCAATGGAGAAAATGTTTTGACTTTAAGTGACAAGATTCTTGAATTGAATGTTTGGAGAAGCCATGTTGCAAAAGGAAATCTGAAATGTTTCCACTGCTGCTTGGACTTGAGAGTGGGGAAGGATATTGGAAAGTCTCAAATCTTATTGAAAACTATTTGGAAGAGCTGCAGAACAAAACTGAACAGTATTTTTCCTCCCTTTCAACACGAGTGAGGGACTCTTTCTCTGAATCTTCAGCTCAGCCTGAGAACTTGACTTTGAGAGAGGAGGAAGAACTTTGTTAGCTGCACTCCGATCATGCACTCAGAATGAGATTTACTGACCTGCCTGTGGACAAGTTCTGCATTTCTGTGAAAGAAGAGTATCCTGTCACTCATAGGAAAGCAATGGTTATTTTGCTGCAGTTTTCAACTTCTTACATGTGTGAGCAAACTTTTTCTTGTTTAACAAGCATCAAGAACAAAGATCAAAATTCTCATTTCAGTTGAAGGTGAAATCTATGTGTGCTTATCTCAAGTTTGACCGAGAATTGAGAAATTTATTATGTTTGCCTTTTATTAAGTTTATGAAAGAGAAAGAAAGGTAAGCTAACCTTAACTATCCGTATTTTTTTCAGTAAGGGTTGGCTAAAAATCATTCTCGACTCAAAAGAGCACTGACAATAATTTTTGGATTATTATATCTACAGCTTACTGATCATGCTAATATACCATGAGCTCTAGATATAATAATTTTAAGCAGGAATTCCCTGAGTCCTGAAAATTATTTCCAGAGTTCCTCCAGGGCAAAAAGGTTGAGAAAGGCTGCTGTAGACTGTTTCTGTACAGAAACATAGAAAACCGACAGCACAGTACAGGCCAAACATGTCCTTGCCTTAGAACTACCTAGGCTTACCCATAGCCCTCTATTTTTCTAAGCTCCATGTATCCATCCAGGAGTCTCTTAAAAGACCCTATCGTTTCCGCCTCCACCACCATCACCGGCAGCCCATTCCACACACTCACCACTCTCTGCATACAAAACTTACCCCTGACATCTCCTCTGTACCTACTTCCAAGCACCTTAAAACTATCCTCTCATGCTAGCCATTTCAGTCCCGGGAAAAAGCTTCTGACTATCCACACGATCAATGCCTCTCATTATCCTGAACACCTCTATCAGGTAACCTCTCATACTCCAAGGAGAAAAGGCCGAGTTCACTCAACCTATTCTCATAAAGCATGCTCCCCAATCCAGGCAACATCCTTGTAAATCTCCTCTGCACCCTTTCTATGGCTTCCACATCCTTCCTGTAGTGAGGCGACCAGAAATGAACACAGTACTCCAAGTGGGGTCTGACCAGGGTCCTATATATCTGCATCATTACCTCTCAGCTCTTAAACTCAATCCCATGGTTGATGAAGGCCAATGCACCATATGCCTTGTTAACCACAGGGTCAACCCTTGAATGTCCTATGGACTCGGACCCCAAGATCCCTCTGATCCTCCACACTGCCAAGAGTCTTGCCATTAATGCTATATTCTGCCATCATATTTGACCTACCAAAATGAACCACCTCACACTTAACTGGGTTGAACTCCATCTGCCGCTTCTCAGCCCAGCTTCACACCCTATCAATGTCCTGCTGTAACCTCTGACAGCCCTCCACACTATCCACAACACTCGCAACCTTTGTGTCATCAGCAAACTTACTAACCAATCCCTCCACTTGCTCATCCAGGTCATTTATAAAAATCACAAAGAGTAGGGGTCCCAGAACAGATCCCTGAGGTACACCACTGGTCACCGGCCTCCATGCAGAATATGACCCCTCTACAACCACACTTTGCCTTCTGTGGGCAAGCCAGTTCTGGATCCACAAAGCAATGTCCCCTTGGATCCCATGCCTCCTTACTTTCTCAATAAGCCTTGCATGGGGTACCTTATCAAATGCCTTGCTGAAATCCATATACACTACATCTAATGTTATCTGATTCTGCAGCCAGAGGCAAAAAAAAGATACATTCAGTGTTTTAACAAATTGCTCATAAGCTGGCATAACAACAGCAAAAGGCATACATTGCCAATTTTCTGAAAGATGTTCTCTGGCAGCTTGTGGTGAACAACTTTATTTTATTTTTTCTAAGGTGCTGACTACTATACATACATTTTTATGACAGTAGCACTTAAGTCTACTTAAGTAGACTTAAGTTATATGTAGTTACATAACAAAAATTGCACAGTAATGATTCTGGAGCAAACAGCATACATTTCTATTCTGCTCAAAAATGCTGAGTGCTAACTAGTTTTAAACATTTTTATTTTCACTTTATTTTTCATTTTTCATTTTTATTTTATTTTAGTGTAGGGTGTTTTGGAATCAGTTATTTGAGTGTGCACTGTTATTTGAGCGGGCAAAAAAGTTACAATCAGCTTTCTAGCAAATTGTAGTAAGGATTTGGCTTACAATTTATGAGAGAGAAATTGCATGGCCAAAGGGTAAAAGTTGTTGGGAAGTTAGAGGGTTGGGAAGCTTTTAAAAACCAACAGAGGGCAACTAAAGAAGTCATTAAGAAGGTAAAAATGGAATCTGAAAGTAAGCTGGCCAATAATATTAAGGAGGACACCAAAAATTTCTTCAGATACATAAAATGTAAAAGAGAGGCAAGAGTGGATATTGGACCACTGGTAAACTATGCTGGGGAGGTAGTATTGGGGTACAGGGAAATGGCAGATGGACTGAATAAATATTTTGCATTGTTCTAACTATACCAGCCATATGATAGAAGTTCCAGGTTTCAGGGGTCATGAAATGTGTGAAGTTACCATGACTAGGGAGAAGGTTCTTGGGAAACTGAAAGGTCTGAAGGTAGTTAAGTCACTTGGACCAGATGGTGGACACCCAGGGTTCTGAAAGAGGTAGCAGAGGAGATTGTGGAGGCATTAGTAATGATCTTTCACGAGTCCCTGGATTCTGGAAAGGTTCCAGGAGACTGGAAATTGAAATGTCACTCCACCCTTCAAACAAAATCAAATCAAGTTTAATTATCGTTCAAACCAGACATAGACACAGCTGAACGAGACCATGTTCCTCGGAAGCCAAGGTGCAAAACATTTCAAAATAGCAGGTAACACAATTCAAAATATCGAGCAAAGAAGCATTTTCACTTGAAAAAAAATATATATATGTAGTCCAAGACCCTGGACGACAATGTCCATCAATCAAAGGTACAGTCTCAAGTCAAGTCAAGTTGCTTTTCAATGTCATTTTGACCATAACTGCTGGTACAGTACACAGTAAAAATGAGACAACATTTTTCAGGATCATGAACAATGCAAAAACTACACTGAACTATGTAAACCAACACAAAAACTACACTAGACTACAGACCTTCCCAGGACTGCATAAAGTACAGAGAACATTGCAGGCATTACAATAAATAATAAACAAGACAATAGGCACAGCCGAGGTCAGTAGATTGGTAGTCCGGTGTTACATAAATAAACAGCTGAATGGCGGCGCTCCGGGATTCTGTCCGTTTCTGTACTCCCGCCGAGTATTTCGTTGCCACAGATGTAGCCCAATTTAACGGCCATTGGAGAGCAGAATGGACGGGAGAGACAGCCGGCTAGGGCTTGCTTTTCTCCAGGCACGGACTCCTGCCCACTCGCCTCACTTCCGCTTCCTCGAACACCGCTTACGCTGTCCCCTCCTCCGGCCACCGGCATCAGGCGACTCCGAGGACTGCAGGCCCGATTCCCTCAGCAAGCCAAGGTCGCGCAATCTAACCAGCAGATTACCATGAAGGTTTGTTTTTGGGCGATCACTGTATCTGGCGATGGTAGATAATCACTCTGTTATCCATTGCCCTAAACCTTAATTGTGCCTTTAAATTAAACTTAATTAAAATTTAACACTCCCAGCAGTGTTCAATGGTTCAAAGGTTCCATTTAATATCAAAGAATGTTTACAATATACAATCTGAAATTCTCACTCTCCACAGACATCCTCAAAACAAGAAAACCCTAAAGAATGAATGACAGAAAAAAGACATACGAAACCCAAAACCTCCTGCCCCCCTCCCACGTACGAGCAGTAACAAACTACATCAACCATCCCCCACCCCCACTTATTCCAGCAGAAAGCATCAGCATTCCCACCACCCATCATGTAAGCAACAGAAAATCCCCCAAAGAGAGTCACGAAAAGCTAACTGTTTACTCCAACATCTTCGGCATCCCACAGGGTTGCCCTCGCACTAATAAGGGAGAGACAGCTATCGCTCCTTCTACAACGACAGGGGAGACAACAGTCGCCTTTTCAACGTTACTGTCGGTCTGAAGCATTGCTTTTTATTCGGAGTTCTCTAACTCGAGAATGGCAAACCGATTTCTGAGTGCAGAGTCCTCTGACAGCCAGTCTCGCTGCCTCCAGCTCCCTCTATCCTGAAGTACACAACACCGGTGAGAATCCATGGCAACAGGACCGTGCAGGCCCTGAGTCACCTGACTTCAGGTGGCACCTGGACGTAGTGAAATGAGGTCAATCGACAATCTCCACGAACAGGAACACGTGTCATACAGGACCACAGTTTTTGAGTGTCACTGTAGATCAAAGATCCCAAGAGGACCCAAACCACCCTGAAAAGGAAAACAGAGATATCAGAGTAGGTAGAATTTAATTGTTCCACTGATGAGCTGGGACCATCTCTAGATCTTCCCTAGTCAGTGTGCAGATTAAAGCAACCCAGCCTGTCATTCCACTGCTCAAACACAGGAGGGCAGCACTGCCAGCTGAGCTCATCCATGCCATGTTCTGCAGTAGCAGGCAAGCAGGAGGCTCCAGGCCTAGTTCTCGCTACAACTGAGGCTACACCCACACTATGCCGGATAAATCCGTAACCAAGCTTTTTCTCTTCATTTTTACCCTCTGTCCACACTGAAACAGTGTTTTCGTCCCCCGAAACCGGAGCTTTTTAGAAACGCTTTCCAGGGTGGGTATCAGTGTGGACGGAGTAATCGGAGACTTTTGAAAATGCTGTCAGACAGCAGCGTGCCATTTCATTGTTGTCGTGAACGCATCCTAACAATCTCAGAACAGACGGCAACAAGACTGAGGCCAGAAGAGTTAGAAATGTACTCACCAAATACTTTGACCCATAACTTACTGAATAAATAAGTATGGTCACTTTGCCCTGTTTTCTGTCCTTGCTCGTATGAAGGTGGTTTACCTCTTTATGCAAGTACTTCTCTGACAATAGATGTGTAACAGCCTAATATAACATTGTATGGAAATACAAGATAACACAAAATGCTGGCAGAACTCAGCAGGCCAGACAGCATCTATGGGAGGAAGTAGTGATGACGTTTCGGGCCGAAACCCTTCATCAGGATGAAGAAGCTCCTGATGAAAGGTTTCGGCCCAAAACGTCGTCACTACCTCCTCCCGTAGATGCTGTCTGGCCTGCTGAATTCTGCCAGCATTTTGTGTTTTTATTTATTTCCAGTATCCGCAGATTCATTGGTGTTGTATGGAAATACAAGGTAACACTGATGCAGACATGTTTTATACATTTAACCAGGTGCTTTATTAATGCAACAGAGTTAGTCAGTTTTTCAATGTTTGTCATCAGCCGGGTCAACCTGTCATTGAACTCTCTGTCGGTTGCTGCCGTATGCTCCAGTATTAGTTTTTTTTTTAGTTTTAAGTTCTCCTGCGCGAGAGCCAACAGCTGCCTGTCGTTTTAAGTTTTTCTAATCTGTAACTACACAAATGCACACTTTTACGGCGAGATTCAACACCAGACATGTCGCTTGTTTTCGGTAGATGTGTCCTGTGCATGCGCAGGAGGAGGAGATTCACCGAAATCTCCGTTTCAGTGTGGATAGAGCTATTTTCAAAAATGCATAGTATGGACGCCTATCGTTTTTACTCGAAACCGGCATTTTCAAAACTATCTGGTCTAGTGTGGATGCAGCCTGAGGCTACACAGTTCCCATGTTGACTGTCCTTTCACCAGGCAAGGGTAACTGGCCTGCGGTAACTTACATTATCACTGCCCAACAGCATCTTGTGATCACAAGTGAAATGACCGAGACAATCTCCCATGACTATACTGCACCAGCTCTGGTACTTCTGCATAGTGGGCAGCAATATAGTCTGCAGCCAGGTCAGCAAATCTGAACCCAAACCATCTCCTTTGACATCCCGACCGGCTCCTCCAACATTCCAATGGTCTCCTCCGATATCCCGACTGGCTCTTCCTATATCCCAATGATCTCCTCTGAAATCCCAATGATCTCCTCCAATATCCCAATGATCTCCAATATCCCAGAGTTCTCCTCCGATATCCCGACCAGTTCCTCCAATATCCCAATGGTCTCCTCTGAAATCCCAATGATCTCCTCCAATATCCCAATGATCTCCTCCGATATTCCGACCAGCTCCTCTGATATCCCAACCAGCTCCTCCGATATCCCAATGATCTCCTCCGATATCCCGACCAGCTCCTCCGATATCCCGACCAGCTCCTCCGGTATCCCGACCAGCTCCTCCGATATCCCGACCAGCTCCTCCGATATCCCGACGGGCTCCTCCGATATCCCGATGGGCTCCTCCGATATCCCAATGATCTCCTCCGGTATCCCGACCAGCTCCTCCGATATCCCGACGGGCTCCTCCGATATCCCGACGGGCTCCTCCGATATCCCAATGATCTCCTCCGATATCCCGACCAGCTCCTCCGATATCCCGACGGGCTCCTCCGATATCCCAATGATCTCCTCCGATATCCCAATGATCTCCTCCGGTATCCCGACCAGCTCCTCCGATATCCCGACGGGCTCCTCCGATATCCCGACGGGCTCCTCCGATATCCCAATGATCTCCTCCGATATCCCGACCAGCTCCTCCGATATCCCGACGGGCTCCTCCGATATCCCAATGATCTCCTCCGATATCCCAATGATCTCCTCCGGTATCCCGACCAGCTCCTCCGATATCCCAATGATCTCCTCCGGTATCCCGACCAGCTCCTCCGATATCCCGACGGGCTCCTCCGATATCCCAATGATCTCCTCCGATATCCCGACCAGCTCCTCCGATATCCCGACGGGCTCCTCCAATATCCCGACGGGCTCCTCCGATATCCCGACGGGCTCCTCCGGTATCCCGACGGGCTCCTCCGGGTATCCTGATCAACTCCTCCAACACCTTGGCCGACCCCTTCAGCACCTCGACCAGCTTTATCACCAACACCAATCCAGCTACTCCAATGAACAAGCAGTTCAGTTGGAGCAGCCCTTCAGTACCCGATGTTCTTGGAGCAGGATTGCTTTTGGATTGTAAAAGGCAAATTTTAAAAGAGAAAAAAGCACCTTGAGGGTGGAGCTTAAGAGGGGTGATGGCGTCCAATGAGAACTCCTTTGCTGGTATCTTCGGAAACAGCCCCTTTCTACTTTTGATATCTTTATTTTTCCTTTTCAGGGTTTCTCTTTTGAAGACCCTGACCTGGAGTTACGCACAGGCTTTGACTCTTTGCGGGAGTGGGACCCGTTCTCGGGGTTCCGCGACTGGCTGCTATTCGACGTACCAAGGATTTGGCCTGAGAGTCTCGATCGTGTTCGGAAGCCTAAGACCGCAGGGCTCGGGAGGCGGGCGGATCGAGGGGGCGGTGTCACGGCAGGGGACTCGTGCGTCGTGAGGGAGGCCGGGAAATCTTTCACTGCGGGCCTGAAGACCCGAGGTCTTTGCGATCTTCAGACACGGAGCTCGAAAAAAGCGATGAAACGGACTTTTAACATCGTAAACCAGTGGGTTGTTGTTACGTCTCCCGCTAGGTGTGAAAATGGGGGACACCTCCCTCTCCCTTGCCAGAGAGAGACAGAACCTTTGGTTTGTTGAATTTCAGATGAAATGCAAAGTTTTTGGGGTAACTTTGGTCTGTGTCTTTACTATTGTTTAGCTCATGCTTGGGCTCGGCGATGGTACCGAGGCACTTTTTTGTTTTGCTGGTGGGGGGAGGGGGGATCACCACTTGCTGCCGCTTACATGTGGAGGGGGCAGGTGGGGGGAACCTTGGGCTTCTCCAGTTTAACTGTTGTTCATTCTCTGTTTTTGTGGATGTTTTGTGAAGAAAAAGCATTTCAGGATTGTATACATTTCTCTGACCTTAAACTTGACCTTTGAACCTTTGCGAGGCCGCTACATTGGCCATCTTACCACAGGAAAGGAGAGAGACAGAAGAAAGGGGACTATGGGCCAGCTAGTCTAACCTCAGTGGTTCAGAAGATGCTGGAGTCGATTATTAAGGATGAGATCTCCTGGTACTTGGAGGCACATGATAAAATAGACCATAGTCAGCATAATTTTCTCAAGAGAAGATCTGTTGGAATTCTTTGAAGAAATAACGAGCAGGATAGACAAAGGAGAATTGGTTGATGTTGCGTACTTGGATTTTCAGAAGGTCTTTGACAAGGTGCCACACACGAGGCTGCTTAACAAGTTAAGAGCCTATGGTATTGCGGCGACCCATTTCCTAACGTATCCGAACCGACTCACAATTAGGTAGCCTACGGGGGTTTGCGAGCACAGAGCTTTGGAGCCTCTGCGCCATGGGGGGCTGGTTGACAGAGGCTTAAAAGTGAGGCTGAAGTTTTCGAATAAAGTTTTTTCCTTCGACTGCAGTTACCGACTCCGTGTCGTAATTTTAGCGCTGCGTGTAGCACACCGCTACAGTATTACAGTAAAGTTCCTAGCATGGGCAGTAGTGTAGTTGTTAGTGCAATGTTTTACAGTACAGGTGACCCGGGTTCCTGTCCCTGACTGTAAGGAGTTTGTATGTTTTCCCATGACCCCAAGGGTTTCCTCCGGGTCCTCCCACAGGCCAAAGATGTACCGGTCGGTAGGTTAATTGGTCAAGGGCCAATAGGGTCTGTCCTGGGGCCACTCGTTTCTCACCTTCAATGGTGTCTGGTGTCTGCGGTCCAAGGTTGCCTGTATGACCCTGACCCTCTGCCAATCTGCCCCTCCGGTGACTGTTTGAAGCCTTTGCAGAGTGTTTGGGATCACAGTGCACTCTGGACTGCGTTACACTGAACTCGGCGAAGAGTTCAGTGATCTGGTTTGTTGATTCCCTGACACATTAGCCGGATTCAGGGTGGAGTTACACTCCCTGAACTTCTACAAACTCGCTGCACAGTTCTGGGCCTATGTGATCGGGGTCACTAGGTCTGAACACCCTCTGTTCCCTACCCTGGTGCCTGCCGTCATCCAACCGCTAACCCCGAGAGGAGGGGCACTGACTGGTGGGATGAGAAAGGCTTGTGGTGATTAGAACAACGACAGAGATCTGTTCTTACCAGGGAGATGCACTTCTTTAAAAACTGCTACTGGATTGGTATCGGTTCCAAGAAGAATTATCTTTGAAATTTCCAGGTACTTTACCCAGACCCAGTCTGGAAGCTCCATTAACTGGGGGTGTTCTGCCTGCTCCCCTGGCCTTGGGTCTGGGATTATCAGTGTCAACACTTCAAGTTGAAGCTGAGTTGTCACTCAGCCACGCAAACGTATACTGCTAAACGAAACACCGTTCCTCTGGGGGCAAGATGCAAATTACAGTAGGTATAGTCCCACGCAGCAAGTATAGTTACAATCCAGAGCATACAGTCACAGAATAACGTTAATACAAATCCCTGAGTGTGTGGGCCTGGAAATTTGCTTCGGCATGAAGTGTGAGGTGCTTGTGTAATGTTACTGCCACCGTTACAAGCAGTTGTATTGATATGTGAGACAGCGGCAATAACAGATGAACAGTGACCAGCGCAGGGTGAGTTGGGGAGTGGGTGGGGAGGGGCAGGACCGTTGTGATATTCTACCATCTCTCACACTGATGGCAGCCATTATTCCATTTCCTGAAACCCCTGCAGCATTAAATCCAGAAGAGTGAAACTGGCTTTCTCTTTGTGTACTCTCATCACATTTTATAAGCGGAACTCAATAAAATGAAGCCCATGCTGCTGTGTGTATTTCTGCGTAAAACTGGCCAGCATACACAGTCTGTTGTTATCACTGTTACAGAAAAATCCCATTTCTATTAGGGAAGAGTTTGTGTTTGGCTCAGGACCACCAGTGTGTGTGTGTGTGTGTGTGTGTGTGTGTGTTTGCCTCTCCCTTTCTCCCTTTCCCCCTCCGCCATTTCCCCTGCCAAGCTCAGAACCCTTCCACAATGGGAGGCAATGTGGGCAGAAATTCTGTTCTGGCATGGTATTTTCTTGTGGTTTTTGGAAGCTCATTCTGTGAATGAACAGCAACTCTTCACGCACATTGCCACTAATCCACTGCCTCAGGAGTCTATTCCATATCAGGAGCTGTGGCTAGTCCCCACTGCCCATACTCACTCTCTACTCTTGGAGTTGAGAACACTGGTGGTGCCTCTGTGAATAACCATAAGACCAGGAGCAGAATTAGGCCTTTTGGCCCGTCAAGATACAGTCTATCTCGGACTCAGTAGACAGAACCTATCGGGCTTGGTGTTTCTCTGAGTTGGACATGGTCTCACAGACCCAACATGCAGAGCAACTTCCAGAACTGAGCTCTTGGAACCAGACACTGTCCAGGAGCCAGAGCCAGCTCCTTTCAGCTGGGGCTCTGAAGGAACTTGGGGTCTAGGGTGTAGATCCACACGTGGTCATCCCTGATCAAATGGAGGAACTCAGAAGCTCAGACCACATCTATGGAAAGGAGTAAAGAGTGGACACTTCAGGCTGAGACCCTTCGGCAGCAACTATAAAGAGGAATAAAGAGTCAACGGTTTAGGCCGAGATCCTTCCCAAACCATCGACTCTTTATTACTTTCCATTGATGCTGCCTGACCCACTGAGCTCCACTTGCATTTTGTGTGTGTTACTCTAGATTTCCAGCACCTGCAGAATACAGAGATATAGAAACATAGAAAACCTACAGCACAAGACAGGCCCTTCAGCCCACAAAGTTGTGCTGAACATGTCCCTACCTTAGAAATTACTAGGGTTACCTGTAGCCCTCTATTTTACTAAGCTCCATGTACCTATCCAAAAGTCTCCTAAAAGAACCTATTGTATCCGCCTCCACCACTGCTGCCAGCAGCCCATTCCACGCACTCACCACTCTCTGAGTGAAAAACCTGCCCCTGACATCTCCTCTGTTCCTCCTCCCCAGCACCTTAAACCTGTGTCCTCTTGTGCTAGCCATTTCAGCCCTGGGTAAAAGCCTCTGACTATCCACACAATCAATGCCTCTCATCATCTTATACACCTCTATCAGGTCACCTCTCATCCTCTGTCACTCCAAGGAGAAAAGGCTGAGTTCACTCAACCTATTCTCATAAGGCATGCTCCCCAATCCAATATCTTGAAAAATCTTGCATTTAGCATTATAGTCTGCTTGTACGTGGGTTCATAGGGGAGCATTGATCTCACCTCAGAATAACCTACAGTATTTCATGGCAAATGAATTTCATTTTGAAGCATGGTCACCAATCTGCAGACAGCAATGTGGTGTGGTGACTAGGGTTAAATGGACCCGTGTATCCCTACAGAAGTCCGACTTTCTGCGCTTGTCAGGGACGTCATCTGTCCAAACCCTGCCAAATGCATGGAGTTCCAACAGGACAACACGGCTTCCCATAGGCTCTGAACTCTTCGGCTAAATCCGTTCCTCACCACATTAAATCTAAGGCAAGTACAGCTGATGCATTTGACCAAAGGTGGGGGGGGGGGGGGGCAACAGCCCTAGCTGAAAGGTAACTTTTTTATTGGCTAGTTAAGTTAGTGTTTAAGGACTTAATTAAAGCTAACATTTGTTTTCATTAGATAGATACGTTATTGATCCCAAAGGAAATTACAGTGTCACAGCAGCATTAAAAGTGCACCGATATACAAATATATGAAGAGCAGTAAGAAAGTTTTTTTTAAAAAACAAAATTACCCCAAACAGTCTGACAGGAGGGGATCATCACTTACATTCATGTTTAAGGATGTAACTAAATTAAAGCTAAGGAACAGCAGGTCAGGTAGCATCTATGGAAGGGAATGTACGGTTGACATTTTGGGCTGAGACGCTAGGAGGGTGAGAGGGCTCTGTCATATCAGTCCTGATAAAAAGTCTTGGCCCGAGACATTTACCGTTTATTTCCCTTCATGAATGCTACTTGGTCTGCTCATTTCCTCCAGCGTTTTGTGTGTGTGCTGCTCTGGATTTCCAGCATCCGCAGACTCTCGTGTTTAAAATAACACTAAGGCTTTTTTAAAACTTTTGTGCATTCCGTCTTCAGGTTCAAGACCCACCCCAGGAAGCTGAGTGCAAGGAACCTAACCTAATGGTGTGCGGCATTGTTGCAGGGGCTGTGCCGAATGGGACATGGAACCAAGCCCACTAAGCTATTTCAGAGAACAGATGGCTGTGACTGTGATGACACGTCCACAAGTATTTAACTCCCAGTCTGGACTAAAAGCTCCAAAAAGCCAGAGAGTGTACGTGGGTGGATGCACCTGCATACAAAGTTTGGTTGGACTTGGTTTCAGCTCTCATTCAAGCACAGCTTCTTGCACACCTTCAGATTCAAATCCCTGTACAGTACTTAACTTCCTGGGGTGCGTCTTCAATCTGTGAACTTCTGTTGTGAGAATAACTTCCTCCACCAACATCTTGGATAGATAGATATATTTGTTTATAGTCGAAGGGCAATGAAACACCTTGTTTGCATGGAGCTCACAAGAGTCATACAGCAAATATAGTGACATGGATCATAGAGTACAAAGGTTCAGACTGTCAGAGAGAAGAAAGATCAGAATGTTATGGCAAGAAAAACAATATGATAAAGTGACAATAGCTGTGTGTTCCAGATTTTAATTGGCCTCTAGGTGAAAATATTCATTGTAAATCGTCCCGTGAATAGGCTGTTTAATTGGAGGATCTCAAAGCACCAGAGGGGCCTACTCCACACTGTATAAACTCTGGGCAGTCAATATCTGTCGATATTGACTGTTCCTGATGTGGCTCATCTGGATTCTCAATCTCTGCAGCAATTACATTATCAAGACAGCAGAGGGCGTGCAAGCATAAACAAAGAGTTTGAGTAAATCGGCGGCCGCACTTCAAATTGATGAAGGTCACTTCTTGGATATTTGACCTCAAGGTGCATCACAATTTCCAAAACTGTCAGAGTTACAGGTTAATAATTAACTAATTATAACAAATTAATAATTGATCTCCATTATATTTAGACCAATGGACTTCATTCTGGACATTTTCTTTCTATATAATTTATGGTTTTATTGTGAATTTTGTGCATGTGGTGCTGCTATATGTTAGCTTTTCATTGTGCCTGTGCATACATGCACATGGGCAGATGACAATCAAGTTAAGTTGTTGAGTAAGTGGGATGGTTTCGAAATGTGAGACGTCTGTTTTTCTCCTTATTACTGGAATTCACAGTTTCTCATAATTCAGCCCACTGAGTTCAGGTTGACTTTCAGAGCATGCCCATGTCCAACTTGCTGAGAAATGGCTTCTCACATGTGTCTTTTCTGGCTCCGAAATTGGCCAGTTTATCAGAAGGATGATTGATCTCGGCCAATTGGCGCCTGTTGCTGCGTGAAAGAAATTGCCAGAGAAAACTACTGGTAGATACAAAGCAGCTTCTTTATTTGACAAAACAAGGTATAGCAGGCATCATACGGAGACGCTTTCGGTGGAAAGGTTTGGTGGCCCAACGTGAGGATTGGTATTTTATGTGACAAACATCAAAGGACAACTCCATATTTACAGTGTATGGACAATACTTTCTTTGAAACTACATACAACCTTCTTACTCTCCCGATTCATCCAAACCACAGACACCCAAATGAACTTTAATCAGCATTGTCTGGACTAAGATTCACAGCTTTAGGAACCCATTGTTCAGAGCTGCACTCCAAATTAAATCCACAATATATTTTTAGATGTGAAGACTGGTAGCCAAAGTCAATTGTTAAATGTCTATGTCCTAAAAATCACCAGGGGTTTCATGATGTAATTTCCAGCTCTAAATCTGATTGGTGAGAACCTGAGGCCAAATCTACTGTGAGGGCAGGCTTTCTCAATCTGGCAGACACTGAAGATGGATTCCTACTGTCTGTGCCAGCACAGTCAGCCTTCCCCAGCCCAAACAATTCTCTTTCAAGAACTGCCAGAAAGAGCTATAACCTTCTCACCCTCACAGGGCTCTTCCGTAAACCCCTGGAAACAGCTTCTACTTTCTCACCCCAACCAAGGCACTTCCAAAAGCTACCAGAAAGACCTCTTTTTTCGTGAAGGTGGACATTGAGCAATGTCTCCACGCCTCAGGTCATTGTGTAAATGGAAGGTGGCTGGACCAGACTAGACAAGGGGAAGGAACTCACTGACAGCTGTAGAACGGATTGCCCCCACTTCCCCATTGCTACCCATTTAACAGCTCTAACTATAGGCTAGAGAGCCTGACATCAGTAGTGGGAAAGTTGTTGGAAGGTACTTTAAGAACTGATATATAAGTATTTGGATTGTCAGGGACTGATTAGGAGTCGCCAACATGACATTGTGTGTGGTAAGTCATGTCTAACCAATCTTAAAGAGTTTTCCAAGGAAGTGACCAGGTAAGTTGATGATGTCAAGGCAGTGGATGTCGTCTACATGGACTCTAACAAGGCTTTTGACAAGGTTTCACATGGGAGGTTTGTGGTGAACTACATATACCTGTCTGGACACGCCCCCCCCCCCAGCTGACTGCTCCTGTGGCTCCTCCCACAGACCCCGGTATAAAGGCGATTGGAGGCACTGCTCCCCCCTCAGTCTCCAGGATGTTGTGTGGTGGTCTCTTGCTGCTAATAAAAGCCTATCGTTCGCCTCCCATCTCCGAGAGTTATTGATGGCGGATCAAGGTTGGCATTTAAAATAAGGTGGTAAATTGGGTTAGACATTGGCATTGTGGGAGAAGCCAGAGAGCTGTGGTGAACTATGTGCCTGTCGGGACACGCCCCCTGCTGACTGCTCCTGTGGCTCCTCAGTGTGAGTTATTGATGGTGCATCAAGAGCAATAGTGGATGGTTCCTTCTCTGACTGCAGGCCTGCGACTGGTGGAGTGCCGCGGAGTCTGTTGTTGTTTGTCATCCCTATCAATGAGCTGGAAGCTGATTTGATAACTGGATCCACCAATTGGGGATGATGGAGAGAAAGGCTATCAAAGCTTGCAGCAGGAGCTGGGCAAACTGGAAAAAATCAGCAGATGAAATTTAATGCAGGCGAGTGTGAGGTGTTGCATTTCGGTGGGACCAACCAGGGTAAATCTTACACAGTGAGTGGTAGGGCACTGAGGAGGAGTAGAACAAAGGGATCTGGGAATAAAGGCCCATAATTTGTTGAAAGTAATGTCATAGGTAGATAGGGTCATAAAAAAAGCTTTTGGCACATTGGCCTTCATAAATCAATGTATTGAGCACAGGAGCGGCACATGCAAAATGCTGGAGGAACTCAGCATCTACGGAAAAGAGTACAGTTGACGTTTTGGGCTGAAACCCGTCAACAGGACTGGAGTAAAATAGCTGAGGAGTAGATTTAAAAGGTGGGGGACGGGAGAGAGAAACACCAGGTGACAAGTGAAACCTGGAGGGGGAGGGATGAAGTAAAGAGCTGGGAAGTTGATTGGTGAAAGGTGGCCACGGAAGAAAGAGAAGGCGGAGGAGCACCAGAGGGGGGTGATGGGTGGGAAAGGAGATAAGGTGAGAGAGGGAAAAGGGGATGGGCAATGGTGAAGTTAGGGTGGGGGATGGGAAGCAATATCGGAAGTTAGAGAGATTGATGTTGATGCCATCAGCTTGGCGGCTACCCAAACGGAATAAAAGATGTTGTTTCTCCAACCTGAGTGTGGCCTCATTACGACAGTGGATAGGAGATGGGATGTTATGTTGAATTTGTATAAGATGTTGTTGAGGCCTAATGTCAAGTATTGTGTGCAGTTTTGGTCACCTACCTACGGGAAAGATGTAAAGAAAATTGAGGGAGTGAGGAGAAAATTTACTAAGGTGTTGCCGGGACTTCAGGACCTGAGTGTTAGGAGAAAGTTGAATACGTTAGGACTTTATTGCCTGGAACTTCGAAGATTGAGAAGAAACTTGATACAGAATTATGAGGGCTATAGAGAGGGTGAATGCAAGCAGGCTTCTTCCACCAAGGTTGGGTGGGACTACAACTAGAGGTCATGGGTTAAGGATGAAAGGTGAAATGTTTGAGGGGAACATGAGGGAGAACTTCTTCACTCAGAAGGTGGTGAGAGTGTAGAATGAGCTGCCAGTGGAAGTGGCAGCTGTGAGTTCAATTTCAACATTGAAGAGCTATCTGGATAGGCACATGGATGGGAGAGGTATGGGAGGGCTTCGTCCAGGGACAGGTCGATGGGACCAGGCAGATGAATGGTTTGGCATAGATTAGATGGGCCAAATGGCTTGATTCTGTGTTGTAGTGTTCTACGAATGGTATTATGGGCACACAAATAGGAGAAAATGTCTAATGAGCCTTTCAGCTCTTGCACCGTCCATCAAGTTCACAATCGATCTACCACGATTGCATTACCTCGTGTTGTTGCGAGAATGAAGTCACTGGAGAAAGTTCCTGGTAGATGTGAAGCAGCTTCTTTACTCAACAAAACAAGATGCAGCAGGTATCATTCTGGACCCCTTCGGTGGAAAGGTCTGGCTGGTCCAACACTACACGGCATTTTATGTGTGAAGCATCAAAGGACAATTCCATATTTACAAAGCATCGGCAATGCTTTCTTTGAAACCACACACGAACTTCACACCTTCCGATTTGCACCCACACCATAGACATCTAAATGAGTTTTAATCAGCATTTCCTGGTCTGTGATTCAAGGCTTTAAGGAACCTATTGTTCTGAGTTGCATTTTAAATGAAATCTGCAATCCATATTCAGATTTGAAGATTAATGGCTTGTCATTTGCCAGATGGGCTAAACCCAAAACTTGCTCTAACACCCTGTGCTTAGAACAGTACAGGCTACAGTATATAAACCTGATAAATCTGTCCCTTCCCTCCTACACAGCCCACAACCCTCCACTTTATTTACACCTATGTTACTATCTAATAATTTTTTTCCTGTCTATAATGTGTCTGCCCCTGGCAGTGCATTCTGAGATCTCCCCTAATCTCTCCTTCACTCACCTGAAGTGGAAGGCCCCTGAAATTGGCCATTGCCACTCTGTGAAAAAGGTGCTGGCTGTTCTCTTAACATCCATTAACCTAAGGTGTCTGCTTTGAAACTAAACTCTCCCCATTCTCCATGAAGACACTTCTCCTGGTTTCATTTGGAGTGGAGACAGAGCTCTGTTGTAGACTCTGACGAGGAAATCTCCACTCTGCATCCAGCCCTGAAGAGCTTTGCAGGTTTCAGTGACATCTCTCCTCCTAAAATCTAGAGAATGGAGTCCTACCTTCTCTGGAATTTGTTTTTGGATCTTTACTGCACTTCCTCTGACAAAGGAAACCAAATCTGCACTGAGCCCCATCCCTCCCAACACAAATCAAAGGCACAGCCACGGCCGTCTCATGGGTTATGTATTTGCCGGCCACATGGAAGAGTTCCTGTTGCAAATCTTCCCTGGTACCAGCTTACTAATAGCTTCTCTGCCATTGTTTATCGCAGAGCTGAGAGTAATTCGTAGAGTTATAAGAGGCAAAGAAAGACTGCTAGTATCTTTTACCCCAGGATCAAAATGTTTAACACTAGTGGGTATAAGGCTTAGGAGCTGAATTCGGCCATTTGGCCCATCAAGTCCATTCTACAATCACGGCTCAATTCCCAACGCTGTCTGTAAGGAGCTTGTATTTTCTCCTTCACTCTATCCGCAATCAGAAGGGTTTCCCGGTGGCCAACCATTTTAACTCCAATCGCATTTCCATTCTGATCTGTTGGTCCATGGCCTCCTCTTCTCACAACGAGGCAAATCTCAGGCCGGAGGAGCAGCACCTTATATCCCGTCTAGGTAGCCTCGAACCCAATGGCATGAACTTCAATTTCTCGCCCTCTCCTGTCCTTCATTGTCCTCTGGGTACATAGATGTAGTGTTAGTAAGCTGTGGGTACACTATCTCGGCACTGGAAACATGCTGGCACTTGTGTGCCCCCAGCACATCCTCAGACTGCGTTGGTCACAAATGATGCATTTCACTGTATGTTTCAATATACAAGTGAAATATAAAGCTAATCTCTATCTGTGGAAGTCGGTGGCATATGTCAGCGAGAATACTTGGAAGCAAAGAGAAGGGAGAGGAAACAATGAACCTGCTCCCTAAAGCCAGCAAGGAACTAATGAACACACATAGACCTCAGCAGACCAGGCAGCATCGATGGAAAAGAGTACAGTCGACAATTTACTGGTGGACAGAGAGTAGATGCTTTGCCATTAAAGTAGGAATTAATGAATCCACATCAAATTTTCAGCAATATTTCAATGAAGTAGAAGTATTCGATGAGCTCATTTCCTCTCTCTGTAAGATTTCCTTAGCTATGCCTAACATTTTGCTGGCTAAGTGGAAGAGTCCCTGTTCCACCTCTTAGCAATGGTCTGACGAAGTCTTCCTGCGCCCATACAGAACTTACCGGTTTCATCACCTTTGCTAGCAATGTCCATTCTACTCTCAAGTTCAACTTTTGGCACTTCACTCCCTTTTCTAGATCAATCTCCCTCAATCTAAGGAGATGATCTGTCCATGAGTATCCTCAGAATAGAAGAATGCCCCTTTAGAACAGAGATGAGGAGGCATTTCTTTTGCCAGAAGGTGACAAATCAATATGCAGACAGCATACAGCATAACTTGCGTCAGAGACGGATCATTTCTTGATTTGTAAGGATTATGCGGAGAAGGCAAGAGAATGGAGTTGAGAAAAGAATCAATCATGATTGAATGGTGGAACAGACTCAATGGGCTGAATGGCCTTAATTCTGCTCCTATATCTTTCAGCTCAGTGGCACTTTCTTTCTCAGGAGAGGAAGGGCTACTGAACCAAAATGTTGATCAATTTCTCTTTCACAGATGCACTTGATTGGCTGAGTTCTTCCAGATTTTCTTATTTTTGTTTCAGATTCCAACATCAGCAATGGATCTGTTTTCCAAATGGATCGTGTTATCTTTCTGCTGCAGTTCCAGTCCCGGACACAGAATGGCAGCAATGCTCAGGACAGTGATGGTCAATGATCTGACCCAGCATCTTGTTGCAGTAAATTGCAAGTTGAAATACAGTGTAATTTTAAAGGCTTCTCACGGCTTTTAAATGAAGAACCGTAGCCAAGAGCACAGTGATTGAAAGTACAAGACTCATATCTGGAAACATTTTCAGAGCTAGGGACTAAGGTTTAACGTGTATGACTCCACAAGTCATGATGCCAGTCTAAACTGATCCCACAAGCCTGCTCGTGGTCTGTATTCCTCGATTTCTGGCTTGCTCAGGTGTCTCTCTCTGTCCTGGGGGCGTACCTTATTCTGGTTGTCAAAAGTGGCTTACGTTGTGATTGGTTAGTTTAGAAACTGCAGCTGCTTTCCCATTGGACAGATGCTGCTGTCTAGTTGCCAATATCCTAGGTATATAAAATAGGACATGGAAGGGGCTTGATCGCTCCCTTTGCTTTAGACAAGACGTTTGGGAAGGTATGCTCCGTGTGTACGTTTAACTCGGTATGTTTGTTGAATATTCAGATTTGCAGAGTCTGTAACTTGGGGAACATGAATACTTGGTCGAATTTCTACTGTTTGTAAATATACGACTAACATGCCTATTTGCTGACAGTGCTTTTCTGTATCACTTGCCAGACCCGATTGAACATTACACCCTCAAACATGAACAAGGCAGATGAGCTTAGACCGTGGCTCAGTACTTGGAGCTATGAAGTTGTGGCCATTACAGAGACTTGGGTGGCTCAGGGGCAGGAATGGTTACTTTGAGTGCCAGGCTTTAGATGTTTCAGAAAGGACAGGGAGGGAGGCAAAAGAGGTGGGGGCGTGGCACTGTTGATCACGGCTGCAGAAAAGGAGGAAGTCATGGAGGGGTTGTCTACGGAGTCTCTGTGGGTGGAAGTCAGGAATAGGAAGGGGTCAATAACTCCACTGGGTGTTTTTTTATAGACCACCCAATAGTAACAGGGACATTGAGGAGCAGAGGGAGACAGATTCTGCAAAGGTGTAATAATAACAAGGTTGTCATGGTGGGAGATTTTAATTTCTCAAATATTGATTGGCATCTCCCTAGAGTGAGGGGTTTAGATGGGGTAGAGTTTGTTAGATGAGTTCAGGAAGGTTTCTTGACACAATATGTAGATAAGCCTACAAGAGGAGAGGCTGTACTTGATCTGGTGTTGGGAAATGAACCCAGTCAGGTGTCAGTGTCTCAGGGGGAGAGCATTTTGGAGATAGAGATCACAATTCTAGCTCCTTTACCATAACATTGGAGAGGGATAGGAACAGACAAGTTAGGAAAGTGTTTAATTGGAGTAAAGGGAAATATGAGGCTATCAGGCAGGAACTTGAAAGCATAAATTGGAAATATGTTCTCAGGGAAATGTACGGAAGAAATGTGGCAAATGTTCAGGGGGTATTTGTGTGGGGTTCTGCATAGGTACGTTCCAATGAAATGGAAAGGATTGTAGGGTACAGGAACTGTGGTGTACAATGGCTGTTATAAATCTAGTCAAAGAGAAAAGAAGAGCTTATGAAAGGTTAAAAAAACTAGGTAATGATAGAGATCTAGAAGATTATAAGGCTAGCAGGAAGGAGGTTAAGAATGAGATTAGGAGAGCCAGAAGGGGCCATGAGAAGGCCTTGATGGACAGGATTAAGGAAAGCCCCAAGGCATTCTACAAGTACGTGAAGAGCAAGAGGATAAGGCGTGAGAGAATAGGACCAATCAAGTGTGACAGTGGAAACATGTGTATGGAACTGGAGGAGATAGCAGAGGTACTTAATGAATACTTTGCTTCAGTATTCACTATGGAAAAGGATCTTGGTGATTGTAGGGATGCCTTACAGTGGACTGAAAAGCTTGAGCATGTAGATATTTAGGAGGAGGATGTGCTGGAGCTTTTGGAAAGTATCAAGTTGGATAAGTCACCGGGACTGGGTGGGATGTACTACAGGCTACTGGGGGAAGCGATAGAGGAGACTGCTGAGCCCCTGGCGATCTTTGCATTATCAGTGAGGATGGGAAAGGGCTCTGGAGGATTGGAGGGTTGCAGATGTTGTTCCCTCATTCAAGAAAGGGAGTAGAGGTAGCCCAGGAAATTATAGACCAGTGAGTCTTTCTTCAGAGTTGTTAAGTTGATGGAGAAGATCCTGAGAGTCAGGATTTGTGAACATTTGGAGAGGTATAATATGATTAGGAATAGTCAGCATGGCTTTGTCAAAGGCAGGTCGTGCCTTACGAGCCTGATTGAATTTTTTCAGGATGTGACTAAACACATTGATGAAGGTAGAGCAGTAGATGTAGTGTATATGGATTCCAGCAAGGCATTTGATAAGGTACCCCATGCAAGGTTTATTGAGAAAGTAAGGAGGCATGGGATCCAGGGGACATTGCTTTGTGGATCCAGAACTGGCTTGCCCACAGAAAGCAAAGAGTGGTTGTAGATGGGTCATATTCTGCATGGAGGTCGGTGACCAGTGGTGTGCCTCATCTGTTCTGGGATCCTTACTCTTCGTGATTTTTATAAATGACCTGGATGAGGAAGTGGAGGGATGGGCTAGTAAATTTGCTGATGACACAAAGGTTGGGGGTGCTGTGGATAGTGTGGAGGGCTGTCAGAGGTTACAGCGGGACATTGATAGGATGCAAAACTGGGCCAAGAAGTGGCAGATGGAGTTCAACCCAGGTAAGTGTGAAGTGGTTCATTTTGATAGGTCAAATAGGATGGCAGAATATAACATTAATGATAAGACTCTTGGCAGTGTGGAGGATCAGAGGGATCTTGAGAACTGAGGGCATAGGACACTCAAAGCTGCTATGCAGGTTGACCCTGTGGTTAAGAAGGCTTACGGTGCATTGGCCTTCATCAATCGTGGGATTGAGTTTAAGAGCTGAGAGGTAATGTTGCAGCTATATAGGACCCTGGTCAGACCCCACTTGAAGTACTGTGCTCAGTTTTGGTCACCTCACTACAGGAAAGACGTGAAAACCATAGAAAGGGTGCAGAGGAGATTTACAAGAATTTTGCCTGGATTGGGGAGCATGCCTTATGAGAGTAGGTTGAGTGAACTCGGCCTTTTCTCCTTGGATCTATGGAGGATGAGAGGTGACCTGATAGAGGTGTACAAGATAATGAGAGGCATTAATTGTGTGGATAGTCAGAGGCTTTTTCCCCAGGGATGAAATGGCTAGCATGAGAGGGCATAGTTTTAAGGCGTTTGGAAACAGGTACAGAGGAGATGTCAGGGGTAAATGTTTAACACAGAGAGTGGTGAGTGCATGGAATGGGCTGCCAGTGGTGGTGGTTGAGGCGGAAACAATAGGGTCTTTTAAGAGACTCCTGGATGGATACATGGAGCTTAGAAAAATAGAGGGCTATGGGTAAGCCCAGGTAGTTCTAAGGCAAGGACATGTTCAGCACAGCTTTGTGGGCCAAAGGGCCTGTATTGTGCTGTAGGGATTCTATGTTTCTATGGCTATTGTTGAATTAGAGTCCAGATTGTTGTTTACATTGTGTTTTTTTTTCTTTGTTATTGTAACACGCTGTAATGGTTCACCATTATGTAATGGTTTTTTTTTGTGATGTTTGCAGTTGAAGGAATGGCTTGTCTGGAGCAGCAATGTTTGGGGATAACCAGACTGCCGATGCATGTTAGCCAATCAGGAGTTTGGTGCCCTGTCTTGTGATTCTGGAAGCAGTTGTTTTTGCGGGCTTTTGTGAGGAGAGGGAGGAATGAAGAGAGAAGACGTGAATGGAGGAATGTGGTAGGTGGCTGGATGGGGTGGACTTCCAGTGGGGATCCAAAGAAGGAGACCAACGGGGGAAGACGGACTACTGAAACTCCAAATGTTGTGCGCAGACCCTTTAATAAGATTTGGGCCCTTTCTCTTTTATATTTTGTTTCTCTACTAACCATATAGTGCAAGTAAGAGTCATAAAGCTTAATCGTTTAATCGCAGATCGTGTACTGTGTGTTATTTCGGGGTACTGATTTGTAACAGGGGACATGTGATACAGCATCCACCCAAATGAGATTTCTTAAGTTTGGCCGGGCGGTAGCGGGGTGGTTATCACCCCTATATTAAGCCGCTAGAAGTAGCGAGTGTTACATTAAGATTTGTATAATCACCTGTTTGTAAACCTCCAGTATCTTGTCGTACTTTTGGTTTGATGTTCCTGCAGTTTGTTATGCTAAAGTGTGAATCTGTTTGTACCTGTTCGCTGGTTTATCCAAGGCCGTTCACACTGGTCTGTAGTAATAAAGAAGAGCATTTGCTGAGTTCTTTTGTTACTCCTTCACCTGCTAGTACAGGCTGATCCTGTCTGACCTGCACTAAAAAATGGTAATGGAGAGACTTGCCTCTCATTCCAAAAACCTGGACAGTGTCTGCCTCCACAACTTCAACTATTCCGTGTCAACAAAAACTTGCCTCACGCAGCTCCTTTGAACTTCCCCTCTCCCACCTTAAAGCCACATCCTCCAGTACTGATGTTTTCACCCTGGGAGAAAGTCTAACATATCTCTGCCGCTCGTCATTTTAAAAAACTTCAATCAGGTCAATGACTCGGCCCCCTCAGCTGTTTGTGGCAATGAGTTCCACAGATTCATCAACCCCTGGCTGAAGAACTTCCTCTTCATCATGGACACTACATCGATTAGCCTTCCCTCAGACAATAACAAAGTGGCCTACAGGGAAGAAGTCATCTCTCTGACACAGAGGTGTCAAGAAAACAACCTCTTCCTCAGTGTTGCAAAAACAAAGGAGCTGCTTGTGGATTACAGGAGGAATGGAGATGGGCTAACCCCCATTGACATCAATGGATCTGGGGTTGAGAGGGTGAACAGCTTCAAGTTCCTCGGCATCCACATCACTGAGGATCTCATGTGGTCTGTACACACCAGCTGTGTGGTGAAAATGGCACAACAGCATCTCTTTCACCTCAGACGGTTGAGGAAGCTTGATATGGGCCCCCAAGTCCTAAGAACTTCCTACAGGGGCACAATTGAGAGCATCCTGACTGGCTGCATCACTGCCTGGTATGGGAACTGTACTTCCATTAATCACAGGACTCTGCAGAGAGTGGTGCGGACAGCCCAGCACATCTGTAGTTGTGAATTTCCCATGATTCAGGACATTTACAAGGACAGGTGTGTAAAAAGGGCCCGTAGGATCACTGGGGACCCAACCCATCCCAACCACAATCTACTCCAGCTGCTACCATCTGGGAAATGGTACCACAGCGTAAAAGCCAGGACCAACAGGCTCCGGAAGAGCTTCTTCCATCAGGCCATCAGACTGATGAACTCATGCTGATTTGAGTGTATTTCTATGTTGCATTGACTGTTCTATTTATTACAAATTATTATGACTGCACATTGCACATTTAGACAGAGACATAACGTTAAGATTTTCACTCCTCATGTATGTGAAGGATGTAAGAAATAAATTCAATGTCTTTGTATGCCTCTGGTCCTAGACTCTCATCCTCTCCCTGTTTTATTCTGCTCTGAACTAAAACTGTGTTGGGATATCTATTGCATAAACTGAACAGACAGGCATCGATCAGCTGAATCATCGAGATTCCTGGCCTTTTGTGAGTTGACAACCAGGATCCCTCGGAGTTTATCTACAGTGATTCTAGTTTACTTTTATGAATCTGAATCAGGTTTACACCAGTCAAAATAAAATTTACTGTCAAAGCAGCATTGTCACCTTGAGATTCATCTTCTTGCAGGCCTTTACAGAAAAATAAAATGCAATAGAATTTGAAAATTATACATAAACAAAGAGTGACAAACAACCAGCGTGCAAAAGACAAATTGTGCAAAAAATGACTGAATAAACAGATGAATAAATTGGCTAATTAATTGACGTATACTGAGAACTCGAGTAGTAGAGTCCTTGGTGAGGAATCAGTTCAGGGCTGAGTTGAATGGAGTTAGTTCAGGAGGCTGACGGTTGAAACTTCACGATAGAAGTGATGGATGACGGGTTCCTTGATAATGGATGCTGCTTTCTTGTGGCAGTGCTCACTGGACATCTGTGGCTTTGTGAGAGTGCAATGTATAATAAACTGAACTGGAAAGACCCGCTGGGGATGGGAAATCTGGCGAGACTGCTTCCTAAAAGACAGACACCAGGAAGTCTGCAGATGCTGGAAATCCAAAGCAACACACACACACACACACAAAGTGCTGGAGGAACTCGGCAGATCAGGCAGCCTCTATGGAATAGAATGAACAGCCAACGTTTTGGGCTGAGAAGGAAGGGGGGAGATGCCCAGGTAGAAAGGTGGGTGGGGGAGGGGGAGTGACTAGCTGGAAGTCAGGTATTTGGGAAAGGTCAAGGGCTGGAGAAAAAGGAATCTGATAGGAGTGGGGAGTGGGCCAGAGGAGAAAGGGAAGGGGGAAGGGATTCAGAGGGGAGTGACAGGCAGGTGAGAGGTGAAAGGTCAGAATGGGGAAGGGCAGGGGGTAAACTTGCACACCAGATGGAGAAATCATTTATGCCATCAAATTGGAATACAAGGTCTTGCTCCTTCACCCTGAGGTGTTACCTCGTCTTGTGCCATGGATCGACATGTCAGAACCGGACTGGGAAACATAATTCAAGTGTTGGGCTCACTTGTGGAGAATGGGGCAGAGGTGCTCAACACAGTGGTTCCCCCGTTTACCACGGGTCTCACCAGTGCAGAGGAGGGTGGATTGGGAGCATCGGACACAGGAGGATCCCAGTGAATTCTTGCCTCATTTGGAAGGACTATTGGAGGTGAGGGACGTGTAGCTTTTGGGCTGCTCGCAGGGTTAAATGCCTGTTGGGAGATTAATGCAGAGGTATAATTGCACAAGGAAATGGTGGAGGGAGCAATCCCTGCGGAAAATGGAGGGAGCTGAGGTGAAGATACGTTTAGTGGCAGGACGCCTTTGGAGGTGAGGAAGTTACGGAGGATAATATTTTGGATGTGGTGGTAGGTAAGGACAAGAGCGACTCTATCACGATTGTGGCAGTGGGAAGATGGGGTGATACAAGTGGGGCAGTGTCAATAGAATTTAAAGGAGGAGGAGATCTCTGATGCCCTGGATTGGGAAGCTGTGCCCTGAGAACAGATGTGCCAGAGGTGAAGGCAACAGCGTTTTTACAGGAAATGTTTCCTAGCGGAGCCAGCAGAGGTGTGATTAAATTGGAAAGGTGCTAAACAGGAGGAAGTGACTCTGGTGGGTAGTGGGGGCAGACAGGGGGTGGGGGGGCTGGTGAGGGCAGATGTGAGAGGCCCCCTGCTGGTCGGAACTGATCATGGCTGTTACATCCGAGCTGTTTACATCGTCAGCCAGAGCAGTGGAATATGGAGAGCAAGCCAGTGCCTGGGTCACAAGCTCCCTCTCTCCACGCAACTGATCAATCCAAAGGAAGGGCAGAGACAGACACAGTTTGGCAGTGTGCAAGAGTGAACTGCCTTAGGGGCTCCAGCTCTGGATTCTTCCTCAGGGTTTACTCCCGGAGCCTTCCCCGTGGGTGTGTATGGTCACAAGGCAGCGGAGGTTTCCTTCTCCGAGATGAGCTGCCAACCAGCTGTCTGAAACGACTGGGTTTAAGGTGCCAGTAACCAGCCTTTGCGCCTTCTCCCGTCAGTAGGAACGATTCCGCTGGGCTTCGTAGCTAAGCCAGACGTGAAGGCCAGGAGCTGGGCTTGGCTGTCAGAGGCTATTTGAGACACTCGCCATTGGGAGCATTTAATAGGCAGTGGGGGTTTGTCCCCATTACCCCACCCCTCCCCCCGGCTAAGACAGCCCTAAGGAACCAGACGTTCAAACCTTTAACCTACTGGCTGTTACTTTGAGTAAATCACTAGCAGATTTTCTTTCAATTAAAAAAATGTAAAACTGACAAAAAGGCGGCGAAACCTCACAGTTTATTCTGTTGTTTTTTTAATAAAAATGAAACCAATAAAACTATGTACATTTCATACATGCAGTTACAAACACAGACAGATAAAAGCTTTGAAAATGTAAAACAGCGGCACAACAGATCGGCTGTTGGGGGAGCGATGGGTGGAGGGGCCTCCTTTTAGCTGGGCTTGTAAGTGTGTTTGTACGTGGGGTGGCTGTGCTGACTGACCCTCTGACCAGTCACCAGGCTCTGGATTACCCACTCCTGCGAGACCACCGGCACGGACAGCGACTCTGCACACTTGAGCAGCGACAGGGGGCAGGAGAGGTCAGTCACCACGATGTCGAAGAGCCCCAGAGGGACATCTGCAAGGTCAGAGAAGGAGAAACACCTGTCAGCCCAGTGGCTACAGCAGCCAAGTTCAGCGGGGGGTGTCTCAGGATGCCCCCAGCAAGGACAACGGACTCTGAGCTGTAACAGCTGCTGCCATGGTTGTAGCGGTACTAGGTGGGCTAAACAACATGGAGGGAGCTTCACCCTGTGTCTGACCCGGGAGTGTGTGATGTGATGGTGTGGAGGGAGATTCACTCTGTGTCTGACCCGGGAGTGTGTGATGTGATGGTGTGGAGGGAGATTCACTCTGTATCTGACCCGGGAGTGTGTGATGGGACGGTGGAGAGGGAGCTTCACCCTGTGTCTGACCCCGGGAGTGTGTGATGGGACGGTGTGGAGGGAGCTTCACTCTGTGTCTGACATGGGGAGTGTGTGATGTGATGGTGTGGAGGGAGATTCACTCTGTGTCTGACCCGGGAGTGTGTGATGGGACAGTGTGGAGGGAGCTTCACTCTGTGTCTGACATGGGGAGTGTGTGATGGGACGGTGTGGAGGGAGTTCCACTCTGTGTCTGACCCCGGGAGTGTGTGATGGGATGGTGTGGAGGGAGCTTCATTCTCTGTCTGACTCCGGGAGTGTGTGATGGGACAGTGTGGAGGGAGATTCACTCTGTGTCTGACCCGGGAGTGTGTGATGGGACAGTGTGGAGGGAGATTCACTCTGTGTCTGACTGTGGGAGTGTGTGATGTGATGGTGTGGAGGGAGATTCACTCTGTGTCTGACCCCGGGAGTGTGTGATGTGATGGTGTGGAGGGAGATTCACTCTGTGTCTGACCCCGGGAATGTGTGATGTGACGGTGTGGAGGGAGATTCACTCTGTGTCTGACCCCGGGAGTGTGTGATGTGACGGTGTGGAGGGAGATTCACTCTGTGTCTGACCCCGGGAGTGTGTGATGGGACGGTGTGGAGGGAGATTCACTCTGTGTCTGACCCCGGGAGTGTGTGATGGGACGGAGTGGAGGGAGCTGTGTCAGACCTGTAAATCAGGATGAATGTGACCCCACGGCCCCACCCCCGAGGGCTGGGGACATGCTCTCACCCTTGCCGTGAGTGGTGGGATTGTGCTGTCGGACTGACGTCGCCCCTCCCATCATCAGGATCTCCGGCCACAGGCTGAGGAAGTTCTCCTGCTGATCCGACACCAGCAGCATCTTCATGTTCTTGAACGGGGTGGTGCGAGGGTGCCTGGGGAATCAGGGAGGAGTCAGTGAGAGGCCGCGTGTGCACGTGGGGGGGGAGCGGCGATGAGGGACTGCAGAGGGCGGGGTGGGGAGGGCGTGAAGCTGACTGGGGTGGGGGGGGTCACGGAGCAGAGGGATGGGTCGGTGAGTTGGGGGAGGTGTCGGGGTGCAGAGGAGGGTACTAAACCATTTCCGGGGGCGGGGAAGAGAAGGAAGGAGACAGAAGAATCCAACGCGAGTAAGTACATCGGGAGGGGTGGGGGGAGGCCGAGGTCTGACAAAGGTTTAAACTGTTTGGTTTTGAGATGCTGCTGTTTTCCAACACCCGAGGGTGTGCAAGACTGCCATGGCAACGGGCAGCATGCTACTTGGGCTGGGCAGTGAGTACAGGTTTGGTTGAACGGGAGAGTAATTGTGCCCTCTCACCACTCCAGGATGCGGTCTGCCTCGACACTGTACCCAGCAGGAAGCATGTAGTTCTGGTACGGCTGCAGCTGGTTCGAGAGGCAGCTGTCGCGCACCCACAGGTTGGACACGCAGGGAACTCCGCTGGCGATACACAGCAAGTATTTCTTTGTCCGACAGTGCTGGTCGGCGATCAGCACGCACTGATAGGCAGCTTTGCACTGAAACACACCAGGCACACGGCACCAAAATCAAAACAGCGCCCCTGCTACTGAAATGAAATAATACCAAAATAATCTCCACCAACAGTCTCGGCCCGAAGCATTGATAGAGCGGATGTTCCCTATAGCGAGAGAATCTAGGACCAGAGGGCTCAACTTCAGAATAGGGGGCTGCCGAGGAGGAATTTCTTCAGTCAGAGGGTGGTGAATCTGTGGACATTGCCACAGACAGCTGTGGGGGCTTTGAATATACTTAAAGCAGCAGAGATTGATGGGTGTCGGTGGTTACAGGGAGGAGGCAGGGAATGGGGTTGAAAGGGGTTTTAAACCATCCTTAATGAAATGGTGGAGCAGACTCGATGGGCCAAATGGCCTAATTCTTCTCCTGTATCTTAGCCTCCTTTGTTGAGGGACATCACACGGCACAGGAGCTGACCACTCGGTCCATCGAGTTCTTACTAACCAACCACCCACAAACACTGGCCCACACATTACTAAATTCATAGAGAAAGACGCTTCAGCCCATCTAGTCTGCCTAGTCCCTTCAACCTGGACCGTCACCCTCCACACCCCTCCCATCCGTGTACCTAACCACATTTCTCCGAAATCCAGCACTCCTGCGGCTGCTTGTTCCACACTCTCACCACCTTCTGGGTGAAGTCCCACACTTCCTCCTGAATATTTCATCTTTTACTATTAACCCATGACCCCTAATTCGAGTCTCAGCCAGCCTCCGTGGGGAAAAAACATGCTTGCATTAACAAACATGAAAAAAATCCGTAGATGCTGGAAATCCAAAGCAACATGCACAAAATGCTGGAGGAACTCAGCGGGTCAGGCAGCATCTATGGAAAAGAGCTGACATTTCAGGCCGAGATACTTCATCAGGCCTGGAAGGGAAGGGGGGAGTCAGGGTACGAAGGTGGCGGGAGGGGAGGAAGCAGTACAAGGTGGTAGGTGAAACCAGGAGAGGGGGAGGGGTGAAGTAAAGAGCTGGGAAGTTAATTGGTGAAAGAAATAAAGGGCTGGAGGAGGGGGGAATCTGATAGGAGAGGACAGAAGACCATGGAAGAAAAGGAGAGGGGTGGGGCACCAGAGGGAGGTGATTGCTGGGGAGGGACGAGTGGACAAGGGAGTCACATAGGGAGTGATCCTAATGGAGATAGCAGAAGCTACAGAGGCTGTGCTGGGCACAGAGGCGAGTGGGGTGGTAGATGAGGACAAGAGGAACCCTATCCTTGGTGTGGTGGTGGCAGGAGGGGGTGAGGGCAGATGTGCATGAAACGGGTGAGGGCAGCGTTGATGATGAAGGACAACTCAGTTGTTCTGGAATGAAAAGCCTCATCCCGAGAGCAGATGTGGTGGAGATGGAGGGATTGAGAGAAGAGGATGGCGGATTTACAAATAACAGGGTGGGAAGAGGTGTAGTCCAGGTAGTTGTGAGAGTTAGTGGGTTTATTGAAGATATCAGTAGATAGACTGTCTCTAGAGACTGAGAAAGGGGAGAGAGGGGTCGGAAATGGATCAGGTAAATTTGAGGGCAGGTTGGAAGATGAAGGCAAAGCCGATGAAGTTGACGAATTCAGCAAGGTGCAGTAGTCGATGTAGAATAGGAAGAGTCAGGGAACGATACCAGTGTAGGCTTGAAACACCGACAAAAAGGCAGGCATAGCTCCGACCCGTGCTCCGGCAGGTGCTCGTGACTACACCTTTGGTTTTGAAGGATGTGGGAGGAGTCAAAAGAGAAATTATTGAGGCCGGGGACCAGGTCCACCAGTTCCATGGTCTCCTCTACTGCCAGGATGAGGCCACTCTCAGGTTGGAGGAGCAACACCTCCTATTCCATTTGGGTAGCCTCCAACCTGATGGCGTGAACATTGATTTCTCAAACTTCCATTAACGGTCCTTCCACCCTCCTTCACCATCCCTCATTCCCATTTCCCTCTCTCACCTCATCTCCTTGCCTGCCCATCACCTCCCTCTGGTGCTCCTCCCATTTCCCTTTCTTCCATGGTCTTCTGCCCTCTCCTTTCTCTCTTTCACCAATCAGCTTCCCAGCTCTTTATTCAGCCTTCCTCCTCTCTCAGATTCACCCATCACCTGCCACCTTGTACTTCCTCATCATTATTTTGCACGTGATGCTTGGATTAACCCTACCTATACCCCTGCCAAATCCCCACATTCCCATAACCACTCTCAGAATCTACCCCTCACCTACACACTGAGGGCAAGTTACAGCAGCCAATTAACCCACCACCCCCCTCAGTTTTGGGAGGTGGGTAGAACCCGGATCTCCAGATGTGAGGGGGAAAATTTATACGCGGAGGTTGGTGGATGGCTGGAGTGCGCGGTTGGGATTGGCGGCGGAGGCAGGTATCATAGAGGTGCTTAAGAAGATTTTAGACAGGCAGAGAATGGCGGGATATGACCACTGTGTAGTTCAATTAGCCTAGCACAGCACTGTGGGCTGAAGGGTGTCGGGGCAGGGTTTCTGCGTGCTGCCTGCTCACCCAGCTCCCCTCACCCCCTGGCTCAGGATAGACACAAGCGCCACCCACCCTCAGCCCCTCTTACCTGGGCTTCATTGAAATCCTGAAGGATGTATCCTCCGCCAGCTCGAAGCTGGGACTCTGTGTACTGCTTATTGTAGGCTGCGGTCTCCACGTACTCTAGGGTCAAACAGTGACACAGTTAGATCCCAGACCATCGCCCACCGTAGAGGGAGGAAACAGTGAAGTAATTTACTATTCACTTCCTGCTCCCCCGGCTACCTTGTCTCCTCACGTCTCCTCTTGCTATAAACACATCCAACGCTCCATCTCCTCTCTGAACCAACCCTCCCTCAATTTCAGAACCCGTCCCTCTTTCAGCTCCCCTTCACAGTGAAGCTGCCTTTTTCGATTTAGATTCAGATTTATCCCTGACTTGTACATCAAAACACCGTGAAATGTGTTAACAGCCAACACACCCAAGAATGTGATGGGGGGTGGGGGGCAGACTGCAAGATTCGCTGCACATTGCAGCACCAACCTAACAAGCCCCCGACGTTGGGCAGAACTAATTGCCAGCACTAAGGACCTGGGATCAAGGATCTGCTGAGGGAGATTCCCACCTTCATCCTGGTAGTGGTGTACATCCCAGCTCAGGAAGAATCCCTGCAGCACCCAGTGACCCCGCGATCTCTATCTGAGAGGCCAACGTCCGCTCATCTTAACTGGGTCAACCCGCACAAGGCCTCGGGCTCTGAAAACCGGAGTGTTCAAGGACATCTTCAATCTGTCACTACTGTAGGCAGGAGTTCTCACCTGCTTCAGAAAAGCAACAATCATACGAGACAAGCAGAGCAGGGGAGCTGCCTCAGTGACACTCCCATCGACTGTGATGAGGTGCTTTGAGAAGCTGGTCATGGCCAGAATCAACAGGATGCAGCTCTCCGCTCAGCCTCGGATCATCAGGACGATAGCAGTGCGTCAGGCTGCTGATTACTGTCTACAGCTCAGCCCTCTACACAATCATACCCTCAGTACTAACCAACAAGCTTCAAAACCTGGGCCAAACACCAGGGAGTCTGCAGATGCTGGAAATTCAAACCACACACACAAAATGCTGGTGGAACGCAGCAGGCCAGACAGCATCTGTAGGGAGAAGGGTCTCGGCCCGAAACATCGACAGCGCTTCTCCCTATGGATGCTGCCTGGCCTGCTGTGTTCCACCAGCATTTCCTCTGTGCCCCACTCCACCAGGAGACAACAGTTAGTGCGGATCAGAAATAACATCTCCTCCTCACCGAGGGTCAGTGCGCCGATGGGCCCACTGCTCTGCTTTCTCTACCCCCACGCCTGTGCGGCCAGGCACAGCTCAAACACCATCTATAAATTTGCCAGCAACACAACTGCTGTTGGCAGGATTTCAGGTGGTGGCGACAAGGCGCACAAGAACGAGACAGATCAGCTGCTTGAGTGGCGTCACAGCAACCACCTGGCACTCAACATCATTCAGACCAAGGAATTCACAGGGAGGGCAAGTCCTCGTCGAGGGACCAGCAGTGCAAACGGTAAACAGTTTCAAGTTCTGGGGTCAACATCTCTGAGGATCTATCCTGACCCCAACAAAGTATCAACGCAATTACAGTGAAAACACGCCGGCGGCTGTATTTCATCAGGAGTTTGAGGAGAATTCTTGCAAATTTCTACAGATGTACCGTGGAGAGTATCCTAACTGGTTGCATCACTGTCTGGTATGGAGGGATCACTGCACAGGATGAAAAAAAACAGTAGAAAGTTGTAAACTCAGCCAGCCCCACCATGGGCCGTGCGAGGAGGTACAGGAGCCTGAAGACACACACTCAACTTTTCAGGAACAGCTTCTTCCCGCCCCCCCCCCCCCCCCCCAACCAACAGATTTCTGAATGGACAATGACCGCTGAACACTTAATCAGAAATTTCCCCTCTCTTTTTACAAGAGTTATTTATTTTTATACACACTACCTATAAAAATATTCATTACCCCCCCACCCAAAAGTTCTTACCTTTCATTGTTTTGCAACATTGAATCACACTAGATTTAATTTGGCTTTTTGACACTGATCAACAGAAAAACTCTTCGGCGTCAAAGTGAAAACAGATCTCTACAAAGTGATCCAAATTAATTACAAGTATAAAACACAAAATAACTGATTGCAGAAGTATTCACCCCCTCAGAGTCAGTATTTAGTAGATGCACCTTTGGCAGCAATTACAGACTTGAGTCTGTGTGAATAGGTCTCTATCAGCTTTGCACATCTGGACACTGCAATTTTTCCCCATTTTGCTTTACAAAACTGCTCAAGCTCTGTCAGATTGCATGGGGATCATGAGTGAACAGCCCTTTTCAAGGCCAGCCACAAATTCTCAATTGGATTGAGGTCTGGACTCTGACTTGGCCACTCCAGGACATGGACACGAACTTGTTTTTAAGCTATTCCTGTGTAGCTTTGGCTTTATGCTTGGGGTTGTTGTCTTGCGGGAAAACAAATCTTCCAAGTTGCAGGTCTCTTGCAGACTGCACCAGGTTTTTCTCCAGGATCTCCCTGTATTTTGCTACATTAATTTTACCCGCAACCTTCACAAGCCTTCCAGGGCCTGCTGCAGTGAAGCATCTCCACAGCATGATGCAGCCAACACCATGTTTCATAGTAGGGATGGGGTGTTTTTGATGATGTGTGGTGTTTAGCTTTTGCCAAACATATTGCTTGGTCTGATGGCAAAAAAGCTCAATTTTGGTTTCATCAGACCATACAACCTTCTTCCAGTTGACTTCAGAGTCTCCCACATGCCTTCTGGTAAACTCTAGCTGAGAATTCATGTGAGGTTTTGACCAACAGTGGCTTTCTCTTTGCCACTCTCCCATAAAGCTGTGACTGGTGAAGCACCCGGGCAACAGTTGTTGTATGCACAGTCTCTCCCATCACAGACACCGAAGTTTGTAACTCCTTCGGAGTTGTCATTTGTCTCTTGGTGGCCTCCCTGACTAGTCCACTTCTTGCATTGGTCACTCGGTTTTTGAAGGCAGCCTGCTCTGGGCAGATTTACAGCTGTGCCATATTCTTTCCATTTCTTGATGATTGACTTAACTGTACTCCAAGGGATGTTCAGTGACTTGGAAATTTTCTTGTATCCATCTCCTGACTTCAGCTTTTCAAAAATCTTTTTGCGGAGCTGCTCAGAGTTTTCTTTTGTTTTCGTGGCGTAGTTTTTGCCGGGATCCTGACTCACCAGTAGTTGGACCTTGCAGGTACAGGTGGATTTTTACTACAACCAATTGAAACACCTTGACTGCTCATGGGTCTCCAAAAACTATCTCCATTTAACTAATTACTTGACTTCTAAAACAAATTGGCTGCACCAGTCATGATTTAGTGTGTCACATTAAAGGGGAAGAACAGTTATGCAATCAATTATTTTGTGTTTTATATCTGTAATTAATTTAGATCACTTTGTAGAGATCTATTTTCACTTTGACAGAAAAGAGTCTTTTTCTGTTGATCAGTGTCAAAAAAGCCAAGTTAAATCCACTGTGATTCAATGTAATAAAACATGAAAACTTTCCGGGGCGGTGGGAATACTCTTTATAGGCACTGTATATACTTATTGTAATGTATAGTTTTCATTACTATGTATTGCAACGTACTGATGCCGCAAAACAACAAACTTCACAACACACTGCACGTTGCTGATATTAAATCTGATTCTGATTCCGACTCTACGCTCAGTGACCACTTTATCAGATACTGGAGAGGAAACTGGCATGGTCTTCTGATGCTGGAACCCATTCACTTCGAGGTTCAATGTGCTGTGCATTCAGAGATGCTCCTAAATAATAACACGTGATTATTTGAGTTCCTGTCACCCTCTTGTCACCTTGAACCAGTCCGGCCGTCCCCCTCTGACCTCTCTCATTAACAAGCTGTTTCACCCACAGAACAGCTGCTCGCTGGACGTTTCTTGTTTCTCACACCATCCTCTGCAAACTCTAGACAGTTGTGCGTGAAAGTCCCAGGAAATCACCAGTTCCTGTGATTTCCTCCTACCCATCTGGAGCTAACAATCATTCTGCAAAGTCACATTTTTTCCACTTTCTGAGGTTTGGTCCGAACAACAACTGAACCTCTTGACCTTGTCTACATGCTTTTATGTATTAAGTTGCTGCCACATGATTGGTTGATTAGATATTTGCATTAACGAGTGTGAACAAGTGTACCTAATAGTCTCTGACCGTATGTTCTAACCTAAGGGGATGGGTCACAAGTGTCAGCACCAACACAGCATGCCCACAACGTTCACCAGGAATAGGTGAGGTGTGATCACTCAGCGTCTGGAGATCAAAATGCCATTAGTTTCAAAGTAAATACGGAAAATGATGGGTCTGGCCCACAGACTGAGATTCTAAATTGGAGAATGGCCAGATTTGATGGTATCAGAAAGGATCAGGCAACTGTGGATTGGGAGAGTCTGTTTTCAAGCAAAGGTGTACTCGGTAAGGGGGAGGCCTTCAATAGCGAAACTCTGAGAGCACAAAACTTGTATGTTCCCATCGGAATGACAGGTAAAGACAACAAGTGTAGGGAACTTTGGTTTTCAAGTGATATTGAGGTCCTGGTTAAAGAGAAAAAAGGGGTTGCCTAGCAGATATAGGCTGGTAGGAACAAATGAGGTGCTTATGGAGTATAGAAATGCAAGAGAACACCTTAAGGAGGAAATCAGGAAGGCTCGCTATTACCTTCTTTGATAAGGTGAAGGGGAATCCTAAGGGCTTCTACAGATACATTAAGAGCAAAACTAGCTCCTCTGGAGATCAGAATGGTAAGCTATGCATGGAGCCGAAACAGATGGGGAGATCAGAATGGTAAGCTATGCATGGAGCCGAAACAGATGGGGAGATTGTGAATGGATTTTTTGCATCTGTATTTACCTGGAAGATGAAGACAGGCTATAGAAATGAAGCAAAGCAGCAGTGAGCTCGGACCCTGTACAGATTACAGAGGAGGGGGTGTTTACTGACCAGAGGCAAATTAGGGTGGATAAGTCTCCAGGGCCTGACGAGACACTCCCTCCCTCAGAGCCTGTGGGAGGCAGAAATTACAGGAGCCCTAGCAGAGGTATTCTAATCATCCGTATTGGCAGGTGAGGTTCTAGAGGATTGGAGGACAGGTCATGTTGTTCTGCTGTTTAAGAAAGGCTTTAAAAAAATAAACCAGAAAATTATAGGTGGTGAGCCTGACATCAGTAGTTATTGGAAGGTATTCGAATATTGGAAGATAAAGGAAGGGCTGGATACATGAGTATTTAGATCAACAGGGACTGATTCGGGATAGTCAGCATGGCTTCCTGTGTGGTCGGTCATGTCTAACCCATCTTATAACCGTTTTTGAGGAAGATACCAGGAAAGATGCTAAAGGCAAGGCAGTGGAAGTTGTCTACATGGACATTAGTAAGGCAATCGACAAGGTCCCGCAGGAAGGTTCAGTCACTTGCAGTCAAGATGAGGTAGTAAATTGGATTGGACAACACACACAAAATGCTGGTGGAACACAGCAGGCCAAGCAACATCTATAGGGAGAAGCGCTGTCGACGTTTCGGGCCGAGACCCTTCGTCAGGATTGGATTAGACATTGGCTTTGAGGGAGAAGCCCGAGAGTGCTAGTAGATGGTTGCCTCTCCGACTGGAGGTCTGTGGTACAGTCGTTGCTTTACATCTACATCAACGATCCGGACAACGTGGTTAATTGATCAGCAAATCTGCGGATGACATCAAGATTGGGGTTGGAATGGCCAGCGAGGAAGACCATCAGAGCTGGCAGTGGGATCTGAACCGGCCGGGGAAACGGGTTGAGAAGTGGCAGCTGTACACAAGTACGAGGTATTGTACTTCAGTAGGACCTACCAGGTCCTACTCAGTCCTACTCAGGAGGGCACTGAGGAGACTGGGGTAGAACAAAGGACTCTGGGAATACAGGTCCATAATTCATTAAAAGTGGCAGCACAGGCAGATAGGGTCGTAACGAAAGCTTTTGGCACACTGGTCTTCAGAAATCAAAGTGGCAAGCATAGGAGATGGGATATAATGTTGAAGTCGAAGACACTGGTGAGGCCCAATTTGGTCACCTACCTACAGGAAAGAGGTATGCAAGGTTGGAGGAGTACAGAGAGAACCTACAAGGATATTGCTGGGTCTGGAGGTCCTGAAAGATTGAATAGGTTAGGACTTCACTCCTTGTAACGTAGAAGATTAAGGGGAGATTTGGTAGAGGTATACAAAGTTCTGAAAGGGGTAAAAATCCTGTGGAGACCCTCTCCTTCCCCACCACCCAATTCTCTGCCCTCCGTACGTGTTCCCTCTCCCTCCCTACGACCATGCACCTCTGTCCTGCTCCCCGCTCTACAGGAACTCCCCTTCCCTAACCCTCACTCAGGATTCGGATGGACAATAAGGAAGAGTTGCACTCACCTTCCTCCTCCTCACTGCTGAGCGTCCCGTCACGGTGGGGGGGCTTATTTGTCTGTCGGTCAGATTCAGTGGCTGCGGTGAGGATGAAGGCATACCCCACGAAGAGGGTGGGGCTCTTCGGCAGGGGTCCGTGCTGGGCTTCCACAGATGGGCCCGACCCGCCGGACGTGTCCCCCTCAGAGGGGCTTGCAAAGATGCTTGGCTTCGCGCTCCCTGCAGGAGGGACACCACAGTTCAGACACGTCCACAGAACCACACAGCACAGAAACCATCCGTTCACCTCACTGGAATCAGACAGCACCTCAAAGCCCAACTCCTCCGTGCCCACTAAGGTGCCAGCTTGAGCTGGTTCCATTTGCCTGCTTTTGGCCCAGGTGACCCTCTTACCCCTTCTCCTCTCCTCACCTCCCTCTGCTGCCCCCCTTCCCTTTCCCCCATGGTCCACTGTCCTTTCCTCACGGATTCCTGCTTCTTCTTCAGCCCCTTCCCCCTCACCTGCCAACATGCCCTCTTCCCCCAACTCCCAACAACCTTTTGTTTTGGCTCCAAAGATATCGCCTGATGTGAGCGTGTGCGAACTGGCCAAAGTCACTACTCCCACAAACCCGGCTGGGCTACCAAACGTTACCGGATTTCCCGGAGCCTGGCTTGCGTCCGCGCTTTGCTGGCGACCGCTCTTCGTCTGAACTGAGGAGCTTTCTCTTGCCCGTGAGGGGTGGGGCCCTCGGGCTCTCCGCCTGCTTCCTCGTCGGGGTGCTGGCCCCAGCGTTACTCCGCCGCTTTCGCTTCCCCTCCACCAGGTTATCTGTGGGCGCAAGTTCAATCCCCCGTCACCACAGGTGGAATTGGAATCTTATCGTCAAGTACCGGGATAGAGTGAAAAATACATCCAGCGGACTGCTACAGATCAGATCATTGCACAGTGCGCTGAGGGGGAACAAGGTAAAGCAGAGTAAAGTGTCACAGCTACAGAGAAAGGGCCGTACGGGCAGACAGTGAGATGCAAGATCATAGACTGCAAGGTCCAAGAGTCTGCTCGGGGACCACTCAATAACAGCAGCACTGAAGTTGTCTTCAGCCTGGTGGCACGAGCTTTCAGACTTTTGTTTCTTCTACCCGATGGGAGAGGGAAGGGGGGGAGAATGTCTGGGGTGACTGGGGTATTTGATTCCGCTGGCTGCTTAACCGAGGAAGTGAAGTATAGACAGTGTGCATGGAGGGGAGGCTGGTTTTCCCGATGCGCCGAGCTTGTCCACAACTCTCTGCAGTTTCTTGCAGTCACAGGCAGAGCAAGTCGTGGTGCATTCGGATCAGGTGCTCCCTATCTCCCTACGGTGCATCGATACAAACTGGCAAGGATTGACGGGGACATCAGATCTCCGTAGCCTCGTGAGGAAGAAGAGGGTTAGTCTCTGTTTGTGAGTGTGAGTGTGCATGCATGCGCTGGCACTGCATCTCTCCAGCTGACTCCCCTTCTCCCCTGGTCTCCTCACCTGGTCTGTCTGACGGGGGAGCAGGGCCAGAGAGATGGGGGGGGGGGGGGGTTGGTGCACCGAGGGGGATGTGGGTGTGGGGCCAGAGGGAGATAGTGACGGTGATGGCGGGGGAGCAGAGGCAGAGAGATGGGGGGGTGCACCGAGGGGGATGTGGGTGTGGGGCCAGAGGGAGATAGTGACGGTGATGGCGGGGGAGCAGAGGCAGAGAGATGGGGGTTGGTGCACCGAGGGGGATGCGGGTGTGGGGCCAGAGGGAGATAGTGACGGCGATGACGGGGGAGCAGGGCCAGAGAGATGGGGGGGGGGTGCACCAAGGGGGATGCGGGTGTGGGGCCAGAGGGAAATAGTGACGGTGATGGCGGGGGAGCAGAGGCAGAGAGATGGGGGGGGGGGGGGGTTGGTGCACCGAGGGGGATGCGGGTGTGGGGCCAGAGGGAGATAGTGACGGTGATGACGGGGGAGCAGGGCCAGAGAGATGGGGGGGGGGTGCACCAAGGGGGATGCGGGTGTGGGGCCAGAGGGAGATAGTGACGGTGATGACGGGGAGCAGAGGCAGAGAGATGGGGGGGGGGGGTTGGTGCACCGAGGGGGATGCGGGTGTGGGGCCAGAGGGAGATAGTGACGGTGATGGCGGGGAGCAGAGGCAGAGAGATGGGGGGGGGGGGTTGGTGCACCGAGGGGGATGCGGGTGTGGGGCCAGAGGGAGATAGTGACGGTGATGACGGGGAGCAGAGGCAGAGAGATGGGGGGGGGGGGTTGGTGCACCGAGGGGGATGCGGGTGTGGGGCCAGAGGGAGATAGTGACGGTGATGGCGGGGGAGCAGAGGCAGAGAGATGGGGGGGGGGGGTTGGTGCACCGAGGGGGATGCGGGTGTGGGGCCAGAGGGAGATAGTGACGGTGATGACGGGGAGCAGAGGCAGAGCAAGGTGTGGGGTTGGCAGAAGGGGGCTGTGGGACAGAGAGAGATGGAGGACAGGAGGAGGAGGGGTGCGGGAGAGGGAGATGGAGGAAGGGAGGAGAGGAGACATGAGAGAGAGGGAGGAAGGACTAGGTTAAAGAAGGATGCGGTAATGATTAGTGCTGTTTGGAAGTTTTGGTTTGGGTGGTTCTGCTGGGACTGTGGCACAGAAGGTCAAGGACGACAGAAAGGGTACGGGGGGGGGGGGGGCTGGAGATCAAGCCTCACTCACCCAAGCTGATGTCAGCTGCCATGGCCAGTGGCGTGCTGGGCTCGCAGGGGTCGAGGCCAAACTGCTCCCGTAAGCGGTTGCCCTGTTCCAGCGAGAGGATGACCGCCATGCGCTTGTACCACTTCTGCACGCCCTCCTTCTCGATGCAGTAGAAGAACTCGTCAGGCTCCTTCCGGTGGGCCCTCACGATACCTGCAGGTGACAGATGGTCAAGTGGGGAGGGGGGGAGCAGTCTTGTATGGGGTGTCCAGGGAGGGGTAACACCTCAGGTGAAGGGGCTTTTCTGTCCGCTCTCCTCCCGTACTCCCGTACTCCCTCCGCACTTGCACAATCTTCACCTTCCCCCGGTTTCTATGAAGAAGCACTGACCACAAACATGCCTCTGGTTTCCCTCCCTCAGAGGCCGCCTGACCGGCCGAGTGTTTCCAGCACTTTCTGCTTCCAACCCCACCCCACCCCTCAAAATTTCCAGCCTCTGCAGCCCGTCATTCCTGCCTGGCAAAATCTGGGCTGCTCTGTAGCGGCAGAGGCCGAGGGAAGATCTGGGTACGCTGATGAGAGGGCTGGTGCAAGTTTCCCAGCTCGAAATGTCTCACCCCAGAGGGCACGCATTGAAGCTGAGAAGTTCAAAGGCGTTGTGAGGGGCAGTGGGCTTCTGGAATGAGCCGCCAGGGCTGGTGCTGGAGGCAGGTAGAACGTACAAGAAAGGAAGATAATTGTGTAAGAAGTGAAAGGATAGTGACATTGTACAGGCAGTAGGGTTAGTTTAGTTGGGAATTTGAAGCCAATTTAATTGGTTCAGTACCACATGGTGGGTGTTCCTGTGCCGTGCTGTACTGTTCTACACTAACAACGGGGGTACAGGTGGGCTAAATGCAAACAGGCTTTTTTCACTCAGACTAGAACTAGAGGTCATGGGTTAAGGGTGAAAGGTGAAATGCTGAGGGGGAACCTGTTCACTCAGAGGGTGGAGTAAGTGTGGAACGAGCTGCCGGTGCAAGTGGCTTTGATTTCCACACTCAAGAAAAGTTTGGATAGCTACATGGATGGAAGGTGTGTGGGAGGGCACTGGTCTGGGTGCAGGTCGATGATAGATGGGCTGAAGGGCTTGTTTCTGCACTGTGGTGTTATCTGCCTCTGTGCTAAAGGTCTCTAATCTCAGTTCCCTGGCGCGGCCTGCTTCGGAACGGAGCCACGTACCAGCACTGAAGTATTCGTCGTCGGACAGGGCAGTCACCTCGGTCTCCACGGGGATGGGGTCGCACAGCAGGATGTCCTTGCCTGGCACCTCGCACTCGTAGCCGTCGTCGAAGAGCACCTTGTACCTGCCGTCCCCCGAGTCGCGGGTGATGGTCCCCGAGTAGAAGTAGCCATTGGACGACCATTTGGCCACCACGCGCAGCCCCACAAAGCTGCTGCTCTGGGAGGAGGGCAGTTTGGGGTCAGCGGGGGACAGGTTTTGCAGGGGAGGGATCTCGGGCGAGCCCGAGCGGGGCAGTGAAGACGCTGCTGCCTTGTCAGGGGGCTGGGCGGCGATGGGGATGCACTGCTCCTCCGAGGACGTGGCGCTGGAGGTGTCCTCTCCTCGCGCACGGTGCAGAGTGTGCATCATCTCCCTGGGGGGAAGTGGGGGCAAAATGGGGGTGGGAGGGGGCAGAGAAAAAGGGGCGAGGGGGTGAATGATGGAGAGGGAGGGGCAAGGGGGTGGATGATGGTGAGGGAGGGGCGAGGGGGAGGATCATGGTGAGGGAGGGGCGAGGGGGAGGATGACAGAGAGGGAGGGGCGAGGGGGAGGATAACGGAGAGGGAGGGGTGGGGGTGGGTGATGGAGAGGGAGGGGCGAGGGGGTGGATCATGGTGAGGGAGGGGCGAGGGGGAGGTTGATGGAGAGGGAGGGGTGGGGGTGGGTGATGGAGAGGGAGGGGTGAGGGGGTGGATCATGGTGAGGGAGGGGCGAGGGGGAGGATGACAGAGAGGGAGGGGCGAGGGGGAGGATAACGGAGAGGGAGGGGTGGGGGTGGATGATGGAGAGGGAGGGGCGAGGGGGTGGATCATGGTGAGGGAGGGGCGAGGGGGAGGTTGATGGAGAGGGAGGGGTGGGGGTGGGTGATGGAGAGGGAGGGGTGAGGGGGTGGATCATGGTGAGGGAGGGGTGAGGGGGAGGATGGAGAGGGAGAGGTGTGGGTGGGTGATGGAGAGGGAGGGGTGAGGGGGTGGATCATGGTGAGGGAGGGGCGAGGGGAGGATGACGGAGAGGGAAGGGCGAGGGGGAGGATGACGGAGAGGGAAGGGCGAGGGGGAGGATGACGGAGAGGGAGGGGTGGGGTGGGTGATGGAGAGGGAGGGGCGAGGGGGTGGATCATGAACAGGGAGGGGTAGGAATGGTCAGAATGGAAAGAGGGTGGGGGATGGACACAAGAGTATGTAGTGAATGGAACATTTCTCCGTTACACTGTTTTCCAGTATCGCTACTCTGACCTCATACCCGTTCCTCGCTCTGTCAGCACCACAGGGCCCCCAGGACACGTTGTGAACTGGTGTCAGTCCTCTGTGGGACTAGTCCCTTGACAGCTCCCCTGTGAAATCCTGTATCAGGCCAGCGAGGCAGGCAGACCCTCCCAGCCAGGGTCGAAACACCCCCTCTACAAGCTCGCTCCCACCACCCAGCACTGGAACTGGAACTCACAGAGCAGGGGTGAGAGTGAGGGGGGAGTCTTTGGATTTTCCGAGCCCAGGATCTCTTCACCTGAACCTCCCTGTGAGGCGGGAGTGCGGGCGGTATCTGCACAGCAAGCTCCCACAGGCAGTTAACACTTCAGTACTGGTACATACACACTAGGCAGGACCACGGCCAGCTCCTTCCTCCTCCCCTACGCTGGGCTCCCGATACCTCCACTCAAGAGGCCGGCAGTGGGAATCGCCCAGGACGCATCGAGCCCCGGGTTCCTGCCTCAGTTGTGGAGGAACCACACACAAAGCAGACGTCATTTTCATCAGTCAGTCACCCTCACAGCCAGGTCAGAGACCCAACTGTCATCTCCAAGATTCGTTCCCACCTCTTCCAGGTCAGGCAGACCACCAGGCTTGGGCTCAGTCCAGGTCATAAGCAGTTGATCGGACCATTACGAGCAGTTACGGGCTCCGTATCTAAGAGAGGATGTGCTGGCATTGGAGAGGGTCCAGAGGAGGTTCGCGAGTATGGCGCAGAAATGTCACACGAAGGGCATTCGATGGCTCTGGGCCTGTACTTGCTGGAGTTTAGAAGAATGCGGAGGGGATCTCATTGCCTCCTACCAAACATTGAAAGGCCCGGTAGAGTGAGCATGTTTCCTATCGTGGGGGAGAGGCTACAACCAGAGGGCACCACCACAGAACAAAGAGACGTCTCTTTAGAAACGAGGAGGCATTTCTTTGGTCAGAGGGTGGTGACTGTGGAATTCATTGCCAAAGACGGCTGTGGACACCAAGTCAGTGGGTACGTTTAAAGCACAGCTTGATTATTAGGAGCATCAGAGGGGAATAGGGGTGAGAGGGGAAATGTTTGAGATAGTTAGATGGGCTGTTCAATAAGCAAGGTTTAGAAGGATGTGGTCCTAACGTGGGCAACAGGATCATCTCGATGGGCAGCAAGGAACTGGAACACTGAGACAGGGAGATGCAAGTGGACCACACGAGAACTACAAGCTCCAGATTTATCTCCTGGGGACACACAGCAGCCCCACTCACCTGCTGACCGTGGAGCGGATGGGGGGCCGCCCCCTCTTTCCTCGGCCCCGGGGAGCCGGGCTCCGTGGGGCGGGTCTGGTGTTCACAGAAGCTTCGTCGCTCTCCACCACACCGGACAACAGGTGCTTCGGTGACCAGTTGTGGGCTCCGACCCTCCGCGGGCTGACGGTAAATTCCAAAAAAAGCAAAAAACAGAAATCCAGAAGGTGAACATACGTCACGGGCAGATGGGCAGCTCGAACCGGGAAACACCACTGATAACAGTGGTCATTCCTTCCACCACCGGTGGGGTATCAGACTAGACCGAGCAACAGGGCACGTACCAGTGAAAATGAGAACCAGGGGAGCTCCATTCCGTATGTGACTCATGCAGCGTGCAAGTGAGGAACAGGAGTGTGTGATGGGACGGTGTGGAAGGAGCTTCACTCTGTGTCTGACCCCGGGAGTGTGTGATGGGACGGTGTGGAAGGAGCTTCACTCTGTGTCTGACCCCGGGAGTGTGCGATGGGATGGAGTGGAGGGAGCTTCACTCTGTGTCTGACCCCGGGAGTGTGTGATGGGACGGTGTGGAGGGAGCTTCACTCTGTGTCTGACCCCGGGAGTGTGTGATGGGACGGTGTGGAGGGAGATTCACTCTGTCTGACCCCGGGGGTATGTGATGGGACGTTGTGGGTGGAGTTTCATTGTGTCTGACCCCGGGAGTGTGTGATGGGACGGTGTGCAGGGAGCTTCACTCTGTGTCTGACCCCGGGAGTGTGTGATGTGACGGTGTGGAGGGAGAATCACTCTGTATCTGACCCCAGAAGTGTGTGATGTGATGGTGTGGAGGGAGAATCACTCTGTGTCTGACCCCGGGAGTGTGTGATGGGATGGTGTGGAGGGAGCTTCACTGTGTCTGACTCCGGTGGTACATGATGGGACGGTGTGGAGGGAGTTCCATAGTGTCTGGCGGTGGGAGTGTGTGATGGGACGGTGTGGAGGGAGCTTCACTCTGTGTCTGACCCCGGGAGTGTGTGATGGCACGGTGTGGAGGGAGAATCACTCTGTGTCTGACCCCCGGAGTGTGTGATGTGATGGTGTGGAGGGAGTTTCACTCTGTGTCTGACCCCAGGAGTGTGTGATGGGACAGTGTGGAGGGAGCTTCACTCTGTGTCTGACCCCGGGAGTGTGTGATGGGACGGTGTGCAGGAAGCTTCACTCTGTGTCTGACCCCGGGAGTGTGTGATGTGATGGTGTGGAGGGAGAATCACTCTGTGTCTGACCCCGGGAGTGTGTGATGGGACAGTGTGGAGGGAGTTTCACTCTGTGTCTGACCCCGGGAGTGTGTGATGGGACGGTGTGGAGGGAGATTCACTCTGTCTGACCCCGGGGGTATGTGATGGGACGTTGTGGGTGGAATTTCATTGTGTCTGACCCCGGGAGTGTGTGATGGGACGGTGTGCAGGGAGCTTCACTCTGTGTCTGACCCCGGGAGTGTGTGATGTGACGGTGTGGAGGGAGAATCACTCTGTGTCTGACCCCAGGAGTGTGTGATGTGATGGTGTGGAGGGAGAATCACTCTGTGTCTGACCCCGGGAGTGTGTGATGAGATGGTGTGGAGGGAGCTTCACTGTGTCTGACTCCGGTGGTACATGATGGGACGGTGTGGAGGGAGTTCCATAGTGTCTGGCGGTGGGAGTGTGTGATGGGACGGTGTGGAGGGAGCTTCACTGTGTCTGACTCCGGGGGTACATGATGGGACGGTGTGGAGGGAGTTCCATAGTGTCTGGCGGTGGGAGTGTGTGATGGGACGGTGTGGAGGGAGTTCCATAGTGTCTGGCGGTGGGAGTGTGTGATGGGACGGTGTGGAGGGAGTTCCATAGTGTCTGGCGGTGGGAGTGTGTGATGGGACGGTGTGGAGGGAGCTTCACTGTGTCTGACTCTGGTGGTACATGATGGGACGGTGTGGAGGGAGTTCCATAGTGTCTGGCGGTGGGAGTGTGTGATGGGACGGTGTGGAGGGAGTTCCATAGTGTCTGGCGGTGGGAGTGTGTGATGGGATGGTGTGGAGGGAGCTTCACTGTGTCTGACTCCGGGGGTACATGATGGGACGGTGTGGAGGGAGTTCCATAGTGTCTGGCGGTGGGAGTGTGTGATGAGATGGTGTGGAGGGAGCTTCACTGTGTCTGACTCCGGGGGTACATGATGGGACGGTGTGGAGGGAGTTCCATAGTATCTGGCGGTGGGAGTGTGTGATGGGACGGTGTGTGTGGAGTTTCATTGTGTCTGACCCAGCTTCCCAAGGAGTAGATGTTGAGAGATGTAGCAGAGGTTTGGATTGTGGACGTGAGAGTGAGGGACTGCAGCGAAGATGGAAGCAGTGATTCCCAGACCCCAGCGCTCGGTAAAACGGGCAGCCCCACCTCAGCTTGCTCGGTGAACCTCTGCCCACAGGCACAACGAACTCCCGGGAGTCGGTCCCTCCAATCTTGCCTCGCGGGACGCTGCTGCCCCTGCCCCTCTCGTGCACCGTGTGGCCCGCGGCCCCTCCGCCGCTGCTGCTGCTGTGTGCCAGCGAGAGACCGCTGCTCGCCCCGCTGGAAGCCCGCAGCAAGCTGGAGGCTTTCGAGGAGAAGGAGCTGATGTCAGCCAGGTCTCCCGAGGTCAGGGAGCCGGTGGCCTGGGATGGGGAGCCCTCGTTCTCGTACTCCCGACTTTCCAGCACCGGCTCCTCGCTCTCCTGAAATAAAAAAACAAGACAGTTCACTGACATTGGGTATACTTATAAAGGAAAAGATGAGCTTTAATTGTCACGTACGCTGAAACAGGTCTCACCTATCACCCTCCACATCTTATTCTGGCTTCTTGTACCTTCCTTTCCAGTCCCGATGAAGGGTCTTGGCCCGAAAAGTCTACCGTTTAGTCCTCTCCATAGACGCTGACTGACCTGCTGAGGTCCTCCAGCACTGTGTGATGTCCAGCATCAGCAGAATCCTTTGTATTTGCGACTACGTACCTTCCCCACGCGTCTGGTACGACACGGTAATGTACAGGCCCTTCAAAGCACGGTGCCATTAAACTAAAGCCTTCTGCCCGCACCGAACGGATCTGTTCACAGGTCTCTTCCACAGCCTCTCAGACCCGGTCATTGCCTCCACTTCCCCCAGCTGCCCAGAAGGCCATAGCTGGCACCCTCTACTGCCTCAATAAAAAAACTAGCCTCACTATTTCAGAAAGCCCTCAAGCCCGGGGACAGCGTCATTGTGAAGGGTCCCCCGCAAAAGGGCAGAGATGGGCAGAAATTTCGTCCCCTGCAAGGCTGGAAAACTGAGGAATTAACATCCAGAGTTTCAAAGCAGGGAGCGATATGCCCCTGGGACAGGGAATCACGGCTCTAATTGTCAGGAACCCTACAGCTGTTTATTACTCAGTTCTCCTCATGGGGGAGGGGTGAGATCTTATCAATGTAAATAATATTAACGGTGAATTCATGAAGACTTTCTTCCCCCAGACTGGATGAGCCAGAACTAAAGGTTGTAGGTTAAGGGTGAAAGGTGAAATATTTAAGGGGAACATGAGGGAGAACTTCTTCGCTCAGAAGGTAGTGTGAATGTGGACAAGAGGAGGTGGATGCAGGTTCGATTGTAATATTTAAGAGAAGTTTTGATAGATACATGGATGAGAGGGTTATGGAGGGATATTTTCCAAGTTCAGGTAGATGGGACTAGGTGGGAAACCAGACTGGCATGGTCTAGATGGGCCGAAAGGCTTATTTCTGTGCTGTCGTGATCTTTGAGCACCTGTCAGCCTTTGCAAGTGGCCTCCCCACAGCCGCTGCCCGACCATAGCCCTCGCCAGCTCCTCACCTCCATCACCTTCCGGTCCACCTCCTGCCCGTTCACATACATGATATCCGTGATGACCCGGGTTATCACTGTCCGCACCTCCCTGATCGTCCGGACGTGCCTGCGCAGGTGACAACCGGCCGGAGGGGCTGGCAGCTCAAAATCGTCCTCCTCCTTCACCGGCGTTTCGGGTGGCGAGGGGGAGAGATCAGAAAATTAATGGAACCGTGAACCAAGACAGACACAAGGTGTTACCTAGAGCAAAGATGCTCCTTATCAACTGCAACTCGGCATTCAATACCATCATCCCCTCAAAACTAATCAATAAGCTTCAAGACCTTGGTGTCAATATCCTCAGTAGCCAACCCTGGTCAGTTTAGATTGGCAACAATCTCCTCCAGACAGGTGTACCACAGGCCGGTGTGCTTAGCCCCCGCTCTACCCACTTTACACTTATGACTGTGCGGATAAGTACAGCTCCAATGCCATATTCAAGTTTCTTAATGACACCACTGTTGTTGACTGAATCAAAGGTGGTGACAAATCAGCTTATAGGGCGGCCAGTGAAAATCTGGCCGAGCGGTGCCCCAATAACAAGCTCTCACTCAGTGTCCAAAGACCAAGGAGACGATGATAGACTTCAGGAGGAGGAAACTAGAGGTCCACGAGCCAGTCCTCATCGGAGGATCAGAGGTGGAGAGGACTTTAAAATCCTGGTGTTATATTTCAGAGGGCCAGCACTTAAGTGCAAACACAAAGAAAGCACAGCAGCACTTCTACTTCAAAGTTTGTGAAGATTTCGCATGACTTTTAAAACTTTGACAATCTCCTATAGGTGTACGGTGGAGAGTATATTGCCTGGTTGGTATGGAAACACCAATTCCCTTGAATGGAAAAATCCTACAAAAGTAGTGTATCACAGGTTAAGCCTTTCCCAGCACTGAGCACATCTACATGAAGCACTGTCGCAGGAAAGCAGCATCCACCATCAGGGACCCCACCAGCCCCGTCATGCTCTCTTCTCGCTGCTGCCATCAGGAAGAGGGTACAGGAGCCTCAGGACTCACACCACCAGGTTCAGGAATAGTTCTTACCCCTCAACCATCAGGCCCAGAGGGAATAACTTCACTCAAGTTGCCCCATCACTGAAGTGTTCCTACAATCAATGGGCTCATCTTCAAGGACTCTACATCTCACGTTCTCTATATTTATTATTATTTATTTTTGAATTTGCAGTTTGCACACCTTGTTGCTGCAGCCTTTCATTGATTGCATTATGGTTAGTGTTGGATTTTTCTAGGTATGCCTGCAAGAAAATGAATCTCAGGGTTGTGCGTGTACTTTGATAAAGAATTTACTTTGGACTTTGAAATACAAGAACCCGCCTGGTTAAATCGCGAAGGCAACCAGCAATCAGCAGGGTTTCCTTTCTGATAGAGGCCGTTCCAGCCCAGCAAGCCGCCCTACTGGGAGGAAACGGGGAGAATGTTCAAACTCCTCACAGTGCTGACACTGTAATAGCATTGTGCCAAAAGCTGAGCCATCCAATTCATACTGAGTGTCTCTGCGGAGTTACTGCCATTGGAGGGACGGTTATGACTCGTCCTACTAACCACAAGTAGTGACTTCAGGCCTGCTTTGTACTGATTTAATTCTAATTCATTATTGGTTAACCGAGCCTCATGGGCACTATTTGACTTCTGCAAGAGGCCCGACTAATATTTAGCTTTGTATTTGAATCACTGGCACACCAGCGATACGGGTTCAATCCCCCATTGTCTGTAAGGAGTTTCTACGCTCTTCCACATGACAGCACGGGCTTCCCCAGAGTGATCCAGCATCCCACAGGCTGGCAGGTTCACTGATCACCAGTGTAACATGACAGGACGGGCTTCCCCAGAGTGATCCAGCATCCCACAGGCTGGCAGGTTCACTGATCACCAGTGTAACATGACAGCACGGGCTTCCCCAGAGAGATCCAGTATCCCACAGGCTGGCAGGTTCACTGATCACCAGTGTAACATGACAGCACGGGCTTCCCCAGAGAGATCCAGTATCCCACAGGCTGGCAGGTTCACTGATCACCAGTGTAACATGACAGCACGGGCTTCCCCAGAGTGATCCAGCATCCCACAGGCTGGCAGGTTCACTGATCACCAGTGTAACATGACAGGACGGGCTTCCCCAGAGTGATCCAGTATCCCACAGGCTGGCAGGTTCACTGATCACCAGTGTAACATGACAGCACGGGCTTCCCCAGAGTGATCCAGTATCCCACAGGCTGGCAGGTTCACTGATCACCAGTGTTACATGACAGCACGGGCTTCCCCAGAGTGATCCAGCATCCCACAGGCTGGCAGGTTCACTGATCACCAGTGTAACATGACAGCACGGGCTCTTGGAACGAATCCAGCCTTATCTAAACGATACGGGTTCCAGTTTACTTTAAAGAAGAGATCACGTAGTTTGAGCTTTGAGTGAACCAGCCACCTTTCTGGAACTTTCTAGAGTGAACCTGCCTTGCTTCAGGGGCTATTTCCTGTCCTGTGTATTTTCAATGCCCAGTGCAGAAGCTCGAGCTTCCAGTGTCGTACAACTGGTTTAGAACACAGAACAGTACAGGCCATTCGGCCGACAATGTTGTGCTGACCCTTTCACCTACTCAAAGAAAGATCAATCTGACCCTTCCACTTAACCTTTTACTGATCTGTCTGTCCAATTGTCCTTACACATCTGATAAGTGGGAAACTTCACTCCTCGACAGAGGTATGCAGGGTTTTAATTTTTGTTTCAGTGCCAGTTTCTGCACCGGTCAGCTCCTTCCCTGCTCTCAGTGCCAGCCCCAGTCTCTGGGATTGGGGTCAGATTCAGTGCCAGCACCCCCAAGCCTCTCTCCCCCGCTGGGAGGAAGGGAATCGGGGGGAAATCCGAGGGTGCACCTGGACCTGCCGGCTGGCGGGCAGACTCGGCTCTGTCTCAGGGCAGCCTCTCCACCACGAACGTGAGCAGCCAGCTTCTGCTCACTCTGCTCTCCTGGAAGGGCTGGTAGGCGAGGTTGAAATAAAGTTGTGAATCAAATGAATTTTATATTTAAAAAAAGACAGACAGCCTGGTTACCTGACTGGGAAGCGATTCAGTGCTTTGATCATCTGCTCCCTGCTTCACGTGGTAGGACGTGCTTCTCGACCGCATGGTGGGCTTCCCGGGCGTCTCCTCCGTCTGCACCATGGCGTCACAGGAGAGGAGCTTCCTGCAGCCCTCCTGGGAAGGGCTGCTGATGGCGATGCTGGTCTGGGTGCCGGTGTGCATGACCGTGAGATCCAGGGGACTGCAGGGGCGCCCGTCCCCAGACACAGCCTGCCCGCTTGCGCTGGCATCCACTGGCGCCGTGACATCCGACATCTCTATCCCATCATCCTTGAACGCAGCCGGAAGAGTCCTGGCCTCGGGAGTCTCCCCTCCCCTCACCTTCACTGCCTCCAGCTCCTGGCTGCTGCTGACAAATTCCATTACCTCCTCCTCGCTCTCCTCCGGGCTCCTACCCATCGGCTTGCCAGCGCTGGGATCTGGCATGGACTCCTCAGGGGTTTCCCGGACCTCGCCCCCTTCCCCGCCGTCCGGAGGGCTCTGGGTGTCCAGGACCCGGCACTGGGAGCGTCGCCTCGTCTGCCAGGCCGCGTGCCCCTGGCTCAGATCGTCGCATTCCTCCTCGGTGTCCGGGAGGCTGTACGTCGCACTGATGGAAAGGAGAGGGCGCACGGTTACCAGTGGAGACAAACAGGAGGAGGAGCCCCCACCCCAAGACCACTCGCTGCGTAGGGCAGCACGGCAGTACCGCGGTTAGCGTAACGCTCAACAGCGCCAGTGACCCCGATTCAATTCTCACCCGTCTGTAAGCTGTTACTACCTTCTTCACGTGACTGCAGGGGCAGGGGTAGGTATACTTACAGTTTACTTTTCAACTCAGAAAGGAAATCAAAGTTTTGGAGGGACTTGAGCCAAATGGGGTTGAGTGTGAGAGGATAACACGGACAAGATGGGCCGAAGGTTCTGTTTCCATGTGGTATGACTCTGTGGCCGATGGTCACTGAAGTTCAGAAGAGAAGGGTATGTTGCAGTCTGACACGGTTGACACCGGGGGGAGGGCAGTCCGATAAGACTGCGCAGGGAAGAGATTTCTTTAAATGGGAGGGGTTGTCGGCTCACCCCAGTGAGCTGTGGTGTTCCCTCACTGAGGGCATTCCACGTCGAAACTGGTGTAACTTCGGGGTCACCAGAGAGGGCTACAAGGGTAACTGGGGTGCCACCTGTAGGCCCAAGGCCCAACGAAGGCAACAGGACGCAACAGACCCTCACACACACCCACCCAACGGGAGGAAGTTACCGGAAGGGTGCAGTGGACTCCTCCTGTGCTCTCGCCTCCGTCTCTCGCCTCGCCTCACACACGCGACTGAACACCGACTGGCTCTTCACAACACTGCTCGCAAAGGGAACGGTGAGTTAGACCCGGCCGAGCATGGTTGCCCCGTCACCCCGAGTACCAACACGTGCCCCAAGTTAGCCCAACAAAGGGAATGGCAAGGAATTGTTGGATTAGTGTAGAACAGCTACTTTTTCATATGAAATACCCAGTCTCTGTTCAAAGGGGGCATCCTACTATTCTGAGGCTGTGCCCTCTGCTCAGGTTCTCCCACTATTAGACATCTACTCTGTCTAGGATCCACCTTGACCTGTGACCTTGGCACCTACACAGGTGTGCCTCGCTCTGCCTACAATATCTGGAATGCTTGCTGGTACTTTTATGCTTGATTGTATGTTTGTATAATCACTCATATACCTCTAATTGTTCAGTAAATTCTCTAGTAATTCTAGTGCTATTCTTCTGTATTTTTCTAGAAGCTTCTCAGATCTTCTGCAGCAGGTGCCACCCACTTGAATCTAGGTATTTTATGAGCTAATTGTTGTCGCAATGTTCGAAGTACATTTTGTGTCAAACCTGGAGATTCATCTCCTTGCTGGCAGCCACGAAACAAAGAACCCAGCAGACCCAGTAAAAACAAAAGAAGACTGCCAAACGCCCAGCGTGCAGACAGAGACACAAAAAACAGATCGTGCAAACATTGAAGCAAGCAGACAGCATCCAGCATTGAGGTTCACGAAGCCAGGCGTCACAGCAGCCGATTCAGAGGGCCCAACAAACGCCGCGGAGCAGTGAGTTGAACCAGCCTGTCTCTCGCCTCCAACTCCGACACCCCGACCATTTCAACCTGGCTTACATCATCTAAACTGGGTCATTCCTCACCCTCACCCTCCAGCTCTGTCGCCTCGATAAGGCCAGCATCCAAGCTTCCCAATTCGGCTCGGCTCTTAAATCAACCAAACCTCTGATTGTTCCTCCTCTCGATTCCGCCGCATTGAATTATCCCAGCTCCCCAATTCAGCTTGGCTTTTAAATCAAACCTCGGATCTTTCCACATTTCAGTTCCGCCACATCGAATCGTCTCCAAGTCCGTTGCAGCCAACACATACGGCGACCGTTCTGCCCTGGCGAGGCTCCAGTCACACCTCATATTGTACACAGGAAGCCATGGGCCACTGTTTGCAGTGATAGTTTACCAGACAAAGAATCTCAGCGCTTTTACTGCAATGTTGTTATCTCCAGTCGGAGTATGAATTTCCCATTTCTTTGCTCTTGTAACAAAATGACCACAAGCAGCAAAGTTTTATACCTCATTCCTGAGTTGTGAGGAGCCTCTGGATCCGGTGAGTGATCCAAGGAAAACTGAGGACCATTCAGGCCCTCTCACTTGTCCTCAGTCTTGGCCGACTGTACATTCAAGTCCCACTCCCAGCTGGCACTCACACACAGTACTGCATTGTCAGAGCAGCCAGGCTGCAAACCGAGGCCTAATATTTACTCTCAACCAAACTCACCAACAGATGTTCTGGACCAAATCACAATGCAGCTCTGCGATCTCGCTGTGCAGAAACAGACTCATTACGGCACCTCAAAAAGAACAGGACTGGCTGCTAGTGCGTGGGCATCTCCTGAAGCTGTGGAAAGTTGCTATTGGAATCATGTGGGCAACACACACACAAAATGCTGGAGGAACTCAGCAGGCCAGACAGCATCCACGGAAAAGAGTACAGTTGATGTTTCGGGTCGCGACCCTTCGGCGAGACTTTTAGGGTCCTGTCGAAGGGTCTTGGCTTGAAATGTCGACTGTACTTTTTTCTAGAAAGGGGAAAGAAACCAGGAGAACTCCCTCTTGGACTTGGACTCCATCTCCCAGAGAGAGACAGCCGAGGGCTCTCCTGTTGTGGAAGGCTCCACGGGGAGCAGACTTTTCCACTCAAGGGTGATCAGTAGTAAGTCCTGTTTGCCAACAATTCTCATTGGGAATTCAGGAAAATCTCCTTTACATAGAAAGAGGGGGAGAACGTGGAACCATGATTCACAGAGCTGGATAACTGGATGATTAATGGGGTGACGGTGCCCAGCAGCAAATGGCCTACTTCCATAACTAACCAGATGAGCTAATGGCGTTTTCCTACGCTGGTGCTGATTGTGCTTTTGCCTTTGTTCTGGAGTTCCATCATCTACAGATGTTGGACTCTTTCGATGGTGTGAAGACCATTCCACAGCTGGGTCACTCTCAAGAAACCCGGGGAAAACAGCAGTGAAGCAAACAGAACTTTCATGGTTCAGGCCCAGAAACTTCACAACACAAAGATTCCCCTCTCCAAACTACATCAGAGTATCTGCACAAATTCAGAACTCACTGCCTGTCCAGAGGCAGAGACGGGGGTAAAACAGGGCGGCCATTGTTCTACAAGACCAGCGGGTGGAATCAGAGTCACAGTTACCTGGCAACCACACCAGCAGCAGACGTTGATTCTCTGGACAACACGGGCTCTGTGGGGAGGAAACACGAGAGAGAGAGAGAGAGATTAATAGTGACACCGACGTCACACACTGACTCATCTCTTGGCTATCAGAACGGGGTAAGGGAGGGGAGGGAATCAGAGAGAGAGGAGAGGGAAGGGGAATGAAGGGGAAGAGGAAGCTGAAGGAGGCAGGAGAAGGGTGAAACGTGGGAAATGGCCGGGAAGCAGACACCAGAAACCATGTCACCAGCTACAGGTCACAAGTACAGGTCACCAGTTCTAGCAAACAAGCAATCAGTGCACATTGAGAGGACAAACAGTCCGTGCCCATATGCCTTCATATTTCACAAGGAATTATGTATCAATTATGTAACACACAGGCAGCTCCTCCTCACTAGCCTGAGGGAGTTGAGGAGGCTTCTCTCCCAGCAGAGTACAGCGGATCAGGCAGCCGCTTTGGGATCCCCTTTAGCATCAGGCACACTCAAAGTGATAAGATTAAATCTCCCTTAGCCCAGAAAACAAAGCACAGACAGAAGGTGCCAACATCGTAGGGTCAAGCAGGCTGGACTGTGAGAGTGCTCCGCCAGGGTAGACGAATCGAAGGTGAGGGGAAAGTTTAGATGGGCCGGGTGAGTCTCCCCATAAACACAGAGAGGGGCGGTTGCCTGGAACACGCTGACAGGGGAGTGGGGGAAAAGAGTTACGATGTTGATGTTTAACACGCACAAAATGCTGGAGGAACTCAGCAGGACTGGCAGCGTCTATGGAGAGGGATGAAGAGTCATCATTTCTGGATCTCCTGCTCCCACAGAACCTCTCGTGTTTACAAAAGCGATATCGGAGAGGTTTGTAGACAGGGAACGGAGGGATACTGGCAGAACAGGTTTAGTTTTCTCCAGCATCGGGTCTGATGAAACATCGTGGGCTGAAGGGGGACCCCAGAGAAGTTTATAAAATTGAGAGAGGGATAGATAAGGCCAGAATCCTCCCCCAGGGTTGAAATGTTGAGTACCAGAGGACATACATTTAAGATGAGATGGAGAAAGAGTTTATCGGGGTTGTGTGGGGCAAGTTATTTTGCAGAGAGGTAGGTGGGTGCCTGGTATGGACTGATGGAGGCAGATACGACAGTGGAGGCAAGTAGCAATTTGGGGGCTTTCGAGGAAATACAACAGTGGGATTTAGAGATTTGAATACACAGGTAATGAAGGATATTTATCATGTTTCGCATGTGGTTTAATTCAGCACTGGGTTTGGTGAGACCCTGTGGGTGAAAGGGCCTGCTCCACTGCCGTAGCGTTTTGTCCTGCCCGTGATTCCCACTCGCACCCCAAACCCCGCTCCTTGCAAGGGACGGGCTGGCCTTTTCCCAGCAGTGGCTAGTATAAAGCTATTCCAGCACCAGCGGCTCCGGTGCAGTTACTGTCATCATCCGTAAGGAATTTGTGCGTTTCCCCCGGGTGCCCCGGTTCCCTCTCACATTCCAAAGACGTAGGGGTTAGTAGGTGCAATTGGGTGAACTCACTGGGCCAGAAGGACCAGCGTATGCCAGTCTATTACGCTCCTCAATACCTACACACGGGGCCTGTGTCAATGCAAAGTCTGGCACCAGAGCAGACACAGCCCCGCGTGTACGGGGAGGGTGATGCTGGGAGACTGGTCACATGCCTTCCGTTCCCTCTAGGTACAGGACAGGAATGCCACGATCACCCCCACACCCTGCCCTCGTCTTACTTTCTAGACTAAAGAGTTCCGAGTGGTCTCCCTCCTCTGCGACGGGGGTCTCCATCCTCATCCGCAGGCACAGCTTGCTGTTGGTCGCCGAGACGGAGAGAGACTCCTGACTCGGGGAGGCCTGCTGGCTCACATCCACCATCACGTCGCCGGCTGCCATGGTGTCCCCTGGCGTGGCATCGCTGGTTTCCATGCAACGCACTGCAAGCTCTGCGCAGCGAAAGAGAAAAGGTTCTGATCTTACAGCTACTGATTTCCGAGGTGAAATCCAGGCCAATTTGCCGGTTCCCGGGGTGCAAGAACACACCGGAGAAGTGGAAGTGGCAGATAATGGGTCCAATACTAGATTTGAGAAAAGTTTAGATAAGTACATGGATGAGAGGTCCATGTGCAGGTACATGGGACTAAGCAGAAGACTGGGTTAGCATGGACTAGATGGGCCAAAGGACCTGTTTCTGTGTTATAAAGCTTTATGATTCTCTGGTGGAGTTGTCCTGGCCATGTCAGGCAGCCAAGAGGAGTCTTGATAAATCATTGCCGATTTATTTTCCCTCTTAACTCCTCTCATGAAGCACGGAAAAGGAGAACTGGAGTAAAAACAGGCAAGAAAGAGGCTTAGAGAGATTGGGGAAGGTGGGGAGGAGGGGAGAGATATCACCAGCATGGAGTGGATCAGCTGAATGGCCGGCATCCTCACGAGTTAAGCTGTGAACCTACCGATGGGAGTGCTGTGCCGAGGACCGGGCTTCAACTTGCTGACGAGAGGTGGGGTGGCGCCACTAACGGGCCGGATGATGTCACCTTCCTTCGGGAGCGTGAAGTGGAATGGAATTTCTGGGTGGGGGAGAGGGTAACGGGAAAAGACAAACGTTAACAGGAGGAAATGGGCCGAGGAAGCCGGCAACAGAAGCAACATCTGGCCCCACGGCCACCCCTCATGCTCTGTGGAGCTAACGCTACGTGTGGATTGAAACCATCCAGCCCGCCTGTGCACACGGGTCTTTACATGCTAGAGGGAACAATGCCCCCACCCCCTTCCCAAATATCCTCGTAGGACCCCGAGTCCAGAGGCTCATTACCTTTGCTGCACTCGTGAAAATGGATTTTTTGCAAAACTTTAAAATCGAATCAGAACGTACCCAGTGTCACCCACCAGTCTCGTTGGGCTAGAAGGTTTGTACCGACCACCTCCAGCAGCCACTCCCTCCTGCCCTGGATCCCTCCCTCCTCTCCACCTTGGGTATCTGGCTCCAAAGTTACTGTGACCCTCTCACCAGGCCGCCGCGCGGACCCGCTAACGCACCAAATCTTAACCGCCGCCAGCTGGCGACTAAGACCCGCAGCAGAATCAGCCATTCAGCCCATCAACGCGGCTCTGCATTTGATCAGGACTGATTCATTATCCCCAGCAACCCCATTCTTCTGCCTTCTCCCTGTAACCTCAATGCACTTACTAGCCAAGAACCTGCCGACCTCCCTGTCAAATATACCCAAAGATTTTCCCTCCACAGCCATCCGTGGCAATGAATTCCACACATTCACCACCCTCTGGCTAAAGAAATTCCTTCTCGTGTCCTTTCCGAAGGGATGCCCTTGTACTTTGAGTCTGTGCCCTCTGGTCCCAGAATCCCCCACTACTGTAAACATCCTCTCCGCATCCATACTATTGAGGCCTTTCAATATTCGGGTGGGTTTAAATGAGACACCCCCCCCCCCCCCCCCCATTCTTCAACTCCAGCAAGTACAGGCCCAGAGTTTTTGTAAACCTCTGCCGGGCCCTCTCCAGTGGCAGCACATCCTTTCTTAAATATGGGACCCAAAGCTGCTCACAATACTCCAAATGTAGTCTGACCATTGATGGAATACGAAAGTAAGCCAGCCAATAATACAAAAGACGATGTCAGAAGTTTCTTCAGATACATAAAGTGTATTAGAGGCAAGGGTAGATATCAGTCTGCTGGAAAATGATGATAGACAGGCAGTAAAGGGGAACAAGAAAATGGCAGACAAACTAAATAACTGTTTTGCATCAATTTTTACTGTGGAAGACAATAGCAGTTTGGGGAAAGTTCCAAGTGTCAGGAGTCATGAAGAGTGTGAAGTTACCATTACCAGGGAGAAGGTCTCGGGAAACTGAAAGGTCTGAAGGTAGATAAGTGTCACCTGGGCCAGGTGGTCTGCAGCCCAGTGTTCTGAAGGAGGTGGCTGAAGAGATTGTGAAAGTATGAGTAACGGTCTTTCAAGGATCACTAAATTCTGGAATGGTCCTGGAAGACTGGAAAATTGCAAATGTCACTCCGCTCTTCAAGAAGGGAGTGAGGCAGAAGAAAGGAAACAAGAGGCTAGTTAGTCTGACCTCAATGGTTGGGAAGATGTTGGAGTCAGTTGTTAAGGCTGTGGTTTCAGGGTATTTGGAGGCACGATAAAATAGGCCGTAGTCAGCATGATCCCTCAAGGGAAAATCTTGCCTAACAAATCTGTTGAAATTCTTTGAAAAAATAACAAGCAGGATAGACAAAGGAGAATCAGTTGATTTTGTGTACTTGGATTTTCAGAAGGCCTTTGACAAAGTGCTGCACATGAGGCTGCTTAACAAACTACGAGCCCATGGTATTACAGAAAAGATTCTAGCAATGGTAAAGCTGCGGCTGATTGGCAGGAGGCAAAGAGTGGGAATAAAGGGAGCCTTTTCTAATTGGCTGCCGCTGACTAGAGGTGTTCCACAGGGGTCTGTGATGGGACCGATTCCTTTTATGTTATGTGTCGATAATTTGGATGATGGAATTGATGGCTGTTGCAAAGTTTGATACGAAGATAGGTGAAGGGGCTGATAGTTTTGAAGAAGTAGAGAGGCTACAGGACTTAGACAAATTAGGAGAATGGGAAAAGAAATGGCAGATGGAATACGGTGTCAGGAAGTGCATGGCCATGCACTTTAATAGAAGAAATGGAAGGGTTAATTATTTTCTAAACAGAGAGAAAATACAAAAAACTGAGATGCAAAGGGACTTGTGAATCCTTGTGCAGAATTCCCTAAAGGTTAAATGCACGGTGGACTCTGTGGTGAAGAAGGCAAATGTGATGTTGGCATTCCTTTCAAGAGGACGAGAATATAAAAACAAAGGTGTAATGTTGAGACTTTATAAAGCACTGGTGAGGCTTCACTCAAAGTACTGTGAGCAGTTTTGGACCCTTTATCTTAGAAAGGATGTGCTGAAACTCGAGAAGGCTCAAAGGAAAGTTGATTCCAGGATTGAATGGCTTGTCGTATGAAGAGAGTTTGATGGCTCTGGGCCTGTCTTCACTAGAATTCAGAAGAATGATAGCTGACCCAATTGAAACCTATCAAATGCTGATAGGCCTTGACAGAGTGGATGTTTCCTATGGTGGAGGGCGGGGGGGGGGGGGGGGTTGTAAGACCAGAGGACACAGCCTCAGAGTAGAGGGGTGTCCTTTTAGAATGGAGATGAGGAGGAATTTCTTTAGCCAGAGATTGGTGCATCTGGTGGAATTCTTCACCACAGGCAGCTGGAGACCAAGTCTTTATGCATATTTAGAACAGAGATTGCTAGATTCTTGATTCGTCAAGGCAAGAAGAGATTTGAGGGGAGATAGAGGCCGAGAGGAAAACTGGATCAGCAATGAAATGGCGGCGTAGAGTTGATGGGCCAAATGGCCTAATTCTGCTCCTATATCTTCTGGTCTTAAGGTCTACAACACTGGGTTATCAGTGGTTGAATACCCAAGTTGGTGTGGGCTTTCATTGTCTCTATTGTGGTTATTATTCTATTATGGATCTATTCAGTATGCCTGCAAGAAGTATTTCAGGGTTGTACATGTTGACATAAATGTATTAGATAATAAATTTACAGTGAACTTTATAAAGTCTTCTAGCCCTTTGGAAATAAATGCTAACATGTGCATGACTTCCTTACTAGCAATTCAATCACAACCTCTTCTTCCACCAGAGGTTCATCCCTTACACGAACCAGACCACGACACAGACGGACCGCGTCCCATTACCCACCACCAGAGCTGTCCAGCGGGCTCTTCACCGACCGGTTCTCTTCAGCTCCCTGCTTGTGCGCTCGCCCGGCCAGCTCCCCCTCACTCTCCTCCTTCAGGCTCCCAGTCGAAGGCTCGACACCACTGGGCCGAGGCAGTCCCTCCACGGCCTTCCGGTGGTTCCAAGTCTCCGCGTCCCTCGGCTCTTGTCGGGGGCTCTCTGCACTCTGGCTGCCCGGATCATCGGCGTGCACCTTCACCACCAGCTCCACTCGGATGTCCCTCCCGGGGCCCGCTGCCTCTGCGCCTCCTGCACCCGAGGACCGGCAGCCGCCTGGGACGCCTTGCTGCTGCCCCGGAGGCATCGGGCAGCTCCCCTGCGAGGGCTCCAAGACCTGGTGGGACCCACTGCTCTGTTCCTTGTCCTCGTTCGGATTGATGCCTAGGGCAACGTGGCTTCCCACGCAGTTGTCCTCCTCGGAGCGTTCCCTCCTTTCATTACCTGCAGTTGGAGGCTGCGACCTTTCCAAACCGTGTGGATGTGAGCTTCCTCTGGACAGGACGTTAACTGAGTCACAAGTGTCCTGCTCCATGGGTTCGCCCTCCTTGTCAATTGTTCCAGAGTCCACTTGGCTTTGGGACGCCTGAAGGATCCCTCCATCAGTCCCCTCTTCAATGTTGTGGTCAACAGGACCCAGACATCCCTGTTTCTCACCTTGTGACACAGACCCTTCCTCTCCCTCATCCACTGGCCTCTTGCTGACAATCGCTGCTTTTGCTATTAATGTGTCCCTGGGCAAGTCTGCCCCCTCCAGGGAAGGGTGGACCGCCACGCCTTGAGACTGAGGCGCCGGCGGTGGCTGAGACCCCTCCGACCTCTCGGACGCTCCACCGGTTCTCAGCTCCTTCATTTCAGCTTTCTCTCTGGGTTCGGTGCCAGGTTCTTCAAGGGTATGTCCGTCAGGAACATGGGACGAGGTTGCTTGGCTTTCTCCAGTCCACCGCAGGTGAAGATTCTGGGTTTCCTCCAACTGACCTACCACAACGATTTCTGTGGTAATCCCCTCCTCAACCTGCGTAGCCTCGCTGTCCTCCAGATTGGCACCTTCGTCCGTTTCCATCGGCTGTGTCCACTGGCTGGTGGACAGCCTCAGCTCAAATGGCTCCCCCGATCCCTCAACCATCTTCCTGGCACCCAAAGCCTCAGGCTCCTTCACTACTGATCTGTTGTCCGATCGCACATCTCCCTCCTCTTGCACCGGTGCCTTCGCCTGACACTCTGCCTGAGCTCGGGTGGATTTAACCCCTCTGCTGCTGTTAACGTTTTCTGTCAGACTTGGAGTGGGCATAAAAAAATCCTTTAAAAAAAAAAGAGAAGATTTGCAGTTAGACAAGCAAGTCAACATCTGGAGGGAAAAATCTCACCTAGTGGACAAAGCAGTAGAGGCAAAGTTAAAAAGAATCTCACAGGATTCCTTCCTCCCCTTTAAAGAGATGGAAGAGTGGATATCAGACTGCTGGAAAATGATGCTGGAGAGGTAGGAATGGAGGACACTGAAATGCCAACAAACTCTTGCATCATCTTCTCTGTAGAAGACAACAGCAGTACACTGGAAGCTTAGGAGCATCAGGGGGCAGAAGTGAGGGTAATTGCTATTACTAGGGAGAAGCTGCTGGGAAGTCTGAGGTGGATAAGTCACCTGGACTAGATAGACTATACCCCAGGGTTCAGAATGAGGTAGTCGGGGAGATCGTGAAGGCATTATTAATGATCTTCCAAGAATCACTAGATTCTGGCATGGTTCCAGAGGACTAGAAAATTGCAAATACCACTCCACTCTTGAAGAAGGGAGAGAGGTCAAGAAAATAAATTATAGGACAATTAGTCTGACTGTAGTGGCTGGGAAGATGTTGGACTCCATTGTTAAGGACGTGGTGTCCGGGTACTGGTTGGACGTGATAAAAGAGGTCAAAGTCAGCAAGGTTTCCTTAAGGAAAAATCTTGCCTGGCAAATCTGTTGGACTTCTTTGAAAAAATAGCAAGCAGGACAGACAAAGGAGACCCATAGATATTGTGTACTTGGATTTTCAGAAGGCCTTTGGCAAGGTACCGCAAAAGAGGCTCTTTAGCAAGATAGAGCCCATGGTTTAACAGGAAAGATACTAGCATGGATGGAGCAGTGGCCGATTGGCAGGAGGCAGAGTGAGAATAAATGAGCCTTTTTTGGCTGGCTGCCGGTGACTAGTGGTGTTCTGCAGGGGTCGGGACAGTTTCTTTATACGTTACATGTCAATAATTTGGATGATAGAATTGAGTGGCCAAGTTTGCAGACGATACAAAGCTGGGTGGAGGGCAAATAATGCCGAGCAAGCAGAGAAGCTGCAGAAGGATTTAGGCGGGTTAGAAGAAGAGGCAGAGAAGTGTCAGTGTCAGGAATTGTACGGTCACGCACTTTGACAGAAGGTTTAAGACATAGGCCAGTTTCTAAATGGGAAAAAAAATTCAAAAATTCAAGGTGCGAAGTAACTTGGGAGTCCTTGTGTAGGACTCCCAAAGGGTTAACTTGCAGATTGAGTCAGCGGTGAGGAAGGCAAATGTAATGTTAGCATTCATTTCAAAAGGACTAGAATATAAAAACAAGGATGTGATGCTGAGGCTTCATAAAGCGCTGGTGAGGCCGCACTTGGGGTATTGTGAGCAGTTTTGGGCCTCTCATCTAAAAACAAATGCAGTGGTGTTGGAGAGGAATTACTCCAGGAATGAAAGGGTTTATATATGAGGAGCTCTAGGCCTGTACTAACTTCAGAGAATCAGAGGGGACCTCATTGAATGTTGAAGGACCTTGACAGAGTGGATTTGGAGAGCGTGTTTCCTACAGTGTGAGTCTGAAACCAGAGGACGCAGCCTCAGAATAAAGGGATGCCATTTAGAACGGAGTTGAAGAGGAAATTCTTTAGCCAGAGGGTGGTGAATCCACGGAATTCATTGCCGCTGCGGCTGAGCAGGACGGGTCATTGTGTATATTTAAGGCAGAGATTAGTCAGGATGTCAAAGATTATGGGGAGAAGGCAAGAGAATGGTATTGAGAGGGAGAATTGATCAGCCATGATGAAATGCTGGAGCGGACTCGATGGGCCAAATGGCCTAATTCTACTGTTATGATCAGCTGGTTTGTGTAACAGGATCATCTCATCGAGGAGAGGAACATCAGATTATGGACTCACTTGAGATAGATTGGGCAGTGTTGGCACAGGAACCAGCTGGCTGGGGGTGAATGCGGGGGCTGAGGCCAACACTGGGGTGGATGCCTGCGGCCGAGGAGAAGCTGGCTCAGGCTGGTCCATTTCCATCAGCTCCTCTCCCTCACACGGCGGCTTTCCTGGCTCATCGACATCGGCAAGGGGTGCAGAAGTGTCCATTGGCTCCTCTTCTACAAAAAGTCAGAGCAAACACATCAGAGCTGCTCACGGCCCCCAAACCACTCCTCCCAGTCTGTGTCTGCACCAAGCAGAAGCTTGAAATCTCTCAGCACTTCAGCTTTTCTTGCACCCTAACAGCCTGGAACAGTAATTCCAATGGTGAGGAACGCAAGAGGCTGCAGGGTATAGTGAATACATCCGGTTCACTGTGGACACTTCCTCCCCACCACTGACTGCATCTACAGATGGCGCTGCCTCAAGAACATTTCCTCTGTACGCTTTCAATCTTACGAACATCCTTCCTACTTAGGGGAACTGCACTCTGTATCTATCTCGCACGCACTCTCTCTCTCTCAACTGGACTATTCCATCTCAACCACGTATTGTGGTGTTAAGGTCAGTATTCTCAACACTATCCAAATTCCCAAATGGATTTAGAAATAATTTACGATTTTGTGGCAAGTGATCAAGTATAGAAGGTAATAATAAGAGAACTCAATCAAATGGACAGAGCTAGATTTTTCCACAGGTCCACAGGGGACTGAGAGTGGGATTGAGACTGGCAATGGAGCTCTACCAAAGGGCCAGCAGAGATTCAGGGCTGAATGGCAGCCACCTGCCACGTACGAGGAGGGAATGGCGTGGACTCGACTGGCCAAGCAGCCTTCTTCCACGCCATCACAGCCCAGATCCTCCTATCAGGGACGCAGCACGAGTGGGCAAACATCTTAACCACAGCTGACTCACCACCCTGCTCCGTGGGGCTGCTGGGGACAATCATGGGGGTCGGCCCAAACGACTCCTGCGAAGGGTCAACAACGTTGACAGAGCTTCTGTAAAAAGAGAGGCACGTTATATGAGAGAGCAATGGAACAATCCCTGTGAATCATTGCAGCCTCTCTCACATACACTGTCCCCCTACCCCCCCTCACCACCCTCTGCCTCCAGGCCATTCAATCTGCTTGTCCAGGCAATAAGAGGCTAACCCAGACACTCACGTGGCGGCACATAGTGTAACGGTTAGCACACAGCTGTTACAACGCCAACGACGCGGATTGAGTTCAGCCTCTGTCTGTGAGGAGTTTCCCTGTGGGTTTCCTCCGAGTGCTCAGATTGCCTCCCACATTACAAAAACGTACCGGTTAGTAGGTTTGGTCACCTGTGTGGACGTGCTGGGCCAGAAGGTCCTGTTACCATGCTGTATCTCTAATTTAAAAACAGACTCTGCAGGTGCCGTGAATCTAGAACAGGCACAAAGTGCTGGAAGAACTCAGCAGGTCAGGTGATCTACGGAGGGCAGAAATCAGTCGACACTACAGGCCAAGACCCTTCATCAGGGCCAGAAAGGAAGGTGGGGAAGAAGCCCACCACCAGATTGAGAAGCTGGCAGGAGGGGAAGGAGTACAAACTGACAGTGACAGGTGAAACAGGTGGGGAGGAAGGTCGGTCGGTGGGGAAGGGGGTTAGGTCGGTGGGTAGGTGAGGGGGGAAGGTCGGTGGGAGGGGGAGGGGGTTAGGTCAGTGGGAGGGGGAGAGGGTTAGGTCAGTGGGGAAGGGGGTTAGGTCGGTGGGAGGGGAGGGGGAAGGTTAGTGGGAAGGGGAAGGTCGGTCGGTGGGAGGTGAGGGGGGAAGGTCAGTGGGAAGGGGAGGGGGTTAGGTCGGTGGGGGGTGGAGGGGGAAGGTTAGTGGGTAGGTGAGGGGGGAAGGTCGGTGGGAGGGGGAGGGGGTTAGGTCGGTGGGAGGGGAGGGGGAAGGTTAGTGGGAAGGGGAAGGTCGGTCGGTGGGAGGTGAGGGGGGAAGGTCAGTGGGAAGGGGAGGGGGTTAGGTCGGTGGGGGGTGGAGGGGGAAGGTTAGTGGGTAGGTGAGGGGGGAAGGTCGGTCGGTGGGGGAGGGGGTTAGGTCGGTGGGGGGTGGAGGGGGAAGGTTAGTGGGTAGGTGAGGGGGGAAGGTCGGTCGGTGGGGGAGGGGGTTAGGTTGGTGGGAGGGGGAGGGGGTTAGGTCGGTGGGAGGGGGAGGGGGTTAGGTCGGTGGGAGGGAGAGGGGGAAGGTTAGTGGGTAGGTGAGGGGGGAAGGTCGGTCGGTGGGGGAGGGGGTTAGGTTGGTGGGAGGGGGAGGGGGTTAGGTTGGTGGGAGGGGGAGGGGGTTAGGTCGGTGGGAGGGGGAGGGGGTTAGGTCGGTGGGGGGTGGAGGGGGAAGGTTAGTGGGTAGGTGAGGGGGGAAGGTCGGTCGGTGGGGGAGGGGGTTAGGTTGGTGGGAGGGGGAGGGGGAAGGTTAGTGGGTAGGTGAGGGGGGAAGGTCGGTCGGTGGGGGAGGGGGAGGGGGTTAGGTCGGTGGGAGGGGGAGGGGGAAGGTCGGTGGGAGGGGGAGGGGGGGTCGGTGGGAGGGGGAGGGGGAAGGTCAATGGGAAGGGGAAGGTCGGTCGGTGGGAGGTGAGGGGGGGAAGGTCGGTGGGGGAGGGGGTTAGGTCGGTGGGAGGGGGAGGGGGTTAGGTCGGTGGGTAGGTGAGGGGGGAAGGTCAGTGGGAAGGGGAAGGTCGGTCGGTGGGAGATGAGGGGGGGAAGGTCGGTGGGGGAGGGGGTTAGGTCGGTGGGAGGGGGAGGGGGAAGGTTAGTGGGTAGGTGAGGGGGGAAGGTCGGTCGGTGGGGGAGGGGGTTAGGTTGGTGGGAGGGGGAGGGGGAAGGTTAGTGGGTAGGTGAGGGGGGAAGGTCGGTCGGTGGGGGAGGGGGTTAGGTCGGTGGGAGGGGGAGGGGGTTAGGTCGGTGGGTAGGTGAGGGGGGAAGGTCAGTGGGAAGGGGAAGGTCGGTCGGTGGGAGGTGAGGGGGGAAGGTCGGTGGGGGAGGGGGTTAGGTCGGTGGGAGGGGGAGGGGGTTAGGTCGGTGGGTAGGTGAGGGGGGAAGGTCAGTGGGAAGGGGAAGGTCGGTCGGTGGGAGGGGGAGGGGGTTAGGTCGGTGGGAGGGGGAGGGGGAAGGTTAGTGGGTAGGTGAGGGGGGAAGGTCGGTGGGAGGGGGAGGGGGTTAGGTCGGTGGGAGGGGGAGGGGGAAGGTTAGTGGGAAGGGGAAGGTCGGTCGGTGGGAGGTGAGGGGGGAAGGTCGGTCGGTGGGTAGGTGAGGGGGGAAGGTCAATGGGAAGGGGAAGGTCGGTCGGTGGGAGGGGGAGGGGGTTAGGTCGGTGGGAGGTGAGGGGGGAAGGTCGGTGGGGGAGGGGGTTAGGTCGGTGGGAGATGAGGGGGGGAAGGTCGGTGGGGGAGGGGGTTAGGTCGGTGGGAGGGGGAGGGGGAAGGTTAGTGGGTAGGTGAGGGGGGAAGGTCGGTGGGAGGGGGAGGGGGTTAGGTCGGTGGGAGGGGGAGGGGGAAGGTTAGTGGGAAGGGGAAGGTCGGTCGGTGGGAGGTGAGGGGGGAAGGTCAATGGGAAGGGGAAGGTCGGTCGGTGGGAGGGGGAGGGGTTAGGTTGGTGGGAGGGGGAGGGGTTAGGTTGGTGGGAGGGGGAGGGGTTAGGTTGGTGGGAGGGGGAGGGGGTTAGGTCGGTGGGAGGGGGAGGGGTTAGGTTGGTGGGAGGGGGAGGGGGTTAGGTCGGTGGGAGGTGAGGGGGGGAAGGTCGGTGGGAGGGGGAGGGGGTTAGGTCGGTGGGAGGGGGAGAGGGTTAGGTCGGTGGGAGGGGGAGAGGGTTAGGTCGGTGGGAGGGGGAGGGGGAAGGTTAGTGGGAAGGGGAAGGTCGGTCGGTGGGAGGTGAGGGGGGAAGGTCAATGGGAAGGGGAAGGTCGGTCGGTGGGAGGGGGAGGGGTTAGGTTGGTGGGAGGGGGAGGGGTTAGGTTGGTGGGAGGGGGAGGGGGTTAGGTCGGTGGGAGGTGAGGGGGGAAGGTCGGTGGGAGGGGGAGGGGGTTAGGTCGGTGGGAGGGGGAGAGGGTTAGGTCGGTGGGAGGGGGAGAGGGTTAGGTCAGTGGGAGGTGAGGGGGGAAGGTCGGTGGGAGGGGGAGGGGGTTAGGTCGGTGGGAGGGGGAGGGGGGAAGGTCAGTGGGAAGGGGAAGGTCGGTCGGTGGGAGGGGGAGGGGGTTAGGTCGGTGGGAGGTGAGGGGGGAAGGTCGGTGGGAGGGGGAGGGGGTTAGGTCGGTGGGTAGGTGAGGGGGGAAGGTCAGTGGGAAGGGGAAGGTCGGTCAGTGGGAGGGGGAGGGGGTTAGGTCGGTGGGAGGGGGAGGGGGAAGGTTAGTGGGTAGGTGAGGGGGGAAGGTCAGTGGGAGGGGGAGGGGGTTAGGTCGGTGGGAGGGGGAGGGGGAAGGTTAGTGGGTAGGTGAGGGGGGAAGGTCAGTGGGAGGGGGAGGGGGTTAGGTCGGTGGGAGGGGGAGGGGGAAGGTTAGTGGGTAGGTGAGGGGGGAAGGTCAATGGGAAGGGAAAGGTCGGTCGGTGGGAGGGGGGGAAGGTCGGTGGGATGGGGAAGGGGGTTAGATTGGTGGGAGGGGGAGGGGGTTAGGTTGGTGGGTAGGTGAGGGGGGAAGATCAGTGGGAAGGGGAAGGTCGGTCGGTGGGAGGGGGAGGGGGTTAGGTCGGTGGGAGGGGGAGGGGGAAGGTTAGTGGGTAGGTGAGGGGGGAAGGTCGGTGGGAGGGGGAGGGGGTTAGGTCGGTGGGAGGGGGAGGGGGTTAGGTTGGTGGGTAGGTGAGGGGGGAAGATCAGTGGGAAGGGGAAGGTCGGTCGGTGGGAGGGGGAGGGGGTTAGGTCGGTGGGAGGGGGAGGGGGAAGGTTAGTGGGTAGGTGAGGGGGGAAGGTCGGTGGGAGGGGGAGGGGGTTAGGTCGGTGGGAGGGGGAGGGGGAAGGTTAGTGGGTAGGTGAGGGGGGAAGGTCGGTGGGAGGGGTAGGGGGTTAGGTCGGTGGGAGGGGGAGGGGGTTAGGTCGGTGGGTAGGTGAGGGGGGAAGGTCAGTGGGAAGGGGAAGGTCGGTCGGTGGGAGGGGGAGGGGGTTAGGTTGGTGGGAGGGGGAGGGGGGAAGGTCAATGGGAAGGGGAAGGTCGGTCGGTGGGGAGGGGGGGTTAGGTCAGTGGGAGGGGGATGGGGTTAGGTTGGTGGGAGGGGGAGGGGGTTAGGTCGGTGGGAGGGGGAGGGGGAAGGTTAGTGGGAGGTGAGGGGGGAAGGTCAATGGGAAGGGGAAGGTCGGTCGGTGGGAGGGGGAGGGGTTAGGTTAGTGGGTAGGTGAGGGGGTTAGGTTGGTGGGAGGGGGAGGGGGAAGGTTAGTGGGAAGGGGAAGGTCAGTCGGTGGGAGGTGAGGGGGAAGGTCAATGGGAAGGGGAAGGTCGGTCGGTGGGAGGGGGAGGGGTTAGGTTAGTGGGTAGGTGAGGGGGTTAGGTCGGTGGGAGGGGGAGGGGGTTAGGTCGGTGGGAGGGGGAGGGGGTTAGGTCGGTGGGAGGGGGAGGGGGTTAGGTTGGTGGGAGGGGGAGGGGGGAAGGTCGGTGGGAGGGGGAGGGGGAAGGTCAATGGGAAGGGGAAGGTCGGTCGGTGGGAGGTGAGGGGGGGAAGGTTGGTGGGGGAGGGGGTTTGGTCGGTGGGAGGGGGAGGGGGGAAGGTCAGTGGGAAGGGGAAGGTCGGTCGGTGGGAGGGGGAGAGGGTTAGGTCGGTGGGTAGGTGAGGGGGGAAGGTCAGTGGGAAGGGGAAGGTCGGTCGGTGGGAGATGAGGGGGGGAAGGTCGGTGGGGGAGGGGGTTAGGTCGGTGGGAGGGGAGGGGGTTAGGTCGGTGGGAGGGGGAGGGGGAAGGTTAGTGGGTAGGTGAGGGGGGAAGGTCGGTGGGAGGGGGAGGGGGTTAGGTCGGTGGGAGGGGGAGGGGGAAGGTTAGTGGGAAGGGGAAGGTCGGTCGGTGGGAGGTGAGGGGGGGTTGGTGGGTAGGTGAGGGGGGAAGGTTAGTGGGAAGGGGAAGGTCGGTCGGTGGGAGGGGGAGGGGTTAGGTTGGTGGGAGGGGGAGGGGGTTAGGTCGGTGGGAGGTGAGGGGGGAAGGTCGGTGGGAGGGGGAGGGGGTTAGGTCGGTGGGAGGGGGAGAGGGTTAGGTCGGTGGGAGGGGGAGAGGGTTAGGTCGGTGGGAGGTGAGGGGGGAAGGTCAGTGGGAAGGGGAAGGTCGGTGGGTGGGAGGGGGACGGGGTTAGGTCGGTGGGAGGGGGAGGGGGTTAGGTCGGTGGGAGGGGGAGGGGGGAAGGTCAGTGGGAAGGGGAAGGTCGGTGGGTGGGAGGGGGACGGGGTTAGGTCGGTGGGAGGGGGAGGGGGTTAGGTCGGTGGGAGGGGGAGGGGGGAAGGTCAGTGGGAAGGGGAAGGTCGGTCGGTGGGAGGGGGAGGGGGTTAGGTCGGTGGGAGGGGGAGGGGGGAAGGTCAGTGGGAAGGGGAAGGTCGGTCGGTGGGAGGGGGAGGGGGTTAGGTCGGTGGGAGGGGGAGGGGGAAGGTTAGTGGGTAGGTGAGGGGGGAAGGTCAGTGGGAGGGGGAGGGGGTTAGGTCGGTGGGAGGGGGAGGGGGAAGGTTAGTGGGTAGGTGAGGGGGGATGGTCAATGGGAAGGGAAAGGTCGGTCGGTGGGAGGTGAGGGGGGAAGGTCAGTGGGAGGGGGAGGGGGTTAGGTCGGTGGGAGGGGGAGGGGGAAGGTTAGTGGGTAGGTGAGGGGGGAAGGTCAATGGGAAGGGAAAGGTCGGTCGGTGGTAGGTGAGGGGGGAAGGTCGGTGGGAAGGGGAAGGGGGTTAGATTGGTGGGAGGGGGAGGGGGTTAGGTTGGTGGGTAGGTGAGGGGGGAAAATCAGTGGGAAGGGGAAGGTCGGTCGGTGGGAGGGGGAGGGGGTTAGGTCGGTGGGAGGGGGAGGGGGAAGGTTAGTGGGTAGGTGAGGGGGGAAGGTCGGTGGGAGGGGGAGGGGGAAGGTTAGTGGGTAGGTGAGGGGGGAAGGTCGGTGGGAGGGGGAGGGGGTTAGGTCGGTGGGAGGGGGAGAGGGTTAGGTCGGTGGGAGGGGGGGTTAGGTCGGTGGGAGGGGGAGGGGGGAAGGTCAGTGGGAAGGGGAAGGTCGGTCGGTGGGAGGGGGAGGGGGTTAGGTCGGTGGGTAGGTGAGGGGGGAAGGTCAGTGGGAAGGGGAAGGTCGGTCGGTGGGAGGGGGAGGGGGTTAGGTCGGTGGGTAGGTGAGGGGGGAAGGTCAGTGGGAAGGGGAGGGGGTTAGGTCGGTGGGAGGGGGAGGGGGAAGGTTAGTGGGTAGGTGAGGGGGGAAGGTCAGTGGGAGGGGGAGGGGGTTAGGTCGGTGGGAGGGGGAGGGGGAAGGTTAGTGGGTAGGTGAGGGGGGAAGGTCAATGGGAAGGGGAAGGTCGGTCGGTGGGAGGTGAGGGGGGAAGGCCGGTGGGAGGTGAGGGGGGAAGGCCGGTGGGAGGTGAGGGGGGAAGGCCGGTGGGAGGGGGAGGGGGTTAGGTTGGTGGGTAGGTGAGGGGGGAAGGTCAGTGGGAAGGGGAAGGTCGGTCGGTGGGAGGGGGAGGGGGTTAGGTTGGTGGGAGGTGAGGGGGGAAGGTCAATGGGAAGGGAAAGGTCGGTCGGTGGGAGGTGAGGGGGGAAGGCCGGTGGGAGGTGAGGGGGGAAGGCCGGTGGGAGGTGAGGGGGGAAGGCCGGTGGGTGGTGAGGGGGTTAGGTTGGTGGGTAGGTGAGGGGGGAAGGTCAGTGGGAAGGGGAAGGTCGGTCGGTGGGAGGTGAGGGGGGAAGGCCGGTGGGAGGTGAGGGGGGAAGGCCGGTGGGAGGGGGAGGGGGTTAGGTTGGTGGGTAGGTGAGGGGGGAAGGTCAGTGGGAAGGGAAAGGTCGGTCGGTGGGAGGTGAGGGGGGAAGGCCGGTGGGAGGTGAGGGGGGAAGGCCGGTGGGAGGGGATGAAGTAAGAAGCCGGGAGGTGATGGGTAGAAAATGTGAAGGGCAGAAGAAGAAGGAATCAAATATGAGAGGACAGTGGGCCAAGTCAGAAATTGAAGGCCGCGGGGAACCAGAGAAAGGCAAAGGTCAGGTGAGGGGGGCAGGGGAGCAAGTGAGGGGGCCACATGAGAAGGGAGTGATTACCAGAAGTTAAATAAATCACTGTTGATATTGGATTCAGCAATCACTTGCTTGCTTGTACTCCTTCCCCTCCCTTTTCATTCCAGCTGCTGCCACCCTCCTATTGAAGAGTCTCAGTTCAAAATGTCGAACATTTATTTCCCTCCACGGATGCTGCCTGACCCATCCAGCATTTTATGTGCTGCTGAAGTGGCCAATCCAATTCCCCTCTTTATCCCAATCATTCCTATTTCCATCAATGTTTAAAAACCACTGCAACCAACCAACCAAAAGGGTAATAAGCAAGACAGCTCTGAGAGAGGGCAGAATGAGGTGACACAAATCCTAGCCACGTAGTGCTGGCTACCGACAACCCTGAGAGCAAATCATCCAGCCCGACACCAGGAAATCAGGATCTACCGTCGCTAACGTGCGACTTTGGACAGTGAAACATTGAAGGGGGTTCTCATTGAAACCTGTGGAAAGGCCGAGATTGAGTGAATGTAGAGAAGATGTTTCCAGTAGTGGGGGAGTACAGGATCAGAGGGCACAGCCTCAGAATAGGACATTCCTTGAGAACAGTAATGAGGAGCAATTTCTTTACCCAGAGGGTGGTGAATGTGTGGAATTCACGGCCACAGATGGCTGCAGAGGCCAAGTCATTGGGTATAAAGCGGAGTTTCATAGGTACTTGATTAGTCAGGGTGTCAAAGGTTACAGGGAGAAGAGGGTTGAGAGGGATATTAAATTAGCCATGATGAAATGGCAGAACAGACTCGTTGGGCCAAGTGGCCTATTTCTGCTCATATGTCCAGTCTGCACTGCCCGACTTTAACTCAACCTCACACAACATGACCGTCAGCAGTTGGCCTCACGCACCTTCCATTGATGCACCCCTGCCCAAATCTAGCACACCTTCCCCCCACACCCTCCCCCGCCGTCCCCCACCATCCCTCCACACCTTCCCCCACCGTCCCTCCTCCACACCTTCCCCCACCGTCCCTCCTCCACACCCTCCCCCACCGTCCCCCCACACCTTCCCCCACCGTCCCTCCTCCACACCCTCCCCCACCGTCCCCCCACACCTTCCCCCACCGTCCCTCCTCCACACCTTCCCCCACCGTCCCTCCTCCACACCTTCTCCCACCGTCCCTCCACACCCTCCCCCCACCATCCCTCTACACCTTCCCCTACCACCCATCCACCCTACCGTCCCCCAACAACCTCCCCCACCGTCCCTCCACCTCACCTGCCCTCACAATCCCTCCACCTCATCATCCCTCCACACCCTCCCCCACCTCTCCATCCCAGCACCCCACCGTCCCTCCACCCCACGGTTTTCTGCACCGAGCCACTGTGCGCGCTTCCTCGTGGCTGCCCTGAAGAGTCAGGTCAGCTAATGTACTGCAGCAAGAATGCATTTCACCTTCGGTAAACCTGCTCCCCACAAAAATTAACCCGCATTCCTGTTTGGAGGGTAACCAGATCAGAGTGCTAATAGGGATTCAGCAGGCTCCCAGCGTGACGCTATTACAGCGCCTGCTGGAAGACAGGGTTTGAATTCCTGTGAGGGGTTTGTCCGTTCTCCCCGTGACCATGTGGGTTTCCTCCTGGTGCTCTGGTTTCCTCCCACATTCCAAAGGTATACATTTAGGGTTAGGTTCAGTGAGCTGTGAACATATTACATTGGTGCAATATTTGTTGGCTGCTCAGCACAATCCTCGCTGATTTGATTTGATGCCAATAACACGTTTCACTCTGTGTTTTGCTACACACATGACAAATGCAGCTCATCTTTCGACCTTTAGTCTTACTGTCGACTGACTGACAAATCCCGAGCAGCATCAACCGTCGTTTCAACACAAAGATGCAGCTGATGCCACAGTCTGGAGGAGCCCACAAAACGGCAGAGGAACTCAGCGAGTCAGGCAGCATCTGTGCAGGAAAGATGTCGGCTGTCCACCCGGAGCCTAGACCCTTCCTCTGGACTGGACTCAAATACACATTTTCAGCCCGAAACGTCGACTATCAGCCATGATCTTACTGAATGGCGGAGCAGGCTCAAAGGGCCGGGGGGGGGGGGGTCTACTCTCGCTCCTGTTTCTTATATTCTTATCCATTTCCCTGACCCACCAAATTGCTCCAGCAAGTTGTCACTTGTGCTCCACGGTTTCACTGCCAAAGTCATTGGGAATTTAAGTCTTTGTCTGGCTCTTCCAAAGTGCCCCAACTGTACAGAAGTCACGGCATCAAACAGAATGACAGCCCCTCTAGGTGAACTAGAATGTACTGACAGACTGTAAGTGTAGGAAACTATTTCACACACATACACCAAACAAAAGGTACTAGTGGATGTGTGAGGGAGGAGTGAAACAAACAGTCACAGGTGTGTTTTCTGTAGCATAAAACTAGGGATCGTAGCAAACCGTGCCAATTTGCAGCCAGTCGGTGTACAATTGGGAATCACCTGGTCAGGTGCAAGGACTTCTCTCAAGTGAATGTCAGAGAGAGTTGTATTCAGAGTGACACACACACACACACACACACAAACAAACAATGCAGGTCTGCAGAATAAACACTCGACGTTTCAAACCGAGACCCTTCATGAGTCCCAGCCTAAACATCAACCCTAATGGCCATTCCTCTCTCCGTGGCACTGAGGCTGTGAAGACAGTCCCCGCTGCTGTGCTCCGTGCCCGCTAATATGATGAACTGATAAGCCAGGCTTCGGGCCTACTCCGGGGTTCGGATCGGAGGATTCGCTGTTGGCTCAGAAAGCTGCCGTTTACATGGTTTGTTTCTCCTTCCTCTGGCGCACTGGGCGTTGGCTGTTTATCTTTATCCATTAATTGGGTTTGTTTGGGTTTGTGTATACCTGTAAGCAAACAAATCTCACAGCTGTATAATTTATACACTCTTTGATGATAAATGCACTCTGAATCCTTCACTCCTCTCCGGAGACGCTGCTTGACCTGCTGAGTTCCTCCAGCATTTCGTGGGTGTTACTTCGTATCCGGTAAAAGGGGGAACGGGAAAGCCTGGTGCGGTCTGACACTTGGCACATTAAATGCACGGACCCCAGCTAGCCCCAAGCAACGCCACCTGCAGCGTTCACCTGCACCCCACACGCCCCGACCTTCGTTTCGGCTGAGCCGCCCGAGATGGTCCCAGAAACCGGCCACGCAGGAAAGTCGGCAGCCTAACCCTGAAACAGTCTGCACTGTATGCAAAACAAACAGGGTACATTATTGTGCAAACTGGTTGGACAGCAACGGAGGTAGGAAATCATCAGGATCTGGGTCATAAAACCAGCTGGCGACAAGACCGCAAAGAACTCTACTTCTTGAGATACCACCGGCTGCCTACAACATGAGGAGTGTTTGACGGCTGTGGGCCTGTACTCACTGGGGACGGGATCTCACTGAAACCTATCGAGTATTGAAAGGCCTGGATAGATTTGATATGGAGAGGATGATTCTAATCTAGGACTAGAGAGCACAGGCACAAGCAGATGAGGAGGAATTTCTTTACAAGACAAAGGAGTAGAAGCAGGCCGATCAGCCCATCGAGTCTGTTCCGCCACTCCACCATGAGCTAAACTGTTCTCCCATCTAGTTCCAATTTCCGGCTTTTTTCCCATATCCCTTGATAGCCTGACTAATTAGATACCTGTCAATCTCCTCCTTAAAAACCCTCAATGATCGGGCCTCCACAGCTGTATGTGGCAACGAATTCCATAAATCCACGACCCTCTGGCTAAAAAATTTCTCCTCATCTCTGTTTTAAATGGGTGCCCTCTAATTCTAAGACTGTGGCCTCTTGTCCTGGACTCACCCACCAAGGGAAACAGCCTTTCCACATCTACTCTGTCCAACCCCTTCAACACTCGAAATGTGGTGAATCTGTGGAATTCATTACCATGGACGGCTGTGGAGGCCAAGTTATTGAGTATATTTAAAGTGGACGTTCTTAATTAGTAAGGGCATCAATAGTTACTGGGTAAAGGCAGGAGAACGAGCAGGATCAGAAGTCAGCCGTAATGGAATGGTGGAGCTGACTCGATATGCCAGATGGCCTAGCTCTGCTCCCGCGTCTTGTAGTCTTCAACTGCTAAACCAGCCAGCGACCTCCATGCTGGGGGCCCACTTCGGTTCTGCCCCAGGCCTCCCACACTCAGATCCAGGAGAACGTGGTGGATTTCTTCTGGGGCAGGAGGACACACGGGGGCGGAGCCGAGGCTCCCGTTCAGTCACCGGGACACTCGCAAACCCTGGTGCTGCCTCTCCACCTCAGAATCCCACAGAGATACCCGTGTGTTCAGCAACCTCCCGCGTGGAGTGACCTGGCAGAAAACATCTTCCCCGCCAGGCCAACACCTCCCGCGTGGAGTGACCTGGGAGAAAACATCTTCCCCGCCGGGCCAACATCTCTCGCGTGGCGTGACCTGGCAGAAAACATCTTCCCCGCCGGGCCAACACCTCCCGCGTGGCGTGACCTGGCAGAAAACATCTTCCCCGCCGGGCCAACACCTCCCGCGTGGCGTGACCTGACAGAAAACATCTTCCCCGCCGGGCCAACACCTCCCGCGTGGCGTGACCTGGCAGAAAACATCTTCCCCGCCGGGCCAACACCTCCCGCGTGGCGTGACCTGACAGAAAACATCTTCCCCGCCGGGCCAACACCTCCCGCGTGGAGTGACCTGGGAGAAAACATCTTCCCCGCCGGGCCAACACATCCCGGGCGGCGTGACCTGGCAGAAAACATCTTCCCCGCCGGGCCAACACCTCCCGCGTGGCGTGACCTGGGAGAAAACATCTTCCCCGCCGGGCCAACATCTCTCGCGTGGCGTGACCTGGGAGAAAACATCTTCCCCGCCGGGCCAACACCTCCCGCGTGGCGTGACCTGGCAGAAAACATCTTCCCCGCCGGGCCAACACCTCCCGCGTGGCGTGACCTGGCAGAAAACATCTTCCCCGCCGGGCCAACACCTCCCGCGTGGCGTGACCTGGCAGAAAACATCTTCCCCGCCGGGCCAACACCTCCCGCGTGGCGTGACCTGGGAGAAAACATCTTCCCCGCCGGGCCAACACCTCCCGCGTGGCGTGACCTGACAGAAAACATCTTCCCCGCCGGGCCAACACCTCCCGCGTGGCGTGACCTGACAGAAAACATCTTCCCCGCCGGGCCAACACCTCCCGCGTGGCGTGACCTGGGAGAAAACATCTTCCCCGCCGGGCCAACACCTCCCGCGTGGCGTGACCTGGCAGAAAACATCTTCCCCGCCGGGCCAACACCTCCCGGGCGGCGTGACCTGGGAGAAAACATCTTCCCCGCCGGGCCAACACCTCCCGCGTGGCGTGACCTGTCAGAAAACATCTTCCCCGCCAGGCCAACACCTCCCGCGTGGCGTGACCTGGGAGAAAACATCTTCCCCGCCGGGCCAACACCTCCCGCGTGGCGTGACCTGTCAGAAAACATCTTCCCCGCCGGGCCAACACCTCCCGCGTGGCGTGACCTGACAGAAAACATCTTCCCCGCCGGGCCAACATCTCCCGGGCGGCGTGACCTGACAGAAAACATCTTCCCCGCCGGGCCAACACCTCCCGCGTGGCGTGACCTGTCAGAAAACATCTTCCCCGCCGGGCCAACACCTCCCGCGTGGCGTGACCTGGGAGAAAACATCTTCCCCGCCGGGCCAACACCTCCCGGGCGGCGTGACCTGACAGAAAACATCTTCCCCGCCGGGCCAACACCTCCCGCGTGGAGTGACCTGACAGAAAACATCTTCCCCGCCGGGCCAACACCTCCCGCGTGGCGTGACCTGGCAGAAAACATCTTCCCCGCCGGGCCAACACCTCCCGCGTGGCGTGACCTGACAGAAAACATCTTCCCCGCCGGGCCAACACCTCCCGCGTGGCGTGACCTGGCAGAAAACATCTTCCCCGCCGGGCCAACACCTCCCGCGTGGCGTGACCTGGCAGAAAACATCTTCCCCGCCGGGCCAACACCTCCCGCGTGGCGTGACCTGGCAGAAAACATCTTCCCCGCCGGGCCAACACCTCCCGCGTGGCGTGACCTGGCAGAAAACATCTTCCCCGCCGGGCCAACACCTCCCGGGCGGCGTGACCTGGGAGAAAACATCTTCCCCGCCGGGCCAACACCTCCCGCGTGGCGTGACCTGGCAGAAAACATCTTCCCCGCCGGGCCAACACCTCCCGGGCGGCGTGACCTGGGAGAAAACATCTTCCCCGCCGGGCCAACACCTCCCGCGTGGCGTGACCTGTCAGAAAACATCTTCCCCGCCAGGCCAACACCTCCCGCGTGGCGTGACCTGGGAGAAAACATCTTCCCCGCCGGGCCAACACCTCCCGCGTGGCGTGACCTGTCAGAAAACATCTTCCCCGCCGGGCCAACACCTCCCGCGTGGCGTGACCTGACAGAAAACATCTTCCCCGCCGGGCCAACATCTCCCGGGCGGCGTGACCTGACAGAAAACATCTTCCCCGCCGGGCCAACACCTCCCGCGTGGCGTGACCTGTCAGAAAACATCTTCCCCGCCGGGCCAACACCTCCCGCGTGGCGTGACCTGGGAGAAAACATCTTCCCCGCCGGGCCAACACCTCCCGGGCGGCGTGACCTGACAGAAAACATCTTCCCCGCCGGGCCAACACCTCCCGCGTGGAGTGACCTGACAGAAAACATCTTCCCCGCCGGGCCAACACCTCCCGCGTGGCGTGACCTGGCAGAAAACATCTTCCCCGCCGGGCCAACACCTCCCGCGTGGCGTGACCTGACAGAAAACATCTTCCCCGCCGGGCCAACACCTCCCGCGTGGCGTGACCTGGCAGAAAACATCTTCCCCGCCGGGCCAACACCTCCCGCGTGGCGTGACCTGGCAGAAAACATCTTCCCCGCCGGGCCAACACCTCCCGCGTGGCGTGACCTGGCAGAAAACATCTTCCCCGCCGGGCCAACACCTCCCGCGTGGCGTGACCTGGCAGAAAACATCTTCCCCGCCGGGCCAACACCTCCCGGGCGGCGTGACCTGGGAGAAAACATCTTCCCCGCCGGGCCAACACCTCCCGCGTGGCGTGACCTGGGAGAAAACATCTTCCCCGCCGGGCCAACACCTCCCGCGTGGAGTGACCTGGGAGAAAACATCTTCCCCGCCGGGCCAACACCTCCCGCGTGGCGCACAGCTCCCAGTGAGCTGCTCATCATTTCACTGGGACCTTCTCAGAGCCAGAACAAAGTCAAAATAAAACTTCTTATCAAAGTCCGTATACGTAACCATGTCCGACCTTGAGATTCATTTCCTTGCAGGCATTTACAGGAAAACAAAGAATTTATGAAAAACTATGCATAAATGGAGACGAGCAAACAACCAATGCGGTAAAGGTGGCGAATTGTGCAAATATAAAAGCTGAGAACATGAAGAGTCATTGAGAGTCAGTCAGAAGGTTGTAGGAACGGTTCAGCATTGAGCTGAGTGAAGTTCAGGAGCCGGATGAGGGCGGAGCTTCGGACGATGGTGCCTCACGGCGACTCCTTAGCTTGCATCTTCGGAAACGGCTCTCTCCCTATCTTTAATATTTCTTGTTTTCCCTTTCAGGGTTCTTTTGAAGACCCTGGCCCGGAGTTACACGCTGACTTCGGTTCTTTGCAGGAATGGGACCTGCTCTCGGAGCCTTACGACCGGCCGCTTTTCAATGTGCCAAGGACGCGGCCTGGTAGACGAGCGCACCTTCAGGGTGCCAGATTTTCGTGGCTCCAGGTCAGTGTCGCCGCCTGGGACACAGAAGGTCGAAAGCAGTGAGCTGGCTGCGTGTCCAGAGACCCAAGTTCTTTAGGCACTTAACTCAGAAAAAGCAACACAACAGACTCTTAGCGGCATGAATCAGCGAGTTGTTTTGTTCCGCCTCCCCTCTCACTGTGAAACGGGAACACCTCTTCTTCCCTTATTGGAGGGGGAGAGGGGGAGAGAGAGCACGCGCGCCTCGGTGAATGAGTAGTCTTTGGGGTAACCGCAAGTCTGTGTCTTCGCTGATGCTTTGCTGCGCGCTCCAGTGCTCGGGGGAGGGCGCAGATGCTGTTTTGCTGGTGGGGGAGGGGGATCATCGCTTCACTGCTGCTTGTGCGGGGGCTTTGGGGTTCTAACATTTAACTGTCATTGATTCCTTTGGGCACTCCTCTGTTTTCATGGATGTTTGCAGTGAAAAAGAATTTCAGGATGTGTATTGTATACGTTTCTCTGAGATTAAACGTACCCAATGAAACCTATTGAAGGCTGTCGTGTAACAACGGCTCCTGAACCTGACCAAAACAGTGAGGAGAGAGCGGGGCCTGGACGGTTGGGGTTTTGATTTCCGGCGGCAGAGCTCGATGGTCTGCAATGGAACTCCGGTCAGAGAGTGACCTTGCCTGGGGAGGGAGATACTCATCTTGCAGGGTGACCGGATAGATCCAGTGGTGAAGGAGCAGTCACCACACACCACTGTCCCAGCGTAAGCATTGCTGAGTTGGCTCACGAACGCAGGGCCATCCTGCCCCCAGCTCAGCCAGCATTGCACAGGGGCCCCGGCCCTGATACGTCAGAGCTGATCATGCACCGTGCTCCAGCAATGCCCTGCACACCACAATGAGCAGTTTCCTACACGGACAATTGAGGCTTCTGCCAAAGCTGACTGTCTGCCCCCTTCCCTGGAGGCGCCTGTGTCCGGGTGTCCTTGGAGAGACAGCACACACCTCAAGGATCGGACCGCATCCTGGATGGACAAGCATCCAGACTTTCCCGACCGCTGGCTGACACCCAGATGATCGCATAGTCCAGAAAGCAAGGCCAAAGGTTGAAATTCCAGACCTGATGGATAAGGCATTGCTCTAGTGATCTGAAGGTCACTGGTTCGAGCCTCAGATGAGGCAGCATGTTGTGTCCTTGAGCAAGGCAGTTAACCACACATTGCTCTGTAACGACACCGGTGCCAAGCTGCTTGGGTCCTAGTGCCCTTCCCTTGGACAACATCGGTGGCATGGAGAGGGGAAGGCCTGCAGCTTGGGCAACTGCCAGTCTCCCATACAACCCTGCCCAGGCCTGCGCCCTGGAAAGCTCCCAAGGTGCAAATCCATGGTCTCACGAGACTAACGGATGCCTACAAGGTGAGTCTGGAGGGTAGGGAGGGGCAGGGGTAGGTCAAAGACTACCTGTAGGTTAGAGGCCAGATGACAGCAGGTACGAGTCCAAGCCAGGGACCAGAGGTTGGAGTCTGAGAGTCTGGGACCAAAGACTGCAGGCCCGGAGGTTGTCTGTTAGAAGCTTGTTGGTGTGTGTCATGGGAAAGGGGCTTGTGTTTTTGTGTTGTTTCTGTTGCTTGCGTTTTTCTGCCTAACACAGTGGGCACACTACGTTTGCGCGGAAACATGTCGCGGAATGTGCAGTATCTGCCTCCACCACCATCGCCAGCAGCCCATTCCACGCACTCACCACTCTCTGCGTAAAAAACTTATTCCTGACATCTCCTCTGTACCGACTCCCCAGCATCTTAAACCTGTGTCCTCTCAGGCTAGCCATTTCAGCCCTGGGGATAAGCCTCTGATTATCCACACCATCAATGCCTCTCTTCATCTTACACACCTCTATCAGGTCACCTCTCATCCTCCGCCACTCCAAGGAGAAAAGGCCGAGTTCACTCAACCTGTTTTCATGAGGCATGCTCCCCAATCCAGGCAACATCTTGCAAATCTCCTCTGCACCCTTTCTATGGCTTCCGCATCCTTCCTGTAGTGAGGTGACCAGAAGTGGGGTCATATTGAAATGCATCGTTTCTGTCGGCAACCACAGTCTGAGGCTGCGCTGGGGGCAGCCCGCAAGTGTAGCATGAACACAGCATGTCCACAACTCAGCGACCCGGAACCAAGCTGCTGGTCTTTGCAGACTGGAGCACCCTGGGAAGATCCACACGGCCATGGGAAACTCACAAACTCCTTACACTGGCGGGAATTGAACTGGCGCCGCGTGACACCCAGGCTGTCAGTGTCAGATTTGAAAACAAGAGGAGAAAGATTCAGCCGGAGGCACTGTGGGACAAACCTACCAGACGTGGCGGGTTCACAGTGTGTGTCCAACTGGTACACCACCTCACTTACTCTGAGAGGCTCTCCTGTGCCAGCGTCTGGTGCCCAGAGAGGTGGAGAACCTGGAGGCGGTCAACTCCAACAGCCAAGACACACTGCTTTCCCACGGGTGCTTCTGCGCTGGGACCTGAGAGCAAGCAAGACAGGGAGAGCTTGAGAGACGGGTCGGTATCTGCCAGGGCTGTAAGCCTGAGGGAACCCGAGCAGATGAACAAAATCACGGTTTGTCTCATATCCTGGTTCAAGTAGAATCCCCATAGGGAAGAGAGCCTTGCACTAACCCCCAAATCCCTCACAAACCCAAGAGATTCTGCAGATGCTGGAAATCCAGATTACAACACACAAAATGGTGGAGGAACTCAGCAGGTCAGGTGGCAGCGACAGAGAGGGAAAACAGCCCTTTGGAATGAAGGGTCTCAGCCTAAAACACCAAGTGTTCATTTCTCTCCAAAGATGCTTCCTGAGCTGGTGAGTTCCTCCAGCAGCTTGTTTATGTTTATCCCAAATCACTCAACTGTTGTCGTGGCTCATTCGTTCCCAAACAGGCCCTTCAGCCCATTATGTCTGCTGGTGTTCCTGGTTCCCTGCAAGCCTCCTCCACCATTTTCCCCATCACCATCTCCTTCTATTCCTCTCTTTATCCAGCTTCCCCTTAACACCCATGTTCCCTTACCATTCCCTATGGGAATCAGCTGCACATTCCCATCAATCTCCAAAGAAGGAAGTTTCTCCAAAATTCCCAAATGGATGTACAGGAGCTAGCCTCAAGTGGACAGCCCCCTATTCATCTCCCACCCAGAAGTGGGAGCACCTGTTCCTTGCCCACCCCATGAGTCCAGACTAGAGACCACTGGGTTAGATCGACAGAGGGGTCTGAATTCCGGAGCTACCCACTCCGCCTGGAGGAAAACTCACCCGGTTGAGTCGTCACAAGCACGTCCTCTTGTGTGGAGACGATCTGGAGATTTTCAGGATCAGGGTGAGGGGCACTCTTCTCGACTGGGAGTCCACGAGGCACCACAAACTGGACTACCACCTCCTTCCCAGCTCCCAGCTTCTCCTGCCACAGGGGGGCGGGGACACTGGATGTGACCTCCGACCTGCAAAGTATCATGAGTTAAGACTGGGTCACCGGCAAGGTCAGAGGTTAGTACACTCCCACAGCTGATAAAATTATGGCAGCGTTATGGTCTAATGTAAACACCAACATTGATGGGCTTGGTAGACAGAGTCATTGAGCACTAGCGCACAACAGGCCCTTCTGCCCATCTAGTCCGTGTCGAACTGTTATTCTGTCTTGTTCCATTGACCTGTAGCTGGACCACAACCCTCCATACCTCTCCCACCCAAACATGCAAATTTCTCTTAAATATCACAATTGAATCCACATCCACCACTTCCGCTGGCAGTTCCAGACTCCACTTCCACTTCCAGACTCGCACCACCCTCTGAATGACAGTTAAGTTAAATTGTCATTCAACCATACACCTGAATACAGCCAAACAAAACGGTGTTACTCCAGGCCAATTGCAAAAAAACCCCAGTACCAACAGTTAGACACGGCACATAAAATACCTTAAGACATAGTAACAGTTAGGCCATTCAGCCCATCGAGTCTGCTCTGCCATTCCATCATGGCTGATTTGTTTTCCCTCTCAATCCCATTCCCCTGCCTTCTCCCTGTAGCATCCGACACCCTGATTAATCAAAAACTTACCGACCTCTGCCCAAAATATACCCAACAACTTGGCCTCCACATCTGTCTTTGGCAATGAATTCCACAGGTGCACCACCCTCTGGTTAAAGAAACTTCTCCTCATCTCTGTTCTGAATGGATGTTCCTCAGTTCTGAGGCTGTGCCCTCTGGTCCTGGACTCTCCCACTATAGGAAACATCCTCTCCACCTCCACTCTATCTGCGCCCTCTGGTCCTGGACTCTCCCACTATAGGAAACATCCTCTCCACCTCCACTCTATCTGTGCCCTCTGGTCCTAGACTCTCCCACCACAGGAAACATCCTCTCCACATCCACTCTATCTGTGCCCTCTGGTCCTAGACTCTCCCACCACAGGAAACATCCTCTCCACAACCACTCTATCTGTGTCCTCGGGTCCTGGACTCTCCCACCACAGGAAACATCCTCTCCACATCCGCTCTATCTGTGTCCTCGGGTCCTGGACTCTCCCACTATAGGAAACATCCTCTCCACATCCACTCTATCTGTGTCCTCGGGTCCTAGACTCTCCCACCACAGGAAACATCCTCTCTACATCCACTCTATCTAGGCCTTTCAATATTCGGCAGGTTTCAATGACATTCCCCCCGCCTCATTCTTCTAAACTCCAGCAAGTACAGGCCCAGAGGCATCAAATGCTTCCTCAGACGTTAACCCTTTCATTCCTGAAATCACTCTTGTGAACCTCCCCTGGACCATTTCTAACGCCAGCACATCCTTTCTTGGATAAGGAGCAAAAAACTGAGGACAATACTCCAAGTTCAGTCTAACCAAAGCCCTATAAAGCCTCGGTATTACATCCTTGCTCTTGTACTCTAATCCTCTCAAGATGAATGGTAACATCTTCCTCACCACCGACTCAACCTGCAAGTTAACCTTTAAGGAACTCTGTACAAGGACTTCCATGTCCCTTTGCAGCTCCGATTTAGAAAATAGTTCATGCCTTTATTCCTTCTACCAAAGCGTATGGCCGTACATTTCTCTACACTATGCCCCACCTGCCACTTGTTTGCCCCTTCTCCTGACCTGACTCCCTCTACACACTCACTGCTCCCTCGACAATACCTGCCCCTCCACAGGTGCTGCTGCGCTGCAGGAAGAGCAGATGCCCGACTTGTGCACAGCGAGACCCCACACACGGCCATGAGGTTAGTGTGCCTCGGCGAGGCGGCTGGAGGCCACCGGTCATTATAAATCGCCCCGCGAACAGGTTAGGGTTCAATTAGGATTGTCGGGGGCTGCTGGGCGGTTGGGCTCAAACGGGCAAGCGGGCCGATTCTGTGCTGTATCTCTAAATAATGTTTAACAATACAGGCATTGTGCAGTACAAGTTAAAGTAAACGGAGCCCAGCGCCCTACACTAACTTGGTCCACACTTTGCCCACCTCAGGAAAACAGCCGATATAATCCGGGATGCCTTCTGCCCCAGTCATTACCTTCCTTCCTCCTCGCTTCAGACAGAAAATACAAAATCCTCTTACCACCAGGCTCAGACAGCTTCTGTCCCACTGTTATAAAGCTCTTCAACGTTCCTCTTAACCCCTCAACAGGCCTGACTTCAGTTGTCTCCCTGCCCGGCACTTTCTCAGTAACTGTGTTCTGCAGTGTCCCTTTCCTCAGTGCTACCTACTGGGGTAACGCAGCGGTCTGTCTAACTCCATTGCAGCACCAGCAGCCCGGGTTCTATTCCCGCCACCCCCTGTAAGGAGTTAATACGTTCTCCCCCTGACCACGTGGGTTTGCTCCAGGAGCTCCAGTTTCCTCCCATGTGCCAAAGTCGTACGGATTGGTCAGTCAGTTGGTCACATGGGTGTAATTGGGTGGCACAGGCTTGTTGGGCCGAAAGGACCTGTTACCGTGCTGAATCTAAACCTCCATGTGCGACCAAGCAAAAGCTTCTCACTGTATCGGGGTACGCGTGACAACAGTAAAACAGTTGCCGATTCGGCCCTTCTTGTCTGAACAATCCCATTTCTCCACTTGCATTATCGTAACCTGTTCTCATCCCCCCCCGTCCCACCCCACTCGATTCTCCCACCACGAAACAATGCTTAGTGAGGACCATACGACAAAGGAACAGGATTAGGCCATTCAGCCCATCCCAAGTCTGCTCCAACATTAGATCATGGCTGATTTACCTTCCCTCTCAACCCCATCCTCCAGCCTTCACCCCTTAACTTTTGATATCTTTACTTATCAAAAACCTATGAATCTTTGCCTTAAATATACCTAATGACTTGCCTCCACAGCTGTCTGAGGCAATGAATTCCAGATTCACTACTCTCCGACAATAGAAACTCCCCCTCCTCTCTGTTCTAAAGAGATGCCCTTCCTTCCTGACACTGTGGCCTCTGGAACAACACTCTCCCATTACTGGAGACATCCTCTCAACCTCCACTCTACTCAGACCTCTCAATGAGATCATCCTTCATTCTTCTGAACTCCAGCGAGTACAGGCCCAGAGCCATCAAACACTCCTCCTACGTTAACCCTTTCATTCCCAGAATCATTCCTGTGAACCTCCTCTGGACCCTCTCCAATCCCAGCATATCATTTCCCAGACATGGGGCCGCAAATCGCTGACAGTACTCTGTCGTGGTCTGACCAATGCCCTTATAAAGCCTCAGCATTACATCCTTTCTTTCGTATTCTAGAAATGAATGCTAACACTGCTTTTGCTTTCCTTGCGAACTCCACAGACAGCGCCTGAGGCCAGGATCAAACTTCACTCCCTGGAGCTGAAATCCACCTTCCTGCACCCATTCCAGTAGCCTCACGCTCTTCCTGCAGTGCGATCAGAACCTGCTGCTGAGAGGAACGAACGTGCCCATGCTTTCTCAGTGCACTCGCACAGCTTCTCTCACCCCATCAACCTACCTACCTCTCAGGGGTTTGTCCAGCCACGGGCCCGGCTACCACCGGGAGATGGGAGGCAGCTCCAGTGTCGTCAACTGAAAGGAAGCAGAAGAGAGCAGCGTTAAAGGCCTGGCTACCCCTGAGTGTTGGTGGTGGGACCCTGCCCTGACCTAGGGTATGTAGGCACAGCAGCCTCTTTCAGCTTAAAGCGGCCAACGGCAGGCAAGCGGCTGGCGAAATGCTTCAGAGCACCAACAACTGGGGTTCAATTCTCGTCGCCACCTGTAAAGATTTTGGGGATGATACAGAGACAGATCGATGGGCAGGTACTGCTGAGGAAGCACAGTGTCTGCAGAAGGACTTGGACAGATTAGGAGAATGGGAAAAGTAGAAGCAGATGGAGTAATGTAGGGAAGTTTAGGGAATAGAAGTGCAGATGCTTTTCTAAACAGGGAGCAAATTCAGAAACTGGAGGTACAAGACACATGGGAGCCCCAGCACGAGATTCCTTGGAGGTTATTTGAAGGCTGACTCAGTAGGAAGGTAGGCAAATGACGTAGGGAAAGTGGAGTTATGATGGTGTGACTCCTTCATGCTTACTTACAAAGAACAGCATATTTTCTACCTTTGCTGTCTCTCCTTTTCCCTTTTGGGGTGGATGGGCTCTGCTGAGGACCCAGACTTTAGTTTTTTTGTGGTGGGACCTGCTCCTAGGGACTCACCGTCTGCTGCTTTTCAATATTCCAAGGACGTGGCCTAGACGACAAGTGCCTTTCGGGTTTCCAAGATTTCGTGGCCCTGTGGACGGGCTGATTCTAAGCCGGTGCCACCGACTGAAGCGTTGCGAGAGAGAACAGCGCATCGGCTGTCGGAGGCTCTGTACTCGGCGAGTCACGCTCTCTCTCTCGTTGGCGGGTGAGATCGTCGCCGATTCTCCGGGCAGAGAACTCGGAGGAAAAAAAAGCGGCGCGGCAAATTTTCAACACTGTAAATCAGCGAGTCGCTTTGTTATGACTCCCCTCTCGCTGCAAAAGGGGACCTTTCTCCCCCTTTAGGGCATGTCAGGTGAATGAGTAGTTTCTGTTGTACTGCAGTTTTTGTCTTTACTGGGGGCTTTGCTGGGTGGGGTGGGGGCATCGTTGTTTTGCTACTGCTTATGTGTGGGGGAGGGGTAAGGGGTCTTTGGGGGTTCTAACATTTTAACTGTCCTTCTTTGGGGCAATCTTTTTTCATGGACGTCTGTGAAGAACAAGAAATTCAGGATATGTGTTGCATACATTTCTCTGACATTAAATGGAACTATTTGCAATGTTGGCATTTGTTATGAGAGGACTGGAATACAAAAGCAAGGACATAATGCTCAGACTTTATAAGACACTGGTCAGACTGCATTTGGAATATCGTGGGTCTGGGTCTCACATTTAAGAGAGGATTACATAGACTTTTATGTATATTTCTATCTTCTCTTCTTAAGCGAATATGTTTTTTTTCTAATTATCCATTATCATCCATCAGCTTTTTTCTTTGGTAGTTGGTAGGGGGGGTTGACTTTTTTATATAAAAAAAATTCTTTTATGATGTATGACCTATCTTTAAATTTTTGATTACAGAGTGGTATACCTTTATGTGTTATGCTGTAACATTTTGATCAATTTTATTACAATATACGAATGTACACAATTTATGTTGAGATGTATCTATGTGTTGCATTCTGTAAATCTTGTTTTCTCTTCTGAATAAAAATATTGTAAAAAGAAAGAAAGAAAGAGAGGATGTGCCGGAGATGGTCCCAGGAACGAAAGGGTATGAGGTGCAGTTGACAGCTCTGGGTCTTACTCACTGGAGTTTAGAAGAAGGTGGGGGAGGGATCTCATTCACAACTACCAAATATTGAAGTGCAACACACACACAAAATGCTGGAAGAACTCACCAGCTCGGGCAGCATTTACGGAACAGAGTAAGGAGTCGATGTTTTGGGCTGAGAGCCTTCTCAAGACTCAGCCTGAAATATCGACCGTTTACTCTCCCCTACTGAAGAGTCTAACAGGAGCGGAGAGAGAATATAGAACCAGAGGGCAAAGACCCAACTATCCAACCAGTGGGCTACATCTGAGCTGACAAAGGGACTGGAGTCAACTGGCAGCAGAAAGACCAATCACTGCTCTGCCCTCGAAACCAGGTGGCGCTCCCTCGAGACATAACTTCCCTCGAGTATGCAAGGCAGCTCACCCTCAGCGTGCAAGCAAAGTGTCACCGAGTAAATCTGTGATCAGACTCCCATAACTTATGAAGACCTGCGCTAACAGGAAAATCTGCTGGAGGAACTCAGCAGGTCGAACAGCATCCGTGGAAGGGTGGGGTGGGGAAGGAACTGCTGACGTTTCGGACAAAAGGTTGCATCAAGACTGGGTGAGGAGAGGAGGGGAGGCCAGTAAACGATGAGATGGGGTGAGACGGGAGCCAAAGGCAATTGGTGGATTGAGGAGAGTTGGAAGATAAAAGGGAGAGTGGAGGAGGAGGGAGGGGAGATGGAGGGAGACAAAGGGTAAAACGAGAAGCGAGGTGGAGGCACGGGAAGGTGGGGGATGAAACAAAAAAGACAGCAAAAGCCATTAAAAAAGACCAAAAGGTTTGATCATCCAAGTAAACCCAGGATCATTGAGTCAGCCTCATCTTACCAGGTCCTGGCTCCTTCCTGGGAGAGTCCGAGTCTACGTTCACCTCCTCCGGCACAGGCTCGTGTCCGCCTCCCTCGGTGGTACTGGCTTCGGGATCGATCTCCTGACTCTCAGACAATTCCAGCAGACCCAGGCCAGCCTGAGAAGACTCTGAACAGAAGACAGCATGGCTCATCACAGACCAGGAAAGTCGAACGTTTCATCCAAACACCCTGAGAAGGCTTGAGTTCCACATCTGCGGCTTTGGCCAAGCCAGCGTATATTGCCCCTCCCTCACCCAACCCCCCCCCCTCCCCCAGAAGAGCTGGTAGTAAAGTCCTGCCTTGAAGCTGATTGAGTTTGAGGCGAGTGACTCTCCTCTCATTCTGACCAATTTTTACAGGAGCACCAGAGAGCGCCCTGACCAGCCGCATCAACATCTGGTACAGGAATTGCAGGGCGTCTGAGAGGATCTTCCAACCATCAGAGATATTCATCAGGAGCCCTGCGGATGCAGGGTCCTTAGCTTTGTCAATGATCCTTCCCGCCCGCCAAGAATCTGACTCCCTACCATCAAGCAGGACATAGCGTAGCATGAAGTTAGAATGCGAGACAGCTTCTTCCCAAGGCTGGAAGACCACACAGAACCACCTGCCGCCACCCAGGTCTCGTCACACAGCAGTAAGCTGTCTAATTTTCAACTTACTTTGTAAATGCACCTTATTATTTGTTAATCTTAATATGTGTTACGTGTGTGCTATGTTGTGCACCCTGGTCCGGAGGAACTTTGTTTCGTTTGGCACCTTTTTCTGGAGGGCGTCATCTCACATGGTGGTGTGCATGTGTAGGATGAAAGACAATAAAGTGACTTTGAACTTGAACCTGCTTGAATGCGTGCACAGAAGACTTACACGCACATTGCCGGGATTTGAGGGCCCGAGTTAGAACAAAAGGCTGAATAGGTTAGGACTTTATTCCTTGGAATGCAGGAGAATGAGGGAATGTGTTACAGAAGTAGACAAAATGATGAGCTGTGTAGATAGGGTGAACGCATGCAGACATTCCCTCAGATCAGGTGAGATTAGAACTAGAGGCTATAGGTTTAGAGCGGAAGCTGGGGGAAGCGAGGGAGAGGGGTTGCGTGGGCAGTATGTGCATTCAATAGATAAGACAGTTAGATTTAGTCCGGGTGAGGGTCACGTATTCTGCCACAGTTCCAATAATGTCAGGCACCCATTCTGACAGCACCCTCACTGTCAGTAACTGCAACAGCGCCAGCACTTCCCGTCACCCAGCCCACTACTGACGACCAGGACGTCCCCTGACGCGCAGAAAGAGCACTCTGCTATGAGTGCTGTAAGTCCAGAACGAGGGGTCACAGTTTAAGGATAAAGGGGAAGCCTTTTAGGACCGAGATGAGGAAAAACTTCTTCACACAGAGAGTGGTGAATCTGTGGAATTCTCTGCCACAGGAGACAGTTGAGGCCGGTTCATTGGCTATATTTAAGAGGAAGTTAGATATGGCCCTTGTGACTAAAGGGATCAGGGGGTATGGAGGGAGAGCAGGTGCAGGGTTCTGAGTTGGATGATCAGCCATGATCATACTGAATGGCAGTGCAGGCTCGAAGGGCCGAATGGCCTACTCCTGCACCTACTTTCTATGTTTCTATGAGACCCCAATTTCAACAACACAGCCAGTAGGGACAGCAAAGAAAATCCCTGTCTTTGAGCAACACGTAGATCTAGTAAATTATTCCATGTTGTTCGCCAACATTGCTGCATGGGTTAAACGGTAGGGGGAGGTAGAAGCTTTGTTTCCCTATGGATACTCCAATTGTCTCCCGCATCCCAACGATGTGCTGGTTAACTGGTCACTGTGAACAGCGCCTTACCAGGCAGGTGAGTGGTAGAGTCTACATGGAGTCAATGAGAATTGAAAAGGCAATGTAATGCAGGGTAATGGATGGCTGATGGTCAGTGGGGACTCGATGGGCCGAAAGTATGCAGTTTGTCCCTATGGCAGAGAAGTGGGACCAACGAGCGAGGGTGGCACTTGAGCGACGTGGTTCGTGTAACACTATTACGGTGCCAGTCAACAGTGTACGATTCTCACCGCTATCTGTACAGAGTCCATGACTGCCTGTGTTTCCTCCCACAGTCCGAAGCTGGACGGGTTAGGGTTAATATGCTGTGGACATGTTATATCGATGCCGGAATTCTGGAGACCCTTCCAGCACATCCTCAAACTGTTCGGTCAGTGACACACACAGCACATATCACAAGGTTTTCATGTCCAAGTGACAAGTGAAGCTGATCTTTAATGGGTGGTTAATGGTCAGTATGGGCTCGATAGGCCAAAGGGCCTGATCTGTGCTGTATGTATTTATGGCAGAGGCTGGGTGGGAAGTTAAAGAAGGTCACCTCGTGGGATGACTGGGCACAATATCCACGTAACCTCAGGGACTGACGCAGCTCCCCGATCATTTCCACACACCACTGGGCAGAATATCCACGTAACCTCAGGGACTGACACAGCTCCCCGATCATTTCCACACACCACTGGGCACAATATCCACGTAACCTCAGGGACTGACGCAGCTCCCCGATCATTTCCACACACCACATTTACCTTCAGCAATGACAGAGTTGGTCGTGAGATCTGTGACGTCACCTTTTCCCTCATGTGGGTTTCTGCAGGTGTCCAGGGTGCTGATAAAACAAGAGGTAGGACAAACGATGAGGTCCACATCACCCAACTCTCACAAGGCTTCAGAAGGCATTGGACAATCTCACTTCAAGTATTCTGAGCAGGTTTGGGCCCCAAATCTAAGGAACGATGTTATGGTATTGGGGAGGGTCCAGAGGAGGTTTGTGGCAATGACATGGTTAACGTACGAGAAGCTTTTGATCACTCTGGGCCCATGGTCGCTGGAGTTTAGAAGAACGGGGGGGGGGGGGGGGGGGGTTCTCATTGAATCCTATCGAGTATTGAAAGGCCTGGGGAGAGTGGATGTGAAGAGGACATTTCCAGTAGTGGGGGAGTCTCAGGCTAGAGGGCACAGCCTCAGAATACAAAGACATTTCCTTAGAAGGGAATTGAAGAGGGCGATGAACTTGTGGAATTTATTGTCGCAAATGGCTGTGGAGGCCAAGTCGATGGGTATATTTAAAGAAGATGACAGATTCTTGGTCTGTAAGGGGGTCAAGCATTATAGGGAGAAGGCAGGAGGATGGT